>NC_087347.1:44929827-45239224 GCF_030014295.1 Loxodonta africana
TTCTTCGTCATGTGCTACCTCCTGAAATGGTTGAATGTCAATCAATTATTTTTGGTACAGTGACTCTGTATATTCCTTCCTTCTTCTTTTGATGCTTCCTGCATCGTCTAGTGTTTTCCCTGTAGAATCCTTCAATATTGCAACTCAAGGCTTGAATTTTTTCTTCAGTTCTTTCAGCTTGAGAAATGCCAAGCATGTTCTTCCCTTTTGGTTTTCTAACTCCAGATCTTTGTATATTTCATAATACTTTGTCTTCTCGAGCCATCCTTTGAAATCTTCCATTCAGCTCTTTTACTTCACCATTTCTTCCACTTGCTTTAGCTACTCAACGTTCAAGAGCAAGCTTCAGAGTCTCTTCTAACATTTGTTTTGGTCTTTTCTTTCTTTCCTGTCTTTTTAATGAACTTTTGCTTTCTTCATGTATGATGTCCTTGATGTCATTCCACAACTCGTCTGGTCTTTGGTCATTAGTGTTCAATGCATCAAATCTATTCTTGAGATGGTCTCTAAATTCAGGTGGGATACAGTCAAGGTTGTATTTTGGCTCTTCTGAACTTCCTCTAATTTTCTTCAGCATCAGCTTTTTTTGGTTTGTTTTTTTTTTAATTTGCTTTTTTCACTTAACTACACATATACAGTTTAACCAATTTTCAATTATTAGACATTTAACTTGTTTCCAATTTTCTACTATTGTGGACCATACTGCACTGAACATTGTTACAGATAAATATTTGCACATATTCATATTTACATCTCTAAGATTAATTCCCAAAAGTAGAATTAGCAAGCTGAATTTTAAATTTAACTGTCCCCAGTTTGTGTACCAGCAGCCTTCCATTCCATTTTCTTATCCAAGTGAGTTTAGGGCAAAAAGCTAGGTACTTCTGGAGTGGCAAAGCCTCAGAGTTCCACAAGATGGTGGTATTTCCCAAATTAGCATTAGATTGGCTAGAAAAATGCATGTAGCTAAATTTGAATAAAATTGTTTTAATGCTGTTTAAAAAAGAATAAGAAGATAAAGGCTGAAAGATTTTTTATTTGGAGGTTTGTTTGCTTTCTCTAGGACAAAAAATAGGGACAAGTATGTTTCAGACTTTGGTTTATCAGTTTTTCAAGAAGGCAGTATCTTACTTGGTTGTTGTTGCTGTTAGGTGCCATCGAGTTGGTTCCAATTCATAGTGACTCTTACATATAACAGAATGAAATGTTGCCCAGTCCTGTGCCATCCTCACAATCATTGCTGTTTAAGCCCATTGTTGTAGCCACTGCGTCAATACATCTCATTGAGGGTCTTACTCTTTTTCACTGTCCCTCTACTTTACCAAGCATGATGTCCTTCTCCAGGGACTGGTCCCTTCTGATAACTCCTCCAAAGAACGTGACACAAAGTCTTGCCATCCTTGCTTCTAAGCAGCATTCTGGCTATACTTTTTCCAAGACAGATTTGTTCATTCTTCCACAGTACATGGTATATTTGTTGTTGTTTTTGTTAGGTGCTGTCAAGTTGGTTCCAACTCATAGAAACACAATGTACAACAGAACGAAACACTGCTCAGTCCTATGCCATCCTCACAAGCATTATTATGCTTCAGCCTATTGTTGCAGCCACTGTGTCATTCCATCTCGTTGAGGGTCTTTCTCTTTTTCATATATTTACATATGTAAATATATGGTATATTTTACATCTGTAAAAATCTACAGCAAGACAAGTAACAAGAAATATTGTTGACACTCAGTGATACCAATGCATGTAAGAAAGAGAGTTCAGTTAAGATGGCCACACTCCCCAAATTTATCTATATATTCAGTGAAATGTCTATCAAAAATCCCAGCTGCCCTTTTTGCAGAAATTAACAGGTTTAGTCTTAAAAAAAAAAAAAAAAGTCATATAGAAATGTAAGGGAAACAGAATAACTAAAAAACAAAAATCTTGAATAAAAAGTAAAAAGTTGAAAGACTCATTTCTCAATTTCAAAACTTACCACAAATCTACAATGATTAAGAAAGTGTGGTACTGACATAAAGATAGGAAGGTAGATCAGTCGTATAGAATTGAAAGTCCAGAAATTAATCCTTACATTTATGGTGAACCAATTTTCAATAAGGACAACAAAACAATCAATGGTCTTTTCAACCAATGGTACTGGGACGACTAAATATTCACAGGCAAAAAGATGAAGTTGGATCTATACCTCATACCATGCACAAAAATTAACTCAAAATGGATCAAAGACCTAAATGTAAAAGCTGAAACTGAAACTATTAGAAGAAAACAAAAGTGTAATTCTTTGTGACCTTGGATTAGGCAATAGTTTCTTAGATATGACGCCAAAAGCACAAAGAAAATACAGATAAATTGGACTTCATCAAAATGAAAAGCTTTTGCACTACAAAAGACACTATTGAGAGAGTAAAAATCCCATACACTGGGAGAAAATATTTGCAAGTCATATATCCAATAAGGTACTAGTATCCAGAATAGATAAAGAACTGTTACAGCTCAACAATGAAAAGACAAAGGATTTTACTATAAATTTCACCAAAGAAGATATATAAATGACTAATAAGCACATGAAAAGATGCTCAACATTATTAGTCATTAAACCAAAAAAAAGCCAGACCTGTTGCCGTCGAGTTGATTCTGACTCATAGTGACCCTGTAGGACAGAGTAGAACTGCCCCATATGGTATCCAAGGAGCACCTGGTGGATTCAAACTGCAAAACTTTTGGTTAGCAGCATAGCTCTTAACCACTACACCACCAGTGTTTCCTCATTAGTCATTAGGGAAATTGCAAATCAAAACCACAATGGGATAACGTTGCACACTCACTAGGATAGCCTGAAGCAAAAAAAAAAAAAGAACAACAACGATAAAAGCTGTTGGTGAGGATTTGGAGAAATTGGAACCCTCATACACCGCTAATGGGATTGTAAAATAGTGCAACCACTTTGGAACACAGTTTTGGTGTTTCTCAAAGTATTAATCATAGAGTTACCATAAACAAAAACCAGTTGCCGGTCAACTCAATTCCGACTCATGGTGACCCCATGTGTTTCAGAGTAAAACTGTGGTAAATAGGATTTTCAATGGCTCTGATCCTTTAGAAGTAGATATCCAGACTTTTTCCCAAGGCACCACTGGGTGGATTAAAACTGCCAACCTTTCTGTTAGTAGCCCTGTACTTAACCATTTGTGCCACTCAGGGACTAGGGTTTCCATAAAACCATATAACCCAGCAATTCCACTTCTAGGTATATACCCAAGAGAACTGAAAACATATTCTTGCAAAAACTCATACATAACTGTTTACACCAGCCTTATTCGTAATAGCCAAAAAGTGGAAATACCCAACTGGTGAATGGGTAAAGAAAATGCTGTATATCCATACCAAAAACCAAAACAAAACATACAGTGGAATATTATTTGACAAGAAAAAGGAAATATTGATACATGCTACAGCAATGAAGAATCTTAAAACATTAAGCTAAGTGGGCAGAGCCAAGATGGCAGAATAGACAGACGCTTCCAGCGAGCCCTCTTTACAACACAGCCCCCCAAAACCAAGTGAAACGAATATATTTGTGACAAGCTGGGAGCCCTGAGCTTCAAAGGCAAGCTTAGAAAATGAACTGAGGGGCAAGGGGAGGAAGAGATGGTTCAGAAGCGGAGAGGAGTTACTGGATCTGAATTATGGGGAGCACTCAGGCACCATTCCCAGAGCGGCGGCGGTGGGCTGGTACTAGCGTTCAGCTGCACTTTCCTCAGGCAGAAGCAGCCAGCCACACAGCCTACTCACACCTCTGGAACCAGAGAATAACAGCGCTCTCCGCAAAAGCTAAGTACTTGTGTATATTTTACCACGCCCCCCACCCCCAAGCCAGCTTCAGCGGCTAAATTCCCTGGGCCTGAGATAGGCCCTGTTGAGCACCTAGAGCCATCCTCCCGGCCTTGGGGAAGGAAAAAATTTGCAATTGGAGGAAAAGATAATTTGTTAGCTCCACTAAATGGGAGAGCTGAGGACAGAAGCGACTCCTGTCCAGGCATAAACGGTCCGTGGACTTTGAACACCTTTCCTTTCTGCATGGACCTGTGTGAGCCTATTTTGAGAGAATAGGCCCTTGTTGGCAGACTCCAACCATTTCAGCTGTGCGATGGAGAGGTAGGCGTTTGATGTTTGACATTGCTTTGGCTATTAAACAAGGTCCTCGCCTACCCACATCAGGGACCTAAGGACTGGTAGCTCCACTCAGGTCACTGAGCCACCTGCAACAGAGGTCCAAGGATAACCGGTAACTCCCAGTCCTTACAACCAAAAACTTTGAGTGCCCACAGTCCGTCTGCAGAACCCACCACCTGCAGGCTGTAGGGAACAGGGACGTGCTTTCCTCAGAGACGCACAGGGGTTGGATCTCAGCCCCCTGCCTTGTTCAGAGCATGACCCCCTGCTGCAATCAGATACTGGTATATATGCCAATCACCCCTGCCCCTCTAAGACTGTAGGACAGAGCCTGTACCACACACTTGATGATCAACTACCTGGAAACCTGAGCTGAATTCATACAAGAAAACTGAATGGACTCCTAGACTGATATACCTGATAACAGCTCTAGCCATCTGGGGATAGGAATATCAGAGCTCCAAAGGTGAAAATAATCAACCTAGCTCACTCAAGCAACCCACCTGGGTATACCAAAACAAAAAAAGCAAGAAGCTACGACACAGTAAACAAGCATAAACTAATACAATAAGTTATAGATGGCTCAGAGACAACAGTCGAGACACATAAAGAAACAAACCATGATCACCTCAACAGGCTCTCAAAACAAAGAATCCAGGGATCTTCTAGATGAAAATGCATTCCTGGAATTACCAGAGCCAGAATACAAAAGTTTAATATACAGAACGCTTCAAGACGTCAGGAAGGAAATGAAGCAATATGCAGAACAAGCCAAGGAACACACAGATAAAGCAACTGAAGAAATTAGAAAGATTATTCAGGAACGTAATGAAAAGTTTAATAAGCTGGAAAAATCCACAGACAGCAATCAGAAATTCAGAAGATTAACAATAAAATTATAGAAATAGACAACTCGATAGACAGTCGGAGAAGGAGAATTGAGCAAGTAGAAGCCAAAATCTCTGAACTCAAAGATAAATCACTTGGCACTAATATATTTGAAGAAAAATCAGATAAAAGAATATAAAAAAATGAAGAAAACTTAAGAATCATGTGGGACTCTATCAAGAGAAATAACCTACGAGTGATTGGAATACCAGAACAGGGAGGGATAACGGAAAACACAGAGAAAATTGTTGAAGATTTGTTGGCAGAAAACTTCCCTGATATCATGAAAGATGAGAAGATATCTATCCAAGGTATTCATCGAACTCCACAAAAGGTAGATCTTAAAAGAAAGTTACCAAGACATATTAAAAACAAACTTGCCAAAACCAAAGATAAAGAGAGAATTTTAAGAGCAGCAAGGGATAAATGAAAAAATCACCTACAAAGGAGAGCCAATAAGAATAAGCTCGGACTACTCAGCAGAAACCATGCAGGCAAGAAGACAATGGGATGACATGTTTAAAAAATTGAAGGAAAAAAATTGTCTGCCAAGAATCATATATTTAGCAAAACTCTTAAATATGAAGGTGAAATTAAGACATTTCCAGATAAACACAAGTTTAGGGAATTTGTAAAAACCAAACCAAAACTACAAGAAATACTAAAGGGAGTTCTTTGGTTAGAAAATCAATAACATCAGGTATCAACCCAAGACTAGAACACTGGGCAGAGCAACCAAAAGTCAACCCAGACAGGGAAATCCAAAAAAAAAAAAAAAAAAGCAAGATTATAAAAACAAAACAAAAGCTCAAAACAGGGTAACAGCAATGTTATTATATAAAAGAAGACAAAATTAAAATAATAAAGAGGGACTAAAAAATGTAATCATAGACCTTCCATATGGAGAGGAACATACCGCGATGCAAAGAAATAAAAGTTAGGTTTATATTTAGAAAAATAGGGGTAAATAATAAGGTAACCACAAAAGAGACAAACTATCCTACTCATCAAAATAAAATACAAGACTCAGCAGAAACAAAATCAACAACAACAAATATGAGGAAAGGACAATATATAAAGATAATCTACTCAGCACATAAAATTATGTGGGAAAAAGAAACTGTCAACAACACACAAAAAAGGACATCAAAATGATAGCACTAAATTCATACCTATCCATAATTACCCTGAATGTAAATGGGCTAAATGCACCAATAAAGAGACAGAGAGTGGCAGAATGGATTAAAAAAACAAGATCCGTCTATATGCTGCCTACAAGAGACACACCTTAGACTTAGAGACACAAACAAACTAAAACTCAAAGGATGGGAAAAAATATATCAAGCAAACAACAATCAAAAAAGAGCAGGAGTGGCAATATTAATTTCTGACAAAATAGACTTTAAAGTTAAATCCATCAGAAAGGATAAGGAAGGACACTAT
Organism: Loxodonta africana; assembly: GCF_030014295.1. NCBI lineage: Eukaryota > Metazoa > Chordata > Mammalia > Proboscidea > Elephantidae > Loxodonta > Loxodonta africana. The sequence goes on from NC_087347.1 coordinate 44,936,339, forward strand.
ATAATGGTTAAAGGGACAATATACCAACAAGATATAACCATATTAAATATTTATGCACCCAATGACAGGGCTGCAAGATACATGAAACAAACTGTATCAGCATTGAAAAGTGAGATAGACAGCTCCACAATAATAGTAGGAGACTTCAACACACCATTTTTGGTGAAGGACAGGACATCCAGAAAACAGCTCAATAAAGACACAGAAGATCTAAATGACACAATCAACCAACTTGATCTCATAGACATATACAGAACACTCCACTCAACAGCAACCACGGATACTATCTTTTCTAGTACCCATGGAACATTCTCTAGAATAGACCACATATTAGGTCATAAAGGAAGCCTTAGCAGAATCCAAAACATTGAAATATTACAAAGCATCTTCTCTAACCCTAGGGCCATAAAAGTAGAAATCAACAGCAGAAAAAGCAGGGAAAAGAAATCAAACACTTGGAAACTGAACAATATCCTGCTCAAAAAAGACTGGATTATAGAAGACATTAAGGACGGAATAAAGAAATTCATAGAATCTAACGAGATGAAAACACTACCTATCAGAACCTTTGGGACACAACAAAAGTGGTGCTCAGAGGCCAATTTATATCAATAAACGCACACATCCAAAAAGAAGAAAAGGCCAAAAACAAAGAATTATCCCTAAAACTTGAACAAATAGAAAGAGAGCAACACCAACAACAACAACAAAAAAAAAAACCCAGAGGCACCGGAAGAAAACAAATAATAAAAATTAGAGCAGAACTAAATGAAACAGAAAAACAATTGAAAGAATTAACAAGACCAAAAGCTGGTTCTCTGAAAAAAATCAACAAAATTAATAAAACCACTGGCCAAATTGACAAAAGAAAAACAGGAGAGGAAGGAAATAACCCAAATAAGAAATGAGATGGGTGACATTACAAAACAGACCCAACTGAAATTAAAAGAATCATATCAGATTACTATGAAAAATTGTACTCTAACAAATTTGAAAACCTAGAAGAAATGGATGGATGAATTCCTAGAAATACACTAAGTACCTAAGCTAACACAAACAGAGGTAGAACATCTAAATAGACCCATAACAAAAGAAGAGACTGAAAAGGTAATCAAAAAACTCCCACGAACAAAAAAAAAACCCTGGCCTGGATGGCTTCACTGCAGGGTTCTACCAAACTTTCAGAGAAGAGTTAACACCACTACTACTAAAGGTATTTCAGAGCATAGAAAAGAACGGAATACTACCAACTCATTCTGTGAAGCCACCATATCCCTGATACCAAAACCAGATAAAGACACCACAAGAAAAGAAAATTATAGACCTATATCCCTCATGAACATAGAGGCAAGAATCCTCAACAAAATTCTAGCCAATAGAATTCAACAACATATCAAGAAAATAATTCACCAGGACCAAGTGGTATTCATACCAGGTATGCAGGGATGGCTCAACATTAGAAAAACAATTAATGTAATCCACCACATAAATAAAACAAAAGACAAGAATCACATGATTTTATCAATTGATGCAGAAAAGGCATTTGACAAAGTTCAACACCCATTCACGATAAAAACTCTCAGAAAAACAGGAATAGAAGGGAAATTCCTCAACATAATAAAGGGTATTTATACAAAGCCAACAGCCAACATCACCCTAAACGGAGAGAGCCTGAAGTAAAATTATCTCTATTTGCAGATGACATGATCTTATAGACAGAAAACCCTAAGGAATCCTCCAGAAAACTACTGAAACTAATAGAAGAGTTCAGCAGAGTATCGGGATACAAGATAAACATACAAAAATCAGTTGGATTCCTCTACACCAACAAAAAGAACATCGAAGAGGAAATCACCAAATCAATGCCATTTACAGTAGCCCCCAGGAAGATAAAATACTTAGGAATAAATCCTACCAGAGATGTAAAAGACTTATACAAATAAAACTACAGTACACTGCTACAAGAAACCAAAAGAGACTTACATAAGTGGAAAAACATAACTTGCTCATGGATAGGTAGACTTAACATTACAAAAATGTCTATTCTACCAAAAACGATCTATACATTTAATACAATTCCGATCCAAATCGCAACGACATTCTTTAATGAGATGGAGAAACAAATCACCAAATTCATATGGAAGGGAAAGAGGCCCCGGATAAATAAGGCATTACTGAAAAAGAAGAAGAAAGTGGGAGGCCTCACTCTACCTGATTTTAGAACTTATTACTCCACCACAGTAGCCACAACAGCCTGGTACTGGTACAACAACAGATACATAGACCAATGGAACAGAATTGAGAATCCAGGCATAAATCCATCCACAAATAAGCAGTTGATCAAAGGCCCCAAAACAGTTAAACGGGGGAAAAGACAGTCTTTTTAACAAATGGTGCTGGCATACCTGGATATCCATCTGCAAAAAAATGAAAGACTACCTACAGACTGGGAAAAAGTTTTTAGCTATGACATTTCCAATCAGTGCCTGATCTCTAAAATCTAAATGATACTGCAAAAACTCAACTACAAAAAGACAAATAACCCAATTAAAAAATGGGCAAAAGATAGGAATAGACACTTCACTAAAGAAAACATTCAGGCAGCTAACAGATATATGAGGAAATGTTTACGATCATTAGCCATTAGAGAAATGCAAATCAAAACTACAATGAGATTTCATCTCACTCCAACAAGGCTGGCACTAATCCAAAAAACACAAAATAATAAATCTTGGAAAGGCTGTGGAGAGATTGGAACACTTATACACTGCTGGTGGGAATGTCAAATGGTACAAGCACTTTGGAAATCAATTTGACGCTTCATTAGAAAGCTAGAAATAGAACTACCATACGATCCAGCAATCCCACTCCTCAGAATATATCCTGGAGAAATAAAAGCCTTTACACAAATAGATATATGCACACCCATGTTTATTGCAGCAGTGTTTACAATAGCAAAAAGATGGAAGCAACAAAGGTGCCCATCAATGGATGGATGAATGGATAAATGGATGAATGGATAAATAAATTATGGTATATTCACACAATGGAATACTACGCATCAATAAAGAACAGTGAGGAATCTGTGAAACATTTCATAACATGGAGGAACCTGGAAGGCATTATGCTGAGTGAAATTAGTCAGTTGCAGAAGGACAAATATCATATAAGACCACTATTATAAGAACTCGAGAAATAGTTTAAGCCAAGAAGAAAACATTCTTTTGTTGTTACCAGAGGGTGGAGGGATGGAGGGTGGGAAAGGGGTATTCACTAATTAGATAGTAGATAAGAACTACTTTAGGTGAAGGGAAAGACAGCACACAATACAGGGGAGGTCAGCACAACTGGACTAAGCCAAAAGCAAAGAAGTTTCCTGAATAAACTGAATGCTTCGAAAGCCAGTGTAGGAGGGGCAGGGGTTTGGGGACCATGATTTCAGGGGAAATCTAAGTCAATTGGCATAATAAAACCTGTTAAGAAAACATTCTGCATCCCACTTTGAAGAGTGGTGTCTGGGGTCTTAAACACTAGCAAGCAGCCATCTAAGATGCATCAATGAGTCTCAACCCACCTGGATCAAAGGAGAATGAAGAACACCAAGGACACAGGGTACTTATGAGCCCAAGAGACAGAAAGGGCCACATGAACCAGAGACTACATCATCCTGAGACCAGAAGAACTAGACGGTGCCCAGCTACAACCGATGACTGCCCTGACAGGGAACACAACAGAGAACTCCTGAGGGAGCAGGAGATCAGTGGGATGCAGACCCCAAATTCTCATAAAAAGACCAGATTTAATGGTCTGACTGAGACTAGAAGGACCCCGGTGGTCATGGTCCCCAGACCTACTGTTGGCCCAGGACAAGAACCATTTCCAAAGCCAACTCTTCATACATGGATTGGACTGGACAATGGGTTGGAGAGGGATGCTCGTGAGGAGTGAGCTTCTTGGATTAGGTGGACACTTGAGACTATGCTGGCATCTCCTACCTGGAGGGGAGATGAGAGGGTAGAGGGGGTTAGAAGCTGGCGAAATGGACACAAGAAGAGAGACTAGAGGAAGGGAGCGAGCGGGCCGTCTCATTAGGGGGAGAGTAATAGGGAGTATGTAGCAAAGTGTATATAAGCTTTTGTGTGAGAGACTGACTTGATTTGTAAACTTTCACTTAAAGCACAATAAAAATTATTTTAAAAAATTATGCTAAGTGAAAGAAGCCCATTATAAAAGGCCACATATTGTATGATTCCATTTGTATGAAAACCCAGAATAGGCAAATCCATAGAAAGTGGATCTGTGGTTGCCAAGGGTTTAGGGAGGGAAGAATGGGGAGTGACTGCCAATGAGTATGGGGTTTCTTTTTGGAATGATGATGTTCTGAAATTACAGTGGTGATGGCTGCAGAAATTCTGTGAATATACTAAAAGCCACTGAATAAACAAAAAACCCAAACCCGTTGCCACTGAGTCCATTCTGACTCAGTGACCCTATAGGACAGGGTAGAACTGCCCCATAAGGTTTTCAAGAAGCGCCTGGCAGATTCAAACTGCTAACCTTTTCGTTAGCAGCCCTGGCACTTAACAACTACACCACCAAGGTTTCCACTGAATAAAAAAAAATATAATAGTATACTTTAAAAGGTTAAGTTTTATGGTATGTAAGTTATATCTCAATCTTTTGAAAAAAGAGGCAAATGTTTTGTTATCTATATATTTACCAAAAGAAAACATATATATATTATAAAAGAATGGGAGATCTAGGATATGTCACAATCCTGTATGACAAATCTCTTACACTCCACAATATAAAACCTGATCAACATATGATCAGCATCAATAGTAGCACCTTAAATTATGTTCAGTAAACTGTTTGCTAAAGTAAGATCTCAAATGTCAGGAGATTTGATAAAAGTTAAAATTTAAGAGCCAATAATTTCTTCTTTCATTCAATTATTAATTCATTCCATATATATTTACCAAAACAAACCTGCTACCATCAAGTCAATTCCAATTCACTGTGACCCTAGGTGACACAGTTTGCACTTGACTACGAACCTAAAAGGTGGTGGTTAGAACCCACCCAGCAGTGCCACAGAAGAAATGCCTGGTGATCTGTTTCTGTAAAGATTATAGTCAAGAAAACCCTATGGAGCAGTTCTACTCTGTAGCACATGGGGTTGCCATGAATACATATCTAACAAGTGCTTAGTATGTGCCAGATTTGCATTGTGTTAGTTGCTTGGGGAGATATAAAGATAAAATTGATGAGACCCCTGCACTCAAACCATGGCTTGCTCACCAAGAACTATGGCATCACATGCCAAGTGTAAACAAGTCATGGATTCAGATAAAACGGTAATTTCATTCAGGAGAGGAAGTGGTACTTCCAGTTGAGCAGATAACTGGCTTCATACAGGATGAAAGCAGGTAGCATTCAAACCAGGCCTTGAAGTACGTTGTATTTTGGAGATGTGACAATATGGACGGTGGGGTGGGGTACAGGGTGATTTAAGAAGATACCATGACCAGGATCAACTACCCAGAGTCAAGAGTGGTGAGCTGTTCAATTTGGCTAGACCAACAGTTCATGAAATGAGAGCTTTAAGAAGGTATGAATGAAGAAAATACAATCTAGACAGATTGAGAAAGTTTTGAAATTTTGGCTGAGCGGCAATCTTATTGTGTATGCATTGGGAAGTCTTAAAGTTTTCTAAGAAGTGAGGTGACAAAGCTGTGTTTAGGGAGATTCTTCTGATTGCTGAGTATGAAATGAGAGCCTGGGGGCAAGACCAGTGAGAAGGCCATTGCCATAGTTTAACGGAGAGGTAACGAAGGCAGAGGAAGTATAATGATGAAGACAGATGGAAGCTCTAGATTCAGAGCTCACAGGATCTTGAAACTACTTGTATATAGAAACACAGGAGAGAGTGGATCAAGGTAAAAATGAAGTTCTGGTGGCACCATTAGCTGAAATTAGAAACACAGGCAGAAAAGTAGAACGGAGGCTTATTTTTGCTTGGAGTTTGAGGTGAAACAGAGAAAATCAAGTGGAAATGATTACCAGCAAGATGAAAGAAGAGATTAGAACTTGAAGAGAGGAGTCTGGGCTAGAAATACCCATCTTGGAGTCACCAGTATAAGAGTAGTAATTGAAGCCACAAAAAATACAATTGATAAAATATAAAGAGAGTAGACAAAGGAGTTATCCTTTGGAATACCTACATATAGGGATCAGGAGGAGAGATATCGAGAAGCCTTGATCAGAGAAGTCCTTAATAGAACTTCAAGAGCACAACAACCTGGAGAAGTAGTAGGGAGGGGACAATGGCCTTAGAGAATTCAAGGACCATTGGTTTGGTAATGAAGGTCAATGGTACCTTTGATTCTTGCAGGTTTGGTAGAATGGTTAATGTACAATCCAGATGACAGGGAAGTATGGAATAAATGGAAGGGAGAGTACAGACTTGTTTTTGTTGTTAGGTGCCATCGAGTTGGTTCTGACTCATAGCGACCCTATGCACAACAGAACAAAACAATACCTGGTCCTGAGCCATCCTTACAATCGTTGTTATCCTTGAGCTCCTTGCTGCAGCCACTGCGTCAATCCACCTCATTTAGGGTCTTCCTCTTTTCCGCTGACCCTGTACTCTGCCAAGCATGATGTCCTTCTCCAGGGACTGATCCCTCCTGACAACATGTCCAAAGTATTTAAGATGCAGTCTTGTCATCCTTGCTTCTAAGGAGCATTCTGGTTGTACTTCTAAGACAGATTTATTCGTTCTTTTGGCAGTCCATGGTATATTCAATATTCTTCGCCAGCACCACAATTCAAAGGCATCAATTCTTCTTCCGTCTTCCTTATTCATTGTCCAGCTTTCATATGCGTATGATGCGATTGAAAATACCATGGCTTGGGTCAGGCACACCTTAGTCTTCAAGGTGACATGTTTGCTCTTCAACACTTTAAAGAGGTCCTTTGTAGCAGATTTACCGAACGCAATGTGTCTTTTGATTTCTTGACTGCTGCTTCCATGGCAGTTGATTGTGGATCCAAGTAAAATGAAATCCTCGACAACTTCAATCTTTTCTCCATTTATCATGATGTTGCTCATTCGTCCAGTTGCGAGGATTTTTGCTTTCTTTATGTTGAGGTGCAATCCATACTGAAGGCTGTGGTCTTCGATCTTCATGAGTAAGTACTTCAAGACGTCTTCACTTTCAGCAAGCAAGGTTGTGTCATCTGCATAATGCAGATTGTTAACGAGTCTTCCTCCAATCCTGATGCCCTGTTCTTCTTCATATAGTCCAGCTTCTCGTACCATTTCCTCAGCATACAGATTGAATAGGTATGGTGAAAGAATACAACCCTGACGTGCACCTTTCCTGATTTTAACCAATTGGTATCCCCTTGTTCTGTCCAAACTACTGCCTCTTGATCTATGTACAGGCTCCTCATGAGCACAATTAAGTCTTCTGGAATTCCCATTCTTTGCAATGTTATCCATAATTTGTTATGATCCACACAGTTGAATGCCTTTGCATAGTCAATAAAACACAGGTAGACATCCTTCTGGTATTCTCTGCTTTCAGTCAGGATCCATCTGACATCAGCAATGATATCCCTGGTTCCACATCCTCTTCTGAACCTGGCCTGAATTTCTGGCAGTTCCCTGTCGATATACTGCTGCAGCCACTTTTGAATGATCTTCAGCAAAATTTTGCTTCCGTGTGATATTAATGATATTGCTCTATAATTTCCACATTTGGTTGGATCACCTTTCTTGGGAATAGGTATAAATGTGGATCTCTTGCAGTCAGTTGGCCAGGAAGCTGTCTTCCAGATTTCCTGGCATAGACGAGTGAGCACCTCCACCACTGCATCTGTTTGTTGAAACATCTCAATCGATAATTCCATCAATTCCTGTAGCCTTATTTTTCACCAATGCCTTCAGAGCAGCTTGGACTTCTTCCTTCAGTACTATTGGTTCCTGATCATATGCCACCTCTTGAAATGGTTGAACATCGACTAATTCTTTTTGGTATAATGACTCTCTGTATTCCTTCTCTCTTCTTTTGATGTTTCCTGCATTGTTTAATATTTTTCCCATAGAATCCTTCACTATTGCAACTCGAGGCTTGAATTTTTTCTTCAGTTCTCTCAGCTTGAGAAATGCCAAGCGTGTTCTTCTCTTTTGGTTTTCCATCTCCAGCTCTTTGCACGTCATTATAATACTTCACTTTGTCTTCTCGAGATGCCCTTTGAAATCTTCAGTTCTTTTACTTCATCAATTCTTCCTTTTGCTTTAGTTGCTCAACGTTCAAGAGCAAGTTTGAGTTTCCTCTGACATCCATCTTGGTCTTTTCTTTCTTTCCTGTCTTTTCAATGACCTCTTGTTTTCTTCATGTGTGATGTCCTTGATGTCATTCCACAACTTGTCTGGTCTTCAGTCACTAGTGTTCAATGCGTCAAATCTACTCTTCAGATGGTCTCTAAATTCAGGTGGGATATACTCGAGGTCATATTTTGGCTCTCGTGGATTTGCTCTGATTTTCTTCTGTTTCAGTTTGAACTTGCATATGAGCAATTGATGGTCTGTTCCACAGTCAGCCCCTGGCCTTGTTCTAATAGATGATATTGAGCTTTTCCATCATGTCTTTCCAGAAATGAGGTCAATTTGATTTCGAGTACAGACTAGTCTTATAAAAAGTTTACATAGGACAATGGCTTGAAGGAGAGGGACTTTATTTGATGGAGAAGGCAGAGCTTGTTTTTAGACTGAAGGAAAGGCTAGAAGAGAAAGGAAGACGCTAAAGATACAAGAGAGCTGAAATAATAGATGGACCAAAGTCTGGGGAATTGGCAGAAAGGAATGGGAGATCAAAAGCAAGAGTGGAAGTGTTACTTTTGAAGAGGAGGGATACGTCATTCTCTGGAACAGAAAAAAGAAATGTGACAATGGAGACAAATGAAGGGAGCTCATATTATATTTGTGTAAGAGCTTGGTTTGTCTCTCTTCTTTAATCTGTAAATGTACAACGAAGTAGAGATAGGTGAAGAAAGTCTTTACCACCTTGACTTCTGGAGTTAAATATGTCATTTCTAGTTGTAAAAAGAACCCATCAATTTTTAGTACGGATCCTTTTTTTAAAATTATTTCTATGCTTCATGTTTAGTTTAGTGAATAAACAATGCATAAACAGGGACACAAACAACAAAGTCACCAAAATGGAAATTTAAATGGCCATTAAACAAGAAGAGATGCTAACACTGCAATAATCAAGTGTTAATTAAAACAAGTTATCTTTTTTTCTCCCAACTGATTTACAAAGATTCCATACCAATGGTGGTATGGAATACAGGCACTTACTACACTGCTGATGGAGGTGTAAGTTGATGGAACCATTTTGGAGGACAGTTTGGCAAGATGCCTCAATAACTAGACTGTTTTGGACTCACATTTAAACACTTAAACTTTAGACCAGGAAACTCTATTTCTAAGATTTTATCCTAAGGTAAAACAGGTAGGGAAGATGTTTCTTAAAGCATTGTTTAAAATAGTTAAAAACCGTGAACAACTTAAATATCACATAGAGACACATGCGTATGGACATGACCATACGAATGAAAAGAGAGAACAGTATTATATTACGCCACTTATATTTAAAACAAATTGTGTTTATGTATACTAAACAGACTGAACTTTTTGTAATAGATTTTTTAAAAATAATTTTTATTGTGCTTTAAGTGAAAGTTTACAAATCAAGTCAGTCTGTCACATATAAGCTTATATACACCTTACTACATACTCCCATTTACTCTCCCCCTAATCAGTCAGCCCACTCCCTTCTTCCAGTCTCTCCTTTCGTGACCGTTTTGCCAGTTTCTAACCTTCTCTACCCTCCCATCTCCCCTCCAGACTGGAGATGCCAATACAGTCTCAAGTGTCCACCTGATACAAGTAGCTCACTCTTCATCAGCATCTCTCTCCAGCCCATTGTCCAGTCCCTTCCATGTCTGATGAGTTGTCTTTGGGAATGGTTCCTGTCCTGGGCCAACAGGTTTGGGGACCATGACCACCGGGGTCCTTCTAGTCTCAGTCAGACCATTAAGTCTGGTCTTTTTATGAGAATTTGGGGTCTGCATCCCACTGATCTCCTGCTCCCTCAGGAGTTCTCTTTTGTGCTCCCTGTCAGGGCAGTCATCGGTTGTGGCCAGGCACCGCCTAGTTCTTCTGGTCTCAGGATGATGTAAGTCTCTAGTTCACGTGACCCTTTCTGTCTCGGGCTCATAGTTATCGTGTGACCTTGGTGTTCTTCATTCTCCTTTGATCCAGGTGGGTTGAGACCAATTGATGCATCTTAGATGGCCGCTTGTTAGCATTTAAGACCCCAGACACCACACTTCAAAATGGGATGCAGAATGTTTTTCATAATAAAGTTTATTATGCCAATTGACTTAGAAGTCCCCTTAAGCCATAGTCCCCAAACCCCCACCCTTGCTCCGCTGACCTTCGAAGCATTCAGTTTATCCAGGAAACTTCTTTGCTTTTGGTCTAGTCCATTTGAGCTGACCTTCCGTGTATTGAGTATTGTCCTTCCCTTCACCTAAAGTAGTTCTTATCTACTAACTAATCAGTAAATAACCCTCTCCCATCCTCCATCCCTCCCCCCTCTCATAACCACAAAAGAATGTGTTCTTCTCAGTTTATACTATTTCTCAAGGACTTATAATAGTGGTCTTATACAGTATTTGTCCTTTTGCATCTAATTTCACTCAGCATAATGCCTTCCAGGTTCCTCCATGTTATGAAATATTTCACAGATTCGTCACTGTTCTTTATCGATGCGTAGTATTCCATTGTGTGAATGTAGCATAATTTATTTAACTATTCATCTATTGATGGACACCTTGGTTGGTTCCAGCTTTTTGCTATTGTAAACACAGTGCTGCAATAAACATGGGTGTACATATATCTGTTTGTGTAAAGGCTCTTATTTCTCTAGGGTATATTCTGAGGAGTGGGATTTCTGGGTGTGTGGTAGTTCTATTTCTAACTTTTTAAGATAATGCCAGATAGATTTCCAAAGTGGTTGTACCATTTTACATTCCCACCAGCAGTGTATAAGAGTTCCAATCTCTCCGCAGCCCCTCCAACATTTATTATTTTGTGTTTTTTGGATTAATGCCAGCCTTGTTGGAGTGAGATGGAATCTCATTGTAGTTTTAATTTGCATTTCTCTAATGGCTAATGAACGAGAGCATCTTCTCATGTGTCTGTTAGCTGCCTGAATATCTTCTTTAGTGAAGTGTGTGTTCATATCCTTTGCCCACTTCTTGATTGGGTTGTTTGTCTTTTTGTGGTTGAGTTTTGACAGAATCATGTAGATTTTAGAGATCAGGCGCTGGTCAGAGATGTCATAGCTGAAAATTTTTTCCCAATCTGTAGGTGGTCTTTTTACTCTTTTGGTGAAGTCTTTAGATGGGCATAGGTGTTTGATTTTTAAGAGCTCCCAGTTATCTGGTTTCTCTTCGTCATTTTTGGTAATGTTTTGTATTCTGTTTATGCCTTGTATTAGGGCTCCTAACGTTATCCCTATTTTTTCTTCCATGATCTTTATCGTTTTAGTCTTTATGTTTAGGTCTTTGATCCACTAGGAGTTAGTTTTTGTGCATGGTGTGAGGTATGGGTCCTGTTTCATTTTTTTGCAAATGGATATCCAGTTATACCAGCACCATTTGTTAAAAAGACTATCTTCTCCCCAATTAACTGACACTGGGCCTTTGTCAAATATCAGCTGCTCATACGTGGATGGATTTATATCTGGGTTCTCAACTGTGTTCCATTGGTCTATGTGCCTGTTGCTGTACCAATACCAGGCTGTTTCGACTGCTGTGGCTGTATAATATGTTCTAAAATCAGGTAGAGTGAGGCCTCCCACTTTCTTCTTCTTTATCAGTAATGCTTTACTTATCCAGGGCTTCTTTCCCTTCCATATGAAGTTGGTGATTTGTTTCTCCAACACTTTAAAAAACGTCATTGGAATTTGGATCGGAAGTGCATTGTATGTATAGATGGCTTTTGGTAGAATAGACATTTTTACCACGTTAAGTCTTCTTATCCATGAGCAAGGTATGTTTTTCCACTTATGTAGGTCCCTTTTAGTTTCTTGCACTAGTACTTTGTAGTTTTCTTTGTATAGGTATTTTACATCTTTGGTAAGATTTATTCCTAAGTATTTTATCTTCTTGGGGGCTACTATGAATGGTATTGATTTGGTGATTTTCTCTTCGATGTTTCTTTTGTTGATATAGAGGAATCCAAGTGATTTTTGTACGTTTATCTTGTAACCTGAGACTCTGACGAACTCTTCTATTAGTTTCAGTAGTTTTCTGGAGGACTTCGTAGGGTTTTCTGTGCATAAGATCATGACATCTGCAAATAGAGATAATTTTACTTCTTCCTTGCCATCCAGATGCCCTTTATTTCTTTGTCTAGCCTAAAGGCCCTGGCTAGGACCTCTAGCACAATGTTGAATAAAAGCAGTGATAAAGGGCATCCTTCTCTGGTTCCAGTTCTCAAGGGAAATGCTTTCAGGCTCTCTCCATTTAGAACCATGTTGGCTGTTGGCTTTGTATAGATGCCCTTTATTATGTTGAGGAATTTTCCTTCAATTCCTATTTTGCTGAGAGTTTTTATCATGAATGGGTGTTGGACTTTGTCAAATGCCTTTTCTGCATCAATTGATAAGATCATGTGGTTTTTGTCTTTTGTTTTATTTTTTATAATAGACTATTTTTTTAATTATAGTAATATGTGCTTTGTATAAAAAAATAATACAATTGAGTTTATTCAAATTGCATGCCCGCAACATTGTTTATGTCCATTTTCTATGCACAAATAGCTTTTATTTTGATGATTCCTTAAAAAAAAAAAAAAGCTTTTTACTTTGATAATTAAAGAAGACATTTTATTTTAGAATGGATTTAGCCTCTAACCTATGAAAAATATTTATATGGCATTATTTATAAATTTTTAGGGTTTTATTAAAAACAGCATATGCTACATTAAAACTGCAACAACATTTTTAAAAACAACCAAAACCTTTTGCAAAAATAAAAGAAAATTCTCCACTTGTTAGTTTTGGTGATGGGAAAGGCAGCATCAAATATAGGTAGAGTACATACAGCTTGACCAAGGTAAATGATGTCACTAAGAAGAAAAGGATGCCTTTGGTAACAACAATCAAAAAAGTATGTGTGTGGTTACACAAATATATATATAGGCATATAAATATATGTCAGTACATACCTGTGTACACAGATAAAAGTATCTATGGTTGTTTTTTTTTTTTTAATGGGAATATGTACATAGAAATGTCTTAGTCATCTAGTGCTGCTATAACAGAAATACCACTGTGGATGGCTTTAACAAAGAGAAATGAATTCTCTCAGTCTAGTAGGCTAGAAGTCCAAATTCAAGGCATCAGCTCCAGGGGAAGGCTTTCTCTGTCGGCTCTGGGGTAAGGTCCTTGTCATTAATCTTCCCCTGGACTAGGAGCTTCTCTGCAAAGGAACCCTGGGTCCAAAGGATGTACTCTGCTCCCAGCACCGTTTTTGGTGGTATGAGGTCCCCAGCTCTTTAATTGCTTACCTTTCATTTTAGCTGTTGTAAGATAAAAGGTGTTGCAGGCCATACCTCAGAGAAACTCCCTTTACATTGGATCAGGGATGTGACCTAAGCAAGGGTGTTACATCCCACCCTAATCCTCTTTAAGCACAGGCAGAGATTATGATTTATAACACATAGGAAAATCACAAAATGGAAGACAACCACACAATACTGGGGATCATGGCCTAACCAAGTTGACACATATTTTGGGGGGACACAATTCAACCCATGACAACTATGTGTGTATGTGTATGTATATCCATATACATCATAAACCACATAGGTGACACAGGTAAGAATACTTCTTAAATATAACCAAACACCTCTCAAGATTGGTTTTTGGGATTTGAAGACTTACGACTATAGTCTCAAGGGACAACTCAGTTAATCAGCGTAACATGGTTCCTAAAGTATATGTTCTACATCCCACTGTGGTGAGTAGTATCAAGTCTTAAAAGCTTGCGAGCGGTCAGCTAAGATGCAACGATTTCTCTCTACTAGTTTAGAACAAAAGAAAGAGAAGAACATCAAAGACTCAGGGAAGAAAGTAGTCTGCAGGACTACTCATCAACATGAAGCATGACCTCTTTTCTGCCCTGAGACCAGAAGAACTAAGTGGTGCCCGTCTACCACTACCGACCATTCTGATCACAGCCACATTAAATAGATCCTTATAGAATGGGAGAAAAATGTGGAACAGAACTTAAATTCTTACAAAGTCCAGACTTACCAGACCAGTTCGGACTAGAGGACTCCCTAAGACTATCACCCTGAGATATACTTTAAAAACCTTAAACCAAAATTATCCCTTGAGGTCACCTGTTAGTGAAATAACATTTTGGTTCATAAAATTAAAAATATCACCTGTTTGTAATGAGCTTCTTTAAAAATAAAAAAAAAAAGAATTCTCATGTATAAAATATAGTAATGATATAACCTTACAGAATTGTGCTAATTAAATGAGTTAATGTAGGAAAAGCACTTAATGTCTGGCTTCTGCATTTTACATGTGTTATTGTTCTTCTTAAAAAAATTAAAAACAAAATAATAATGCAATTTTTTACCAAATTGTCCATGTTTTAAAATCCTCCCTTAATTTAAGCTTAGAAGACTTAATCATTTCTTGCATGGTGCTTAATATACCCATGGCTTATACTTCTTCATCTGAACTCTCCAGGGTTTTTGCCTATTTTTCTTCCAAACAGAAAGAAGAAAAGCCTCATTTCTTCTTATCTGTTGCCTATCACACAGAGAGAGTAAACGGCTCTGAAAAAGTTTAGAGAAGAGGCTTATCACTTAGCTTAGTTTCCCAAACAGAAGGTTTAATAAAGTTTTGTTGACTAATAAAGGAATGGCTAAGTAAATCAATGCTTAAAACCTCCCAGAATGCTAAACATAGGTCTACCACACGCAACTGTATTCCTAAATATTTAGCCAAATGACTTGAAAATGTATGTGCTCATAAAAAATTGCACAAAAATATTTGTAGGACTTAATCATAATTGCCAGAAATTGGAAGCAACCAAGATGTCCTTCAATTGATCAACACAGAAACAAATGGTGGTATATCCATACAATGGAGTGCTATCCAGCGATAAAAAGAAATGAGCTATCAAATCACAGAGACATGAAGGAACCTTAAATGCACATTACTAAGTGAAAGAAGCCACTCTGAAAAAGCTACATACTGTATGATTCCAACTATACGACATTTTGGAAAACTATATAGACAGTAAGATGATCAATGGTTACAAGGGAAGGAAGAGGAATTAATAGTTGGAGCAAAAAGCATTTTTAGAGCAGTGAAAATATTCTGTGTGATACAGTAATGGTGGACAGATAACATTATACATTTGTCAAAACCCAGAGAACTGTACAACACAAAAAGTAAACTCTAATATAAATTATGGACTTTAGTTAGTAATAATGTGTCAATATTGGCTCATTGATTGTAACAAATTACCACCTAAATGCAAGATTTTAATAATAAGAGCAAGAGTGTGCAGGAAGGGAGGGGAGTATACAGGAACTCTGTACTTTCTGCAGAAATTTTTCCCTAAGTCTAATGATACTCTGAAACGTAAAGTCTATTAAACGTGCACACACACACACTAAACAACAACTTCCCAAGGACCCCTATGGAATACAGTCCTAAATTTGGCATTTGAAAATCCCAAATGTTACCTCCTCTCTGGAAGTGAATCAGTAAATTCGGAGTGAATTTGAAATGATATTGGCAACATTGGCTGGACCTATTTTCAGAAGTGTTATTTGTGAAGACCTTAGATAAAATCTAATTAAGATTGCTTTGAATAAAAAGGAAGCAGCCAGCCTTCATATGTTGGAAATTGCCTCTGAATATTATTGTAATCACAGTTCAAGATTTGCCTATTTTATCTACAGAGCATAGTAAACTGTTCATAAATGTTTGTTAAATCCAGAATGTGGCACGTTCTATAAGTCAACTAGCTTAGATACTTTAAAAGTCAGAGTCATGAAGGGGGTAAAATGTTTGGAGGGCTGATTGTTCCACATTAAGAGAGTCTAAAGACACATAAAACAACGAAGGCAATATATGAACCATGTCTGAATCCTGGCCAGGGAAAAATCAGTTAGAAGAGACTTGTGGGGACAACTGGGGAAATCTGAGTACAGACTTGTGTATTACATGACATTATATAATTACTGCTGATTTTCTTAGAGGCTTTTATGTAGGAGACTGCCTTATTCTTAAGGAACAAAGAAGATAATTCTAGACCTACAGAATGAAAAAATATATAATGCAAAAAATGGCAAACTGTAAATAGGTGTTCAATAGAGGTGAAGGATATTCAAGTATATGTTATCCTGTTCTTTCAAATTTTGTGTGTATTTAAATTTTTTCATTAAAAAATTTTTGAGGAAAATGTGCAATGAATAAAGGAATGAATGAATTCTAATCTACTCTTTTTTTAAAATTGATATGAAATTCATACAACACAAAAGTAAACACTTCAAGAGGAACTCCCAAGACTATCACCCTAAGATTCGCTTTGAATTTGGAACTAAAGCCACTCTCAGAAGTCACCTTTCATCCAAATAACAGATTGGCCTATAAAATAAACAGTATCACCTGCGAGTACTGTGTTCTCTTAAATAATCAACTATATGACACCAAAAGGTCAACACTTAACCTAAAGCAAAAGTGAGAAGCTAAGGATGGGCAGGGCAGATAGATTAATGGAAAGAGAACAGAATGGGAATAATGAGAGTGCTGACACATCGCTAAAAATGTAACCAATGTCATGGACCAATTTGTATAAAAATTGTTAAATGGGAACCTAACTTCCTCTCCCTCTTCTACCTAAAACACAATAAAATATTATTTTTTAAAAAATTAACCATTTTTAAGTGCGTAATTCAGCACCATTAATGCATTCACAATGTGGTACAAACATCACCTCTATCCAGTTCCAAAACATGACCATCACCCCCAAAGGAGACCCAGTACACAGTAAGTCTCTCCCTAGAAACATATGTGCATAGTTAATGTGTCTTCTTCATACTCAACTTTATCTTTCAAACCTTTACTCACTATGAACCTAGGACTGTACCCAAAAATCTGGGTAATTTGGATGATTCAAATGAACCTGAGTGATTCAACTACAATGACTTTTCCGTGTAGGCTGCATTTCTTATGTCCAAGTCCTACTGCATCTCCACGCCCTCAGCAACAACCACAAAAGGATAAAATGAGATAAATGGGATCATACGTGCTGAACACTGAGGTCAGTTCAGATCTGAAATGCACACAAATTTTATTATTGTACTTTAGATGAAGGTTTGCAGAACAAACTAGCTTCTCATTAAACTATTAGTACACGTATTGTTTTGTGACATTGGTTACCAACTCCACGACATGTCAACACTCTCCCTTTTGACCTTGGGTTCCCTATTATCAGCTTTCCTGTCCCCTCCTGCATTCTAGTCCTTGCCCCTGGGCTGGTGTGCCCATTTCATCTTGTTTTGTTTTATGGGCTTGTCTAATCTTTGGCTGAAGCGTGAGCCTCAGGAGAGACTTCATTACTGAGCAAAAAGCGTGTCTGGGGGCCATTCTCTTGCGTTTCTCCAGTCTGTCAGGCCAGTAAGTCTGGTCTTTTTTGGGGAGTTAGAATTTTGTTCTACATTTTTCTCCAGCTCTGTCCAGGACCTTCTATTGTGATTCCTGTCAGAGCAGTCAGTGGTGGTAGCCAGGCACCATCTAGTTGTACTGGACTCAGTATGGTGGAGGCCGTGGTAGTCGTGGTCCGTTATTCCTCTGGACTAATCTTTCCCTTGTACCTTTGGTTTTCTTCACTCTCCCTTGCCCCTGACAGGGTGAGATCAGTGGTGTGTCTTCGATGGCCATTCACAAGCTTTTAAGACCCCACACGCTTCTTACCAAAGTAGAACATAGAATATCTTCTTTACAAACTATACTATGCCAATTGAGCTAGATGATCCCCAAGACCATGGTCCCCACAGCCCTCAGCCCAGTGATCTGGTGCCTCAGGGAGTTTAGATGTGTCTATGGAGAAACCCTTGTGGCGTAGCGGTTAAGTGCTATGGCTGCTAACCAAAAGGTCAGCAGCTCGAATTCATCAGGCGCTCCTTGGAAACTCTATAGGGCAAGTTCTACTCTGTCCTGTAGGGTTGCTATGAGTCAGAATTGACTCGACAGCAGTGAGTTTATGGAGCTTCCACGACCTTGCCTTGGAAAACCACACAAATTTTAGAACAACCATTAGAAAATAATAATCTAGATTGCTTTTCCTTTTACATATATAACATGCATAAACATTCAAAATATTTTAATAAAATAACAATGTCAGTTGGATAAGGTTAGATTGAAATACAAGCCCACGATAAAATGGCTTATTTTTCTCTCATATAAAAGTCCAGGGGTAGGTGGTCTAGGGCTGGTATAGTGACTCTGCTCCTTACTATCCTCACTCACAAGGCTCCTTGCTGCTCACCACTCAGCCATTCCTACAGTGTGGCCCTTATCATCACAGTTCAAGATGGCAGCTGGAGCTCCAGTCATCACATCCATATTCTAGTTAGCAGGATGGAGGAAGGGACAGAGAAGGGGCAAAGAGCAAATACCAGCTGTCACATGACACTTCTGCCTACATCTCATTGGCCAGGACTTAGTCACAAGGACACACCTAGCTAAAAGCTGAGGCTTGGACAAGTAGTCTGTATTCTGTGAGGTTATGTGCCCAGTTACATATTGGGGTCTCTATTTTTTATTATGAGGGAAAAAGAAGAGAATGGATATTTGGAGACAGCAAACAAGGTATGCCACACAGCAACGTGAAAGGCTGACCTCAAACTCTGACTTCTTAGTGGTATACGAAACATATTTAGTGCCAAAAACATGCTCACAGAATCTGGGAGGATCACATCTCCATTTCAAACACTACAGACAGGAGGTGCTCAAGTGACACTACCATGACTATTGCAGGAAAAGGAAGGGGCTGGGGGGCAGAAATGGAACTGGGCTGAAAAGTCTGTCCTCATAGCCAGTAGTCAGAAGCTGTCATGACACCAGGGTTCCCTGTTACTCAAAAGAGGAAATAAGGATGAGATAGAGAAGTCAAAACGGAACTAAGAAGAGAAGGCTATTTTCATTACCAACGAGAAGCCAACTAGTCAAAAGTTGAAAGAGGTTACCTCGGCTTTAGTGTAGAAACCAACACTGTTAAACTTATTTAGACACAGATGAGAATTAGGAGAACAGAGAGAAGAAGAAAAAATATCAACTACAGTCCTGGCATCCATAGACCCCTTCTGGAATAGTTTTTCTGCTCTTTTGTTTTCCTATAAGATGTATCTTTCTTTTTTTTTTTTTTTTTTTAATAATTATTGTAAACATACTCCAAAAAAAATCCAAACCTGTTGCTGCTGAGTCAATTCCAACTCACAGTGACCCTATACGTCAGAGTAGAACTGCCCCATAGTTTCCAAGGAACTCCTGGTAGATTTGAACGGCCGACCTTTTGGTTAGCAGCTGTAGCAGTTAACCACTACTCCACCAGAGTTTCTGTAAACATACTAGATGCGTTATTTTGTGTTCTGCCTTTTTTCACATAACATTAATATATGAGCATTTTGTATGTTATGACATTCTTTTTTGAGGCCATACAGTGAACTGTTTAAGTGTGTGGGCCCTGAAGTGGCTCTCTTTATAGCCTAAATTCGTGTCATAGCGCTGGGTGACCACAGGTAAGCTACTTACCATCACTTTGCCTCATTTTCCTCACCTAAGTAGGAAAAAATAATAATGAAGACAATACTACCTACCTTACAAGGCTGCTCTGAGAGTTAAATGAGATAATTCATGTAAATTGAGCTCATAAGAGCTCAATCAATGTAAGCACTTACGATTTGCCTATACAGTTTTAATGGCCACCTAAAATTCCAACCAGAGGGCAGCTCTTCATAACCAAGCCCCTACTACTAAAGACTTAGCTAGTTCTCAATTCAGTATTATTATGCAGTTTGAAATTTTTAGTGCATTTATCTCTCTTATATTTAGGACTACTTTCTTAAAGTAATATCGTAAGGGTCTTCATATGTATTTTAGAACATTTTATTTCAGCTGGGTTGCGGGTGCATGGCTACTCATTATATTCCTATCTAAATAGGTCTCTTTTAATATGTTTAAAGTATTTCATTAAAAATAGACTCACTGAAGAAAAGAAAAGCATTTAGTAATCAAACGCTCATCTACAAAAGTAGCAAAGAAAGAGTCAAAGACACCGCTATTAAAGTGAGGAAAACAACTTACATGAGAACGGACTTGAAAGAAGAAGATGTAGGCCTTCCAGGCTCTGCACACTCTAACCACAGCCATCTCCAGGCTTACCACACACTATTACTCACATCCTCTCCACTCCAGCTAAACATGACATTCAAGGTTTCTAAAACCAAAAAAAAAACACAAACCCGTTGCCACTGAGATGATTCCGACTCATAGCAACCCTAAAGGACAGAGTAGAACTGCCCCATAGGGTTTCCAGGAAGTGACTGGTGGATCTAAACTGCCAACCTCTAGGTTAGCAGCCAAGCTCTTAACCACTTTGCCAGCAGGGCTCTGCAAGCTTTCTAAAACACCATCCATTTCCCCTATCCATTCTTTCACTCAACTTGTTTCCTTTTCTTGCAACATATTCTCTTCCCCATTTCAGTCTGCCAAAATTCTGCCAACTCTTCCAGGATTGGTTCAATCTTTCCAAAATAACCCTCCATAATGTGGTGCAATAACAGCAGCTTAAATTCACATGACATCACCCAAGTATAGTCATAAAGACTCTCATCTCATCCTCAGAACAGTCCTGAGGTGGGCCAGGGAAGGCAAGGCCTTCCTCCTTTCACTTTGGCAGCTTGGAAAACCCGAGTCCTTGCTGTGAGTCACATGGACAGTAAAAGATAAGCCTGACCCTGGAATCATAGTCCTAGATTACTGGTCTAGTGCCCTCTACCCGGTACCCTTGCTAGTAAACAAAACACACAAAGAAAGCATTTAGCAACCTTCCCTTTGGGGCCTGGGGGTTCATTGGTGCTTGGTATTAATAAAAATAATGTAATTAAAGACAAAAATGAAAAATGACAAAAGTAAACAAAGCGACAACACAGTATAATTTAAGAGTTGATCTTTTTTTTTTTTTTTTAAAGGAAGGGAAAGCTAGGGAAAAAAAGACATTCATTTGTCAAGCTCTGTACTTTCACCACGCCAAGCAGATAGGATAAGGCAAAATATGTGGCCACACTGTCTCTCTGAGAGTAGCGGTTGGAAAGGTAAGACGATTCTTATAAAACAGAGGAATATGATGCCAAATATTGCCAATGTTGTTTTAATTTATAAAGGACACTAGGACCATATGGTTGGTTATTAACATTCTAGGTTTGGCACTACCAAACCACTGAATTCCTCTGAAATTTGGGTAAAAGTCACTAAATAGCTGTGTGTCTCAGTTTCTTATTCTTTTGCCATACATTATGGCTAACTACCCCACAGGGGAGCTCCCTGCCCCACTTTTTCCTTGCTAATAGAACTCCAGATTTTGGAAACCATGTGTCTCAGAGGAAGAGTCCCAGAGGACTGAATGTGAATTGGTCTAAACCACCCATGGTAATTCTACTCCCTTTGCCAATGTTTGGTTTAAGAAACAGAAATGTCTGGCAATTGTAGCCAATGAGGGCGAGGGAAGGTGACACTTGGGGAGGAGAGCTTCCGGGAAAATTTTCCTTTGATCTTAAGAAGAGACACAAGGAAGAGATGTTTTCTCTTCTGTCATGACACTTGGACCTGTGGCCATCTTGTGACCCTGAGATGACAAATCTGAAAGATAAAAGGCAAAATGCTGAGTCTTCAGAAAGAAAAGTTAGAAACATCAAGTCCTTGATGACATAATTAGACCATCGAATTAACCAACCCAGCAACTGCCTCCCTATCTCTGGACTTCCTGCTTAATGAGACTAAACAACCAACAAAACAGGCTTTTTTATTGTGAGTTAGGACTTCTGTTAGTTGCATCTAAAAGCATCCTGAATGATACAATATTTACTCTCATGTAGGACTAAGAAGGAGCACATTGATGTGAAAGATCTTCAGAATTTAAACCTCAAATAATACAAGATACTGTATTATTACTTTTTATTTATTAATATTATAAAAATGGCATGGTAGGGGCATCTGAACTCCTCTAGCTTCACAAGGAGGAGAGAGGATCACCATCAGCATCAGCCCAAAGCTGTTTCATATGAAGTGGAGGTCAGACATACCTCTACTCTCCAATCTTTTTGCCAATTCTGACACCAGCCATCCCTCCCACCGTGCTTCTCTGCTGGGTTCAATAGCTCATTGCAATGGCCACAAAGAACTCACAGGCAATGCTCACGATTATGTGCTTAATTAGGGAAGTAACAAGTTACAATTCAGGATCAGGAACAACTCCAGATACAGTTCTTCAGTCAGGACAGCTTCTTGGCTGAGCCTACAGGTAGGCCTCTCCCTGGCCCTCAGCCTCTCGGTCCTTGGCCCCTGAACCCTCTTGGGCCACCTCAGCCTCTGCCCTGCTCTGGAAAGTGAAAAGAGCTTTTTAGCTCCACTGATGAGTGCTCAGAGACATCTCGCTCCACTGACGAGTGCTCAGAGATATCTCACTCTGCCCAGCAGCCTTCTGCCCAAAGATGCTCAGCTTTCTCGCTCCATGGGCCAGGAAGCCCACTGAGCCATCCTGCTGTCCTTCTGGTTCAGCTGCTGCCAGTTCTCTGCTGCGCTTGCTGCCATTTCACGTCGTCTTGTGCCATCTCTGTTTTATAGCTCTCTGTCTCCTGGATCCAGGAGGTTCTCAGCGCAGGAACCGTAAGTCCAAAGGATGTACTCTGCTCTAGTTCTTTCTTGGTGGTAGTGAGGTTCCCTCTTTCCACCTCTATGAAGGCTCATTTTAAGTCTAGCAGGATGGCAAAACTGACTAGTTCTCTTGTTACTGTTCCATCCACCTTAGTTGCATGGTCCCGTCCCACGAGAGTGCCACATACCTTATTTGCATTATTAGCAAGCTGTCTGTCTTAGTTACCTAGTGCTGCTATAACAGAAATACCACAAGTAGGTGGCTTTAACAAATTTATTTTCTAACAGTTTAAGAGGCTAGAAGTCCAAATTCAGAGTGCCAGCTCTAGGGGAAGGCTTTGTCTCTCAGTCAGCTCTGGAGGAAGGTCTTTGTCTCTTCAGCTTCTGCTTTTTGGTTCCTTGGAGATCTTCACGTATCTTGGCATCTGTCTCATCCCATCTCCCTCTCTCTGTTTGCTTGTTTAATCTCTTTTATAGCTCAGAAGAGATTGACTCAAAACATCCCCTATAGTAATCCTAGGAGTCTCATTAACATAAGGGTCTTCATATATATATTTTAGAACATTTTATTTCAGCTGGGTTGTGGGTATAGGGCTATTCATTATATTGCTATCTAAATAGGTCTCTTTTAAAACATCTAAAATATTTCAAAAAAGACTCACTGAAGAAAAGTATTTTAGTAATCAAATGCTCATATACAAAAATGGCAAAGAAAAAGTCAAAGACACCACTATTAAAGTGAGAAAAACAACTTACATGAGAACAGACTGAAAGACGAAGATGTTCCATTTCCAAATGAGATTATAACCACAGGCATAGAGAATTTACCCAACACATTTTTAGAGACACAATTCAATCTACAGCACTGTCCAATTCCCTTGGTGGGACATAGGCACCTTATTTGCATAGTCCCACCCAATCATTTAATGATAATTACAAGATTATGGCGAGAAAGGCCATATAAAAGTGATCTACCACATCACAAATATAAATAGAAATTAGCATTATAAGAATTATAAGAATACAAAAGTTAAATGTAATACAAATAAATACTATAATATCAGTTACATACCTGCCATTTTTGCTTATCCTATCAAGGAACAGTCTACCCATACCATTTTTTTCCCACACTCTGTAACCCCCTGCAGTGTTCACAGCCTCTGGGTAAGGAGGCTGGGCAGTGGTTCCAGGATGCAGTTTACTCTGGCATGGATACACTATGGGTACGGTGAAAAGCTTGCTATAAGTCCATTACTGTGCTCTACTCACAACATTCTGGTAAGCTGCTTTCAAAAAGTAGTGAGGATCCAAGCCCCAAATTAAGAGCAATATGCTGTTTTAGTTAAATAAGAACCAGAATAGAGATCAACACCTTGATTTCAGGATCTATACTTCAAACACCCCTTCTAGTCAAGCGGTCCTCACAGAGGGTCATTTCAGGACGGGATGGGACCTTACCTCACCCACATCACACACATACACACTTGCTTGAAAACCCTCCCTCTAGTGATGGAGACTGTAGGGCTAAAATGGCTCTTGACTTTTCATTTGCAAGAAAGGATGAGTTTCTTTCTCAGTGTGTGCTGCAGCCAAACGGAGTACTTCTCCTTAGCAGAAACTCTACTGTTCCAATCATAGACTTTGCTGTGGAGTTCAATGTGAAGATCCAGGAGTGGGCGTTTTCTGGAAGAAATGAGAAAAGCAAAAATGAATGCCATGCAAATATCAAAGACAAGACAGGCTCGTTAAAATGAAGTGAGCCAACAGATGTGAACGTGCTTTGGAATTATTCCTCTCTAGATGTTCTACAAGCTGCTTAGTGAGTGATCCAAACCTGCCCAACGATCACAGACTCCTCCCCCAGACTTACTCTGGAGACACATCAGCCAGATGATAACCCACCTAGATCACCTATGCAAATGTAGAATGGTATAAATGCCAATAATATCATTGGCCCACAGAGTATCTACCTTGGGAGGCTGAGTTGCTTCTGCTATAGCTTTCCCCTTCCTTCTGCTGAGCCCCTACTGAGCAGGTTGGGGGTAAAGGGGTATGAGATTTATTCCTGGGCCACTCAGAGCCAGAAAGCAGAATGCATTTCCCAGGTGGCTCAGAAACATTATTCTAAATTGTAATTAGAGAGAAACTGAAAAGGGATAGCTAATCTCACACTTGAGGTACACAGTGGCTTCATTCAGCTTAAATGGAAACTAGGTCACCAGTGTTTCCCTAAGAGAAGTATTCTTGCCAATAAACATTAAACATGTTTACGTAACAAGGACTTGCAGACCTCGGCAGTCAGATACCATTTTTCACCTAACAAACTGTCAAAACTTAGGGGGCAGGGGAGCACATGCAGCGTTGGTGAGAATTCAGGGAAGCGGACTCTTAGACAGGCCTGGTATAACTGTCCTAGAGGACAATCTGGTGAAGATACATGAAAAGCTTTAAAAGTGCAAGACTCAGCGCTTAGGAGACACCAAGCCTCTCTTAAGAGTGATAAATCCGGGAACAGTTAATGGTGATGGTTGAACATGATGAATGTAATTAATTTCACTGAACTGTAGATGTGAAGACTGTAGAAATAGTAAATGTTTTGTTAGTGATATATTTACCACAATTAACAAAACAAACAAACAAAAAAACACACACAAGGCCTTCGACACAGTAATTCCACTTCTGAGAATTTTCCCTGTGAAAACAACTAAGGATAAACATAAATACTGAGCTGCAAAGATGTTTAACTCTTTCTTTTTGTGTAAGCAAAACACTGTCCAACACCTGGAGACTGGTCAGTAAGTTATGCTACAGCCGCATAATGGGCTACCCTGCAGCCACTGAAACAAGGCTGCAGCAATGTGAGTACTGACATGTGAAAACGGGATATACTATTGAGCAAAACAAATGCAGGCTATAAAGTAATAGTAGGTGATGATTCCATTTTGGCTTAAAAACATATTTACATGTGATTGTGTGGGTATTTTCAACAAAATGTCTAGAAAGCAATACACCAAGATTAGATTAACAGAGATTGTTTCTCATAAGTAGGATTGTAACTGTTTACTACGGTCTGCTTCTGTATTTTATGAGTTTTTTCTGTAAGAAGTATGTACTACTTTGGTTATAAGAAAAAAAATAATTTCTTAATTTTGAAGAAAATAAATTCAAACTACAAATTGACTTATAGGTGATCTTCTGGAACAAAAAGCCTTCATAAATTGTGTAAGGTCTATTATCATATTTCTGGAGCCCTGGTGGTACAGTGGTTAAGAGCTCAGGCTGCTAACTAAAAGGTCAGCAGTTTGAATCCAAATCTACCAGCCTCTCCTTGGAAACCCTCAGAGGCAGGTCTGCTCTGTCCTACAGGGTCGTGATGAGTTGGAATTGACTTTACAGCAACGGGTTTAGTTTTTTGGTTTTATATCATATTCCTAAGGCAACCCCAATGGGGAATGGAAAATCCCTCTTCTTCCCTAGAGAGATGGACATCAAACACAGCACAGAGGTACTGATCTTGGGAAAGTGGTCCAGGGTCTGGCCACCCCTGGGCAGCTCACCTTTCTTGCTGCAGTTTCTGGGAGAGGCACTGCAGGTACACTGAGGGTGAGCTAGAGGACTGCTCCAGCAGGGCCACATCCGCTCTGCACAGGCTCCAGAGGAAGTCGGCTTCTCGGTGGACCATGCAGGGCCCAGGCTGCCTTGCTTTGGAATCCACACTGTTCACCCCTGCCCCATCCATCTCCAGAAGGCTGCTAACCTCCTGCTGGTCCTCTGACACCACATAGATCTGAATAAAAAAGAGCTTTGGTTTCCCTAAGAGAGAAGGGCACAAGTCTCCCATGAATATCCTCCTGATATGATCCAAAGAGTACCCTCGATGAGTCTGATCCACGCCAAACACGCTTTGGGAGCCTCCTCGGCTCACCAGGACACACACGAAGCTGTCATAATTTTGGTGTTGGGGCATACAGGCAACTTGGTGAAGAATCTGAATTATATTCTCCATATGGAGATGCAAGAAGTACTGGACTTCAAAGCCCAGGGATGTGAAGGTGTCCCGAAGAAGCTCTGGAAATAAAAAAACAACACTGGAATAAGAAAAGCTCATGGAAACTGGAGGTCACCAAGCCTTTCTTCCTAGTCTGTTTTACTCTGGAAGCTCCACTGAAGCCTGGCCACCATTGTAGCAACACACAAGCCACCACAAAATGACAAGCTGACAGATGGTTGGTAGTCCATAGGTTTAGCCCCCTAGAAATCCTAGCCAGTCCAATTCTTCCTCATCTGCTCAATTCACCTTCATTGGAGTTAACACAGCCTCCCGAATTATGGTATATCTTTCTAATAGCAAAGAGAAACTTCTTCCTTTTCCTCATTCAAAAATTCCATACCCTGTTGGGCCATTGTTAAGTTTCCGTTCCTTGTCTGAGGGATGCCATCTGTTCTTAGTTTATTTGTCAGACAGGAAACTGCTCTGTCCGAAGCCTAGAGACTAAACAATTATTCCCCAAATAAGGTTGTCACCTCAGCCGTTAGCCTACTTCTCTAGATTTATTTCCATATCTGATCATTAAGTGCCCACCTCTTTCCCAACCCCAGAGCACGGTCTTCCAGAGTCTAACACTGCATTCGCCCCAAACCACACAACACAATAGTAATTATAACAGATATAACTTCCACCAAGGAACAAAGGGACCCCATCTCACATCAGCTTAGGCAAGGCAGAAAAGAATCAAGAGAAGATACAAAACTGAAGGCACCACATAACTGCATACTACATATTCTCAATTCCCTACATTAAATGGGGACAATACAGAGTACAGACAGTCCCCGGGTTACGAATGTCCGGCTTACGTACAAGTCATAATTATGAACCAACCCCCATAAAGCTTATTCTATTAAAAATCTGTGGTACATGCATACATTGGGTCATAATAACAAACGAGTACTACTTTGCGATGTGTATCAAAACATTATTATTATTATTACCATATTATGTCAAAGATGTTTTAGTGTATCTGGAAGCGTTTCTTTAATGTTTTTTATGCACAGAAAGCTACATTATATACTATATACTAAGACAAACATTTGACTAACTGATGTTGGATATGAACCATACCTAACTGTTCCAACTTAAGTACAAACCTGACTTAAAGACAGACTTAGGAACGGAACCAGTTCATAACCTGAGGACTTCCTGTACAGATAAATAGTCAAAAATAATCCAAAGACTTACAGCTTAAACCAACAGTTTCAGTCTTCTTGCCTGGCAAACTTTTTATCGATCACTAATAAATTATAAAAGTGGCTTCTCAGCAGGAAACAGGAAGAAGGTAAAAGGTAGGAAAAGAGATTTAGCTTTGGATAAGCAAAAGCTGGAATACTAATCATTCTGTGAATTAATTCACCCAGTCTATGAGCAGTTTACCTGTACGTATTCACCCACGGTCTACTGGGGCTTTCTGGTCAGGAGACTTGGGTTTAATTGTGGCCCCACCTCCTTCTAGATAGGGCGGCTTTAAATATATCCACAAATTCTTTGACACTTCTCCTTTCAAAAGGTAAGAGCCTAATTCCCTTCCCCTTGAATGTGGACCAAACTTGGTAACTTGTTTCTAATGAATGGAATATGGCAGAAATGAGACAATACAACTTCCAAAGTTTCTGCCTGGCTCTTTCTCTCTTTTGAATCCCTCATTCTGGGGGAAGTCAGGTGCCATGTCATGAGAACATGCAAGCAGTCCTGTGGAGAGGACCACATAAAGAGAACTGAGGTCTCCCACCAACAGCCAGCACCAACTTCCCAGCCACGTGAGTGAACCACCTTACAAGTGGATCCTCCAATCTCAATGAAGCCTTCAAACAAACTCAGCTGACATCTGGGGCCAGAGACTCTGGGCCCAAAAAACCTAGTCAAGCCGTTTTTAAATTCTTGACCTACAGAAAACGTGAAAGACATAAATAAATTACCATTGTTGTTTTAAGGCACTAAATTTTGGAGTGATTTGTATGCATCATTAGATAAATAATATACCATGCAAGTCCCTTGTCCTGTCCTGTCATTAAAAAGGAAGGATAATAACCATTTCATAAGACTGTAGTGTAAAATGAAATCAAAATGGAGTCATGTGGTTGACAAAATGGCTTCAGTAATGGCCTGGACAATGCCCCTAAGATTTGTCTTTACTGAAACCTAAGCCTAGCTTTACTATAAATCAGGCCACCCTCACTGACCAATGAAATCCTGACAGCATTTCAAAAGTGAATTGTATAAGTCAATCAGAAATAAGCTCTTTGCTTCCGAATTTTATCAGTAAAAAGCCTGTCACTGTTCATTTCAATAGGGGGGAACAAAACAGAAAAGGAGGGTGAGAATGGTTGCACAACTCGATGACTATAATCAGTGTCACTGAATTATACATGTAGAAACTGTTGAATTGGTGTATGTTTTGGAGTGCATATTCTCAACAGCAACAAAATAAATAAGATAGGGGAAAAAAAACACCTGTCACTGCTGATACTTGGCAGAGTACTTTTCCATCTGTGGTTTGGTGCTACCCGATTCATGAATCTTCTGCCTGAATAAATCTCATCTAATAAGCCAATTTTATTATTGACTCAGTTTCTTTTGACAGTAGTTAGGCTATAACTACTTCTCTCCTCTGCCTGGCCCATAGTTAAGAGTGAAAAAAAAATTTATATGACGTAATAGCAGAGATACAAAGAAGGTGTCGATGTTCTTAAAATACTACAATCAATAAGTATAATTATCAAGAAAATGGGGGACATGCACCACAGACTCCTGATAACCTACTAAATAGCTCACTGGCACACGTGATATCCC
The DNA here is from genome assembly GCF_030014295.1 of Loxodonta africana. Taxonomy (NCBI): domain Eukaryota; kingdom Metazoa; phylum Chordata; class Mammalia; order Proboscidea; family Elephantidae; genus Loxodonta; species Loxodonta africana. Next base: position 44,966,234 of record NC_087347.1, read on the forward strand.
AGTGTGGTGGAAAAGGCCTTGCAGCACAGTCCCCTAGCCATTTCCTCTGAGGGCATAGCCAGGGTACAGTACCCAGTACCAGGCTCCAGTTGAAACACAAGACAGTACAAGGAAAGAACTGATCTAGGACCCAAGTTCCTTCACTACTATTTTATTCCAAACACTTCCTTTCAGGATTCACACATCTCTAATCATGGATTACCCTTTCCTGTAGAGGGCAAAAGCGAACAGAGAAACTCCAAACTCAGCTCTTGTTTACTTATCTCAGAATGGTTTACTTTGTTCAAAACCTTCTGTCTTATCAAAGTCCTTGGAAGAACATTGTCACATGGTCTCCCTTTCTGGAGGTGAGAGTGAGGGGGACAACAGAACAAATGCTGCCTTCTAGCTCTTTCTTTCCTTTATCTAGCCCCTGTGTAGGTTCTGGCTAAGCGGCCCCTGTTACACTGCAATGGGCAGGCAAAAGCTGGACCAGTCACGGAATCACAAGATCTGAGTGTCAGTCCTGGCTCCTCTACCTTCTAGCTAGGGTCTAAACCTTAGTTTGCAAACTGTGAGTGCTTATTCAAATATAAGATATTAACTGTAAAGAGAATAAAGGCAAAACCCGTTGCCGTTAAGCTGATTCCAACCCATAGTGACACTTCAGGACAGAGCAGAAGTGCCCCATAAAGTTTCCAAGGCTGTGATCTTTACAGAAGCAGACCGCCACATCTTTCTGCCACAGAACAGCTAGTGGGTTCAAAGTGCCAATCTTTAAGTTAGCAGCCGAGCGCTTAATCACTGTGCCACCAGGACTCTTTGAGAATAAAGGCAGCCATTTTAAACAACTAATCACCCAGCCTACATAGTATCTCTCATGGAATCTTAGGACCTGAAGGAAGGTATCTGTATCCTAAACTCAAATGGTTTCAAAGCAGACAGACTCTGTTTCCCATGCGTCACATCAACCGCCTTGTCTCTGCATACAAATAGGAAAAGAAAAACCTGGGCGCTGAGTTTGGAAAATAAAACTTGAATTGCAGAAGTTCTACTTCTCTTTCTGCCCACCCTGGAATCCATGCTCCCGACCCATGGCCCATCTCTATAAAGTTCAACTGTTCTTTAGAAACCAATTTCCTGAAATGATGGGGGTTTTCTGCTAGTGATGCAGTTAGTAAGGGGCTAGGGTCAGCATCACTCACAGGTTTTGGGACAACTAAGATAAAACTCAAAAATATAGTAAAATGTCATGACCTCATTAATTTACAATTTGTTTTGGCCAAAAAAATGGGTGCACATTTATCGTCACACTTTCTATGAAAATAAACTTATCAAACAATCAAAAAAGAGGGTATGTTTAGTCAGTCTATTTGCAATCACTTACCAAGTGCTTCAATAAGCCCAGTTCTAATTATTGTAGTAATTGCATACAGTGGAACACAAGTTCAGCAGGATATTCGTGGTAGAAAGGGAAGTTCTGAGGTCAAATGTATATGGGAAATACAAGCTTGACAAGGATAAATAGGTTTCTTTACAGAAGGACTTCTGAGAGCCTTTAATAGGCCAATATGCGTTGCAAATCTTCGAGAAGGGAATATATTATGCAGCATTCCTCAAATTGACTTGCTCCCAAAACTCAAGTGTTACAAAGTACCTCTTATTAACTTAAGAAACACTGCAACAGGGGAACAAAGATATAGGATACAATGTAACAGTTTCTGTCCTTCAGTGAGCTTATAATCTTACTGGCAAAGCAGAATTTATAAACACCAATAAAACAACAGTTTAAATGCCACGTAATCCAGTAGATTTTAGATAAAATAGGAGATCAGAGAATGGAAAAGCAGTATGGACTGAGACTCATGGAGAGGGCATTGTGGAAAAGGGATAATTTGAGCTGGGGTCTGAAAACACGGGGGCAAAGAAAAGGCACCTCAGGCAGATGTTGCTGGTGAACAAAGGCACAGAGAGAAGGAGCGTGAAATGTACGCAGTGGTGACAGGCTGGTATAATCCGACTTTTCATTTATTCTGATACACTAATCAAAAAGGCTTTACTGGACAATTCATATACACTCAAAATTATAAACTACTTTTTAAATACCTTCTTCTTAAGCACAAATGATTACTAGTAATTTCTTCTGGACTTAGCTTTTATCAGGAGAGGATAATGTCAATAATAAACATGTCAACTTCATGTTAAAAGAGGTTTCTGTGGTACCTCCGGCAGCCAAAAATCACCTTATTCTCCTGGGTATCTATGACCCGTTATTTGCAACTCTAGAACTGTAAAAGTTCTGAAAACCTGAAGTTTTTCCCCAATCCACTGTGTGGTAAAATCTTTCCTGAACTGAACAAAGGCTATCTGTAATCTTTATCTATTCCCCTTGGTGTGAATTTCCACTTCTATCCCACTTAGTGTGAATTTTCATTTACCTTGCTGCAGAAATATTACTGTATTTGTTTATGGGATGCCGCCCTAGACATCTGTGTTTTATCAATTACAGTATATATACTATGTCATCTTTCTAAACTCTTAAAACCTCTAAATTCTAAAACGCATCTGGCCCCAAGAGCTTCCAATAAGGAATTGTGAACCTTTAATTCTAATTTGTACATGAGATTTATGCTGTCTGTGAAAAAAAAAAAAGGGCTATGTAGCACAATTTGGGGGTGACTCTAATTTAATAGGAAATTTAATTAATAATACTAGGTTTCTGTGAAGGGCTGCTGAGTCTCAGAGAATAAGACTGCCCAGAGAAAAAGCACCCCACCACAGATTCCTGGGTCTTCCTTCTACCTAGACTTTTACACTCAAGGAGGAAGCCAACTTTAAAAGTAAGTTAACTCCACAAGAGCAAGGAGGGGAAGGTCTATCTTGCTGGCTTTCCAGCTGGCAAGCAGCACGTGGTTGCTGCGCCACCTGAATAAAGCTGCCGTCTACCACCTCAGATACCACTCACCACTTGTGTGCGCAGTACCTCTTACCATCGTAAGAAACACAGAGAAAGGGGGACATGAGCAGAGGCCACTGTGGCTGCTCTAATCCATTCCCTTGCTGAGATTTTCCTACAAATGTTAGTGCAGAAAAATGCTACCAATTCAGGTTGCCTGCCCATTCCACCACAGGAAAAAGGACAGAAGGAGGCCAGGTAACCCCAAGGAGCACCGCAGCTCAAGTCAGCACCACTATCCACTTCTGGCTTTCACGACTCTATTGGAAGGGGGAGTTTAGGTAAGATTTATAAAGTAAATTTGTAATGTCTGCTAGAAAAACCCAAGTCTTAGCCTCAGTAAAAACTACAGAAAAATATTCAAGCTTTTCAGAAAGAGCAAGGGAGAAAAAAGAGGGGGGAAGAAAATACCTCTTCTTAAAATCTACAAATACCATCTTTTACTCGGGAGCCTCAAAACAGCCAGAGATTCAAGCCAAGACCCAAGTCTATCTGTCTGTGCTACAAGACATTTGTTTCTAGATTCCTAACAAGATCAAAAGACCTGATGATTTGTCAGGGCATGGCCAATCACCAAAAACATCAGGCCTAGCTCTCCTAGGTTACTGACACCAAGGACTTATTTTCAAATTCTACCAAACTGAGATACCTAGCCCCAAATTCCTAAGCATCCATGTTTGCATCTAGAAGGGGTTTAACTTCTATTAGGATTCTCAAGAGCCAGCCACCAAAAAATAATTATCTTTGTTCACAACATGGCTCTGAGACCAGATTCCACTGCATTGTCTCCATCTTTGCTTTCCCACACAAGGCCAACCGTGGTGCTTTGCACACAGTAGGTGCTCAATAAACATTTATTGGATAAAGGAAGGAATAAACCCATAAATGCTTGAGAGACTTGTATATTCTTGGGACAAAAGTCTAACTTTTTGAGGACAGGAGGAGAAGATAGGTGTGAGAGTCTACTAAATTCTACAGACAAAAGAAACATTGTTGAGAATTTGTTTCTTCATTCATTCATCCAACAAATATTTATTGAGCTCCTATTTTGGGTTATGTGCAAAACGGTTAAATGCTTGGCTACTAACTAAAAGGTTGGCAGTTAGAATCCATCCAGAGGTGCCCTGGAAAAAAGACCTAGTGATCCAGTTCCAAAAGGTCACAGCCATTGAAAACCCTAAGAAGCACACTTCTACTCTGACACGCATGGGGTCGCCGGGAATCAGAACTGACTCAATGGCAACTGGTTTGGTTTGGTTTGGTTATGTGCCAGGCACTCTTCCAAGTACTGGAGCAACATAGTAGAAGAGATGACAAAGTCCCCAGCCACATGAAATTTACATTATAGTAAGATAGTTAAAAGCTTAGGTTTCGTCCACCTGGATCGAAGGAGAATGAAGATCACCAAAGTCACACGATAACTATGAGCCCAAGAGACAGAAAGGGCCACATGAACCAGAGACTTACATCATCCTGAGACCAGAAGAACTAGATGGTGCCCGGCCACAACTGATGACTGCCCTGACAGGGAGCACAACAGAGAACTCCTGAGGGAGCAGGAGAACAGTGGGATGCAGACCCCAAATTCTCACAAAAAGACCAGACTTAATGATCTGACTGAGACTAGAAGAACCCCGGCAGTCATGGTCCCCAAACCTTCTGTTGGCCCAGGACAGGAACCATTCCCAAAGACAACTCATCAGACATGGAAGGGACTGGACAATGGGTTGGAGAGAGATGCTGATGAAGAGTGAGCTACTTGTATCAGGTGGACACTTGAGACTGTGTTGGCATCTCCTGTCTGGAGGGGAGATGGGAGGGTAGAGAGGGTTAGAAACTGGCAAAACCAACACGAAAAGAGAGACTAGAAGGAGGGAGCGGGCTGACTCATTAGGAGGAGAGTAAGTGGGGGTATGGAGTAAGGTATATATAAGCTTATATGTGACAGACTGATTTGATTTGTAAACTTTCACTTAGAGCACAATAAAAATTATAAAAAAAAAAAAAGTTTAGGTTTTGGAATCAAGGTTCCAAATTGTAGCTCTATCAGTTTTCAAAGAAGCTAGGAAAAGTAGTTCAGTGGACTCAATGCCCTTACCTTGAAAGTGAGGATAACAGTACCTACCTTACAGCATTATTTATGAGGAAAAAGTGAGAATCCATGTAAAGCAATTAGCAAAGTACCTGGCACGTGGTAGACTTCTAATAAATTTTATACTCTGACGACTACCACCCCCAGCATAGTCTTATATTACTCTGTTAGTTTCTGCAGTGCAGTGAATCACTTAATATAGCCCTTATAGCCATAGTCTTTGTAACTCCCACCAAATGACTGGGTAAAATAAATCCAGTGCCATCGAGTTGATTCTGACTCATAGCGACCGTAAATGACTGGGTGGGATTATGCAAATAAAGTGCTTGTTGCCCACCAAGGGTATTAGAAAGCTTGCTAATAATGTAAATAAGGTGCATGGCATCCTTGCGGGAGTGGGACAGTGCAAAACCTAATGAAGGGATTGGTGAGTTTTGCCATCCCACTAGCCTTAAAAGGAACCATCCCAGAGGGGAGGGAGATCTCACCTCCACCAAGAAAGAAGAGCCAGGAGTAGAGTGTGTCCTTTGGACCTGGAGTCCCTGCACTGAGAACTTCCTAGATCCAGGAGACAGAGAGACAGAGCTCTAACACAGAAGACAGCAAGAGATAGCAGTGTGAGATAGCAAAAGTAGAAGACTGGCATGAGACAGCTATGGTGGGCTTTCTGGCCCAAGAGCAAGAAAACTGAGCACCTTCAGGCAGAAGGCTTACTGGTGGAGTCGGGAGCCTCCAGGCACTTACTGGCAGAGCTAAAAGAGCTCTGTAACACTTGCCCCAGCAGGGCAGAGGCTGGGCTGAGGGGCCAGAGGCCGAGGGGCCAGAAAAGTGTGCCTGCAGGTGCAGCTGCGAGGAGGCTGTCCTGATGGAAGAACTGTATCCTGAGCGTTCCTGAACCTGAATTTTAACCTGTGACTTCCATAATAAACCCCATAATGATGAGTATGGTCTGTGAGTTCTGCGTGGCCATTGCAGTGAATTATTGAACCCACCTGAAAAGGAGTGCCATGGGAGGGACAGTTGGTGTCAGAATTGGTAAAAAGGTTGGAAAAAGGACGTATGTTTGACCTCTGCCTCACAGGAATCAACCTTGGGCTGTTGATCTTGATTCTCCTTCCTCCCTTGTGAAGTTAGAGGAGGTCAGACACCTCAGCCACCCCATTTTTACAGTTTCAGAGACCTTATTCCAGCTAGCAATTATCTTGTTTGTTTGCTTGTTTATTACCTGACTCATACACTCCTCCCAAATGTTCAGTACTAACTAGATGACAAAGTTCATTAGGGAAGAGACAGAGCAAACTGCATAATCACTCTAAGAGATGGGAGTGAAGAGTCCTATTCAGAAAGACAAGGGTCCACCAAGGCAGGATTCCAGGCCCCGAGTCCCACTGCCAGGAAGGAAATGGAAAAATGAGAAGCTGGAGGCCTAGAGGGATGGTGTGAGAAAGGGAGACCATGTCTCTCCACTTCTTATTCTCTTCTGCTTCTCTGAGTCTCAGGAGGGCTGTCAAGTGCATTGAGGACCCTTCAACTGATGAAAGTTGCAGCACAGTGGGAGTAAAAGTGGACGCTGCTGTCTTTTATCTGTTGAATGGCCACCTGAGCCTGGGGTTTTTTATAAGTGGCCTTGATACCAGTTACTCGTGTTGTTTCCAGAGGCAGGGAGAGCTTGAGTCAAGAGAGCCCTGACTCTCAGTGGACAGGCAGTGACAAGCATTCAGGGGTACCCTCTAGTAGCCCAGACCCACTTTTATCCAGCACTCCACCTTCGAGATATTGAACTTGAAAGGATTATACATGACTGGGAAGGACCTGCTCCTCACACACACCGTTCTGATTCTTGTGATCCACATGCATACTCATCAGCAGCCACTGTACGATATATGAACACACCTGAGGCCAGTATCTGCTGAGACCTCAGACCAAAGGCACGGTGTCTCAGGCTCCACCTCCAATTCTACCTTCCCCTTCAAACTCTCCTATCAAGTCTGGTCTGCTCTCCCACGCCCCAGCTTTTGTACTCAGATTCTCCTTCTCTGCCAAACCCATTCATATTGATGGCCAGTTAGAGTGGTCTTCCCAGCTATCCACCTGGGTATCTCCCCAAGAAGTTAGCCCTCTCAGGTTGTCGCCTTCATCCAGTGTACCACAGCCTGTGGGGACACCCCAGAACCCAGCCCAGGTCCCAGGCTCTAAGTTCTCTGATCCCTCACTTGTCTGGGATTAGATTCCATGTACCAAGCACGAAGCTGTGGTAAGTTTTCAGTTAGTAGTTCACAACTAAAAGTAAACAAAAAAAAAGAAAGAATAATAATACTGGCTGACATTTAGTGAATACTTAAAATGTGCCAGGTGCTGTCCTAAGCCTTTTACAGATATGAAGTTGTATTGTATGACCTTATAAGGTAGGTCCTGTTATTAACCCATTTTACAGAAGAGAAACTGAGTCACAGGCTAGATAAGTTGCCCAAGATAACAAGTTAGGACAAGGCACAACCATAATTCAAGCCCTACAGTTATATTTCAGGGCCCAACTCTGATCACATTGCTATAATTGCAGAAAAACACAAATACGCGTTCAGTCCTCGCCTACAAGAGGCCCACAACCCAACAAGGAAAACAAGCACAGACACTGAATTTTAGCCACAAATAACTTGGTTTGCCAATTCACAGAAGATCATGGCTTTACCGTCATGATTCTTCTAATACAAAAGATACACCCAGTTCCATGTACAATTAAGAAATTTCCTGCTGATGAATAAAACAGAACTGATAACAAAAGAAAATGGAGGACAGTTACATAACCTGTTTTAAAACAGAAGTGACTCATTAAGAAAATATTTTCTCATTCTCATATGGGTATCAATGACTAAAAAAGAAAGAACACCTATCTGTAGCTGAGGAGACAGCATTTCTCACATCCAACCAAAAACAGGGCATGAGAAAATAGGATCATATCTGAAATCCTGGGAAATCCAGCCTAATATTTGCTAATTTGATTTTCTCTTAGATTCTCTTCCCATAAAACTCCCCATGATGATATTTGCCCAAACCAAACCCACTGCCATCAAGTCAATTCCGAGTCATAGCAACCCACAGGACAAAGTAGAACTGCCCCATAGGGTTTCCAAGGCTGTAATCTTTACAGGAGCAGACTGCCACATCTTTCTTCCTCAGATCAGCTGGTGAGTTTGAACCACCAACCTTTTGGGTAGCAGCCAAGTGCTTAATCACTGTGCCACCAGAGTTCCTTGTTGGTAACATTTAAATGACCCTAAAAGATAGCCTGACTCATTCTAGAAAAATGTTAAGAAGTTGGCAAACTGCTAGAAATAATAATGATCAATCTTCTCAAGGAAGAGATAAATTATTAAACATAATGTTATCACACTTCTCTAGGTTGTTTTCATTCTCTTTGGATGCATCACCAGTGATTCAGTTTGAGTCAGACGTCCAACAGCAACTGAACAAAAGAATCAATTCAGGACTAAACAATAGCCATACACAAGAGGACAGAACAGACCCAGGCCAACAACAAAGTAAAGGGTGGCAAAACTACTTGATACATTCCTCAGACAATACCCAAGGCTCTCTAAGTGAACACACATTTATCATATTTGCAGTGATCCTCAGGAAAGCTTTCATAGTTCATCTAGGTGAAATGATGGGGCATCGGACAATACGTACAGCCAGAAAGTCTTCCACCCCCCTCTGATACCCAGGGCTTCTCCTTGCTGCAGTATCCAGGATGGAAAGGCAAGACCAAAGCTCAATAATTTTCATAAACTAAGCCTCTGTGGCAGAGACAATGCTATGGGTTCACCAATGCCTATTTCTTTTCCTCCTAATACACAGGTAGACTAATTCTCTCACTTCCCCTGCAGTTAGATGGGGCCACATGAATGAGTTCTGACCAATGGAATGTGGGTAAAATCATGATTACTTTCAGGTCCGGACCCTAAATCTCTTGTGAGATCCTCCAGGTACTCTTGTTCTTCCTTCATCCACCAATCAGATACAGAGAATCCTGCAGAAGACTCCAAGCCTCCAAAGATGATGGAGCCACTGAAAGATCACGGAACAAAACTCTCTCTACCCAATCCACACTACACTGCGACATGAGTGGGAAACAACCTTTGTTGCATTGATCCACAGATTTTTGTAGTGGTTTGTTAACAGCAGCTAGTGTTGATCACTCTGAATGACAGAGCCTGCCTAAGCCATGAACTCACTGTGGTGGCATCAGTTAACCTGCATCTACACCTACCTATGTCATTGCCAATGCAATCGATTATCAAGCAGATTCCTAGGGGCTTGCTCTGCATCCTGTATCTTTCTTCAGGAATGTGCTGGAAAGGAAAGCAGAGGGTGTTAAAGACTCTGGATACTGCTCTGTTCCGGGAAGGTCCCACCCACATACCATCTCTTCTTTTGGATATCCTTAAACATCCCTTTGGCAGGACAGTCGCTCAATAAACACAGCCTGAAGTCATCACGGCTGACATTTCCCATTAGTATAACATTTTTCCTTTTTAGAGTGGTGTACTTTAGACACACAAGCTATTTTATGATCAGTTTAAGTTTAATGAAAATTGCAGTCTCTTTCCACATGTCTTGGCTTTACAGAATAGAAAACTTGAAATGGAGAGAAAAGATAGGTCATATGTAACCTGACGTCAAGAAGTTACACAAGTGATATCTTTCTAAAACCAGTACAAAAAGAGGCCTTCTATAGCCTCTTCTTATGGAGAATTATCAGCCTAAGCAAACTCCAGAAAAAATCAAGATTCAGTGTCACTGCCTACTTATACGCTCAGCAATCACTCAGCTGAGAGACAAAGTGCAACACTGGAATTTCCCTGCACTCCAAAATTCACTAATGGAATCCACTTCAACACTTTTCTCTGTGATATCCATGGTTCCCCTGTAAAAGCATTCTCAGAAGAACAACACTCAGCATTCTATTGTTCTAACAAAGAATTCTTAATGGACAGATATTTTTAAAAAGTCAGTGTACTCAGCAGATAGTGTACGTACAAATACAAATCAGACCATTCTGTACCTGAGACAAAAACACTCCTGATTCCTGAACGGACGTCTTCACTCGTTCTCCTGGGAGAAGAGAGACAAATCATTCACAAAGCTGAAGGAAAACTAAGCCCCCTCTCTGCTGGCTGAATTTCTTTATATCACAAACTGTTCTCATCCCCTATTTTCTTCCACTAACTCTTCTTTTCCTAGCTATACTCACACTGAAGAACTTAACTGATAAGAAAACATGGCACAGTGGTTAAGAGCTAGGGCTGCTAACCAAAAGGTCTGAAGTTCAAATCCACCAGCCACTCCTTGGAAACCTATGGGGTAGCTCTACTCTGTCCTATAGGGTCCCTATGAGTCGGAATCAACTCAACGGCAATGGGTTGGGTTTGGTTTATGCTAAAAAGGGGTTATATAGAAAAACTGTTTAAATAGCAAATGAGAAGAAGCCTCTCTCTCACCTTCTCTAGGATAAATGCCAGGCAACTGATGAGTCTTTAACCTGATGGGAAGGATCTAATAACTTCTAACCTGTTGCCACCAGGTTGATTCCGACTCATAGCAACACTGTAGGACAGAGTAGAACTGCCCCATAGGGTTTCCAAGAAGTGGCTGATAGATTCGAACTGCCAACTCTTTGGTTAGCAGCCGTGGCTCTTAACCACTAACTTCACCACCCCACAGTATCAACGGCTTTCTTATGTGCTGAAACTGTGTATAATGCTTAAAGGCAACAGTCTTAGAGATCGCAGAGAAGAGAAAGTTTACATGTATTTGCTATTTATAGGCCATGTTTGCTTAGTCAGTGATATTGCAAGATCATAAAATAAAATGGCAATGGAAAGATAGGGAACAGTGAGCCTGGCAAATGTAGAAGAGCTGAAAGCAAATTTCATCAGATAAAAATGAGGTGAGACGGAAGTATCACCAGTTTTGAAGCCATAAAGGGCTGGCTTAAACCCTAGCACCATCACTGACCAGCGCTGTGATCTTAGGTAACTTACTTCCTTAAGTCTCAAATTTTCATCTTTAAGATGAACATCCTAAACTCTACCTTACAAGACCGTTGCAAGAATGAGAAGTAATGTTTAAAGACCAGCAAAGAAAATGCAAGTACTGGTAAGGTTTTGGGGAAATGAGCTCTTTCAAATGCTAATGCAGTATAAGTTGAAACAGTATTTTTAAAGGGCAGCTGGCAATACCCTTTGAGTCATCATTCCATTTTAAGAAGTTTATTTGAAGGAAAGAATAGAGCAAGTATGCAAAAATATATGTCAAGGATGTTTACTGAATGGCTGTTATATCGGCCCCAAACTAGAAAGAACCTAAAAGTCCACCGACATGAAACTGGTTAAATAAATTATGGTGCATATAATGGAATACCCAATCATGGTGAAAGGATAAGGGAGAATTTCATGTATTTCACATGAAAGGATATGCAGGATATAGTAAGTGGAAAAAAAAAAAAAGGTTATTAAGTAATACGTGTAGTACTGACCCCAGGTACTTAAGAACATATATTTGTACGTGTAAACTTACATACATATTTTTTAAAATGTAAGAACTCAGAGGTATATAAATTGAACATTAATAGTGGCTATTATTGGAATTAAGAGGAAATTTCACTTTTCTGTATATATTTTAGCAATCATGTATTTTTATATAACAAAAAAGAAAAAACACCGAATAATCTATGTAATATGCCTAGTTCAGTTTAAGGCACTTAACAAGAGCTTAATGAACTGTAGGTATCATCACCATCATCATTCAGTTGAAATCTATTTGGAAGACCAAATAAATATGAATACTTGCTTTGATCGTTTTAAACAACTATTAGATAAAGGCCAAGTTTTCAGAATGCTTTTTCTTTTATTAGTAAATAAACCAAGCCCAGGTAAAAGCAGGTAACTAGCACTCCTAACAGATTACCAGGCAGTGTTGGCAGCCTCACTCACCTCACCTATATAATTATGATCAAATAAAAGCTGCCATCAGGGAGTGTAATAGAAAACATCGGCTGTGCTTTTAATTCCGATCCAGACCTACCAGGTCTTCTATTTGCCCTTCAAACAGCTCTCAGAATGCTGATTCTCACTACCTCACCAGTGTTTTAAGAAACATGTTGACACTTCAGGAATTAATTCACTTCTGAACAGCTTTTACTGGAGAGCAGATTATTAGGTAGGGAGTGGCAGGCACAAGCTGTGCCATCTGGCTAATGTGGGCAAAATGCTTCTCTGTCTCCAGGTACACACAGACAATATGGAGGCTGAGTCCTAAGATACTGGCAAGGGACTTGTTACTGGGAGAAGGCTCTCATTGGAACACTGCCCTGTTTGTGATCCCCCACAGCACACAGGACAAATCCCAAACCTCTCATCAAACTGAAGCCCTCCTGACCTGCCTATTGATTCTTGCTTCCTGGAGTTCTGAAGCCCAAATCATCTGCCCTGTGGTATAGACTGAGTCTCTGCCCTCACTTCGAAGAGAGGACCCAAGACAAGCAAAAGAAACAGGCTTTAAGAAAACATTATGGGGTAAAGTGCTGACGTTTTGAGAGAGGAAAGAGATCATACGGACAGAAATAGCTAGTTTTTATTGTATTCTTTCTTTTTTGGGGGGGGGGGAGTGAGGGCATGTCACCTGTAGAGTATCCAGATGTATTAAGTGGGCTATGAAACAAGAGCCTATTAACCTTTCTTCTTCTTGCTACTAGATATTTGGTGAATGTTTATGGCCTGATCTTAGAGCTGATGGAGTAAGGCCGTGTTTAAATTTAAACAAGCTTATTCAATAGATAACTAGAAGTGTCAACGAATAATTTTGAGTTTATCTGCTTTTTAAGAGTTTAATTAGAATATGTAAAGATATGGCAACATTTAAAATATGCAGGTAAAGGAAATGGAAACTCTAAAAATGCAACATTTTGTACTTAAATCATCAAGCATTTATAAAGAATGAATATGAAGAAAGTTAGACTTACTTTGAATGCCAAGTTGTCCTGCAACCATTCTTTGTTCTTTATTTCTTCCATTCTGTAGCTTCAAATAAAAACAACAAGGTCACACTCCCTGTTTGTTTTTTCAGAGGCACACTCTATAACACCTCTTTAAATACCTCAATAGGCTTCTTACCCAGAAAAAAAAAATCAAAATATCACATTCACAGTTAAATTATCTGAGTACTAGCAAGAGCCATTAACTCCATAAATCCCATTTTATGTAGCCAAAGGGCAAGGCGACTCTTTTTTTAAAAAGTAAAAAGACAATGAAAGTATAAATATGTTAAACCAGCATATCACAATGTTTCAAACAGCTCAATAAAATCAGATTCTATGGTATAGTATAGATGCTATAATAGCTCCAAGTTAGAACAGGCTCTTAGAACGTGAGATTGATAGTCAGCCTGCTCCTTTTAACACTGAGGCAAAGAAGAGAATCGTTAAGAGTGGGAGTTCTCACCCATACAAACCTGGCTATGCATCTTGACCCTGCCACTTACTAGTGACATAATCTTGAGCAAGTTATCTACCTCTCTATGTCTATTTCTTCACCGCCAAAATGAGCATAATATCATCTATCTTATAGATTTATTGTGAAGACTGAATGTACACAAAGCACCTAGCACAGTGCCTAGTACACCAAAAGTGCTTAATCAATGCCCAGTTACTGTTTTTCTGTAAATTGCCTAGTTAAGCATACATAAGCCACACAGGGGCTTGATGCTTGATAATCAGGTACCACTTCTGAGGGTTAGAGTGGGATTAATCAGAAAATGAAAGATTGAAACAGACCCTTTCTCTTTTCAGATGACAGGTCCTTTGTAAGGTACACATAGCATATACTGTCAACCATCTGATACACTCAGCTTTCAAATGACAGTTCTCCTCTGAAGCTACCCTAGCCAAAAGAAAAAAAAGTACACTATTTGTAAAGCTGTGACTTGCTAAATTTGTGTGTCTAAATTACAGAAAAACATGTAAATTGCTTTTGTCACTAATAATCACTCACTTGGCCAGAGGCCAATCACTATAGAGAGAACTTGGTTCCCCACAAGGACATATTTCACTTTCACATATTATTAAAGAGAGTAAGATCAAATCGAAGGTAGATTTAAAAAGCATTATATTGCAGAGTCACGCAAATTTTTCACTTTACAGTATTGTCTTAGTCATCTAGTGCTGCTATAACAGAAATACCACAAGTGGATAGCTTTAACAAAGAGAAGTTTATTCTCTCACAGTAAAGTAGGCTACAAGTCCAAACTCAGGACGTCAGCTTCACAGGAAGGCTTTCTCTCTCTGTCAGCCTTGTCATCAATCTTCCCCCAGAATAGAAGCTTCTCTGCGCAGGGACCCCAGGTCCAAAGGACACGCTCTGCTCCCAGCACTGCTTTCTTGGTGGTATGAGATCCCCCACTCTCTGCTTGCTTCCCTTTCCTTTTATCTCTTAGGAGATAAAAGGTGGTACAGGCCACACCCCAGGGAAACTCCCTTTACATTGGATCAGGCATGTGACTTGGTAAGGGTGTTACAATTCCACCCTAATCCTCTTTGACATAAAATTATAATCACAAAATGGAGGGCAACAAATGACAGACTACTAGGAATCGTGTCCTAAACAAGTTGATACACATGTTTTTTGGAAGACATAATTCAATCCATGACATTCTACCCTTTTGCCCCCCAAGGAAATCACATCCTTGCAATATAACATATTCATTCCATCATATAGCAAAAGTCTTAACTCCAAGTCCAAAATCCAAAAATTCCTCTTCATCTGTGAAATCCAGGATACAAGTTATCTGCTTCCAAAGGTATAACGGCAGAACAGGCAAAAGCTAGACATTTCAATTACAAATGGGAAAAACTGGAGGAAAAGAAGGGATAACAGGCATCAAGCAAGTGAGCAGAACACTTTATATTAGCCCTGAAGGCTTGAAAACAACCCTCTGTTCTCTGGGACCATTTACACAATGGCCCTGCCCTCCGGATTCTAGGTATTGGCCATACCCTCTGGATTCTGAGTAAAGGCTCCTCGGCCCTGAGCTTCAGCTCTGCCTTCCAGGCCCACTGAGACAGCAACTCTGCGCCCTCAGCTTTCGGCACACTGTTCTCCTAGTCCATCTGAGTGGGGACTCCACCCTTAGAAACACTAGATGCCATGGCTCCACCCTTTGAAACCCCAGAGATCCTGGCCATCCATACCTTTTGAGACTGAGGCAGCTTAGCTTCTTGTGTTCCTTGTCTCATCAGCTTCTGCTTCTTGTGGCCTCTCAGCCGTTGGGCCTCACACCCGCAACTGCCCTGTTCGGGCAAGAGTTCCAAAGCTCTGTAGCTCCACCGATAAGTGCCTGCAGGCACCCCACTCCACCAGAAAGCCTCTTGCAAAAAGGCACTCAACTCTCTTGCTCCGTGGGTCGGCGAGCCTAGCTCCACTCCTCCCAGGAGGCACCAAACTCCGCCAAGAAGCCTTCTGCACACAGGCGCTCAGCTCTCTCATTCTATGGGTTGGCTTCAGTGCTGTCTGGCGCTGGTCTCCTGGCTCTGCTGCTGCTGCTTCTCTGCCACTGCAAGTTCTCTGCTGCTGCTGCTTCCACATTTTGGGTATCTATTAGAGCCGCGCCCTACTCTCTCAGTGCCAAATTCTGTCTTAGTCATCTAGTGCTGCTATAACAGAAATACCATAAGTGGACGGCTTTAACAAAGTTTACTCTCTCACAGTAAAGTAGGCTGAAAGTCCAAACTCAGGGCATCAGCTTCAGGGAAGACTTTCTCTCTCTGTCGGCCTTCTTATCAATCTTCCCCCGGACTAGGAGCTTCTCTGCACAGGGACCCCAGGTCCAAAGGATGCACTCTGCTCCCAGCTCTGCTTTCTTAGTGGTATGAGGTACCCAACTCTCCACTTGCCTCCCTTTCTTGAGAGATAAAAGGTGGTGCAGGCCATACCCCAGGGAAAATACCTTTACACTGGATCAGGGATATGACCTGGTAAAGGTGTTACAATCCCACCCTAATCCTCTTGAACATAAAGTTACAATCGCAGAATGAAGGACAACCACAGAATACTGGGAATCATGTCCTATCCAAGTTGATACACACGTTTGAGGGAAAATAATTCAATCCATGTTGGAATCATATGTCATTTAATGCTACTGTAATTTTGAAAGCATTTTTATAGCCTTGTATGAGCTAACACTCAGGTATTCAGCTCCTAAATCTTGTGAGAAACTCACAATTCACGTACCATACATAGTGCCTGCCTACTAAATGAATGAATGATCAAGGTCACAGATTAAATATAGGCAAATTAAACAGAAAATTATACACAGAGCACATGGGTTCCAAATAGACTACTTAGGCAGTATACAGGTTTATCTTCATTTACAAAATAGACAACAGCATGGCAGGCTTTTAACTAAGAATAACAGTATAACTTATATTAGACAGACAATAGTAGAGAAAGCACAGAAAATCTGATCTGAATCCAAAATCTATCTTGTTCATGATTTGATTCTTAAAAAATGAAGATATACCAAAGTAACAATGTGACCAATACGTAGTTTATTAAATATATCATGGTATAGTGGAAGGAGCATGGACCAGGCCCAGCTCTGCCAGTAATTAGAGGTGAACAATCACTTAATGCTCTTTAGGCCTAAGTTTCCTTACATGTTAAATAAGAAAGTTGGACAATATAACCCATAACATCCATTTCTGCTCTGAAATTCTATTGCTCACAGGTGTCTCTTGCAGCTTACATTCTCCAAGAAACCACTTATACTACAAGGGTAGTTAATGTTTTCATCACACACTTTTATCGAAGTGTTTATAATTTAACCATGAAATTGCACTCTGGTCTAAGTCTGCATTACAGATTCCACATACCTTTATACAAGGATAAGGTTATGTTAATACTTATCTTCTCAAGACAAAAGGTTAATAAAAGAATAATTCTAATGATACCTTGTACTATCTATGGCTAACGTAACCAGCAAAAGTAACTATGTGATATATATGTTTATAAACCAGAAAGAAATCTTTCATCACTCAATCACAAAAAAAACTTTTGCTGAAATCATTAAAATAAGCTCAGTAAAAAAACAAAGCACAGAGCATTAAGTACAAAGATATTTATTGTAGCATTGTTTGTAGTAACAAAAGATTGGAAACAATCTAAATACACATCAGCAAAGAAAGGGTTAAACACACCATGATACATCTAGAAAATGGAACCATGTACAATTATTAAAATAATAATTAAATAGAGACAGCTGCACATGAATTATGTGAACAGTTTCCAAGAAACCTGATTGGGACAGTGGGCATAGTGTGCTACCAGTTGCACAAAAGGAAAAAACAAAAATGATATTATGAGCATAGACTATCTCTGGACGGTTACAGAAGAAACTGGTTAACAAGACCTATCTCTGGGAAAGGATCTGGTGTCACCATTATAGCGGCAGGAGGAACACATACTTTTAAAAGCCCTTTGAAATCGATGACTGCCCTGACAGGGAGCACAATAGAGAACCCCTGAGGGAGCAGGAGATAAGTGGGATGCAGACCCCAAATTCTCATAAAAAGACCATACTTAATGGTCTGGATGTGACTAGAGGAATCCTGGCGGTCACGGTCCCCAAACCTTCTGTTGGCACAGGACGGGAACCATCCCCGAAGACAATTCATCAGACATGAAACGGACTGGACAGTGGGTGGGAGAGAGAAGCTGATGAAGAGTGAGCTAATAATATCAGGTGGACACTTGAGACTGTGTTGGCATCTCCTGTCTGGAGGGGGGATGGGAGGATAGAGAGAGTTGGAGGCTGCCAAAGTTTTCACGAAAGGAGAGACTGGAAGGGCTGACTCATTAGGGGGAGAGCAAGTGGGAGTAAGGAGTAAGATGTATATTAACTTATATGTGACAGACTGACTTGATTTGTAAACGTTCACTTGAAGCTCAATAAAAGTTAATTAAAAAAAAAAAAAGCCCTTTGAGTACATTTTGAACTTTTTTGTCCACGGCCATGTCCTACTTTTAAAAAGTTAAATTTTGACAGGAAAAATTGAACAATGAAAAAAATATTCAACTGTACATGTAGACACACATGTAAATACACATACGACAGAGACTAGAAGAAAATACACCAAAATATTAACAGTGGTTGTCTTTGAGTAGTGAGATTATGGGTGATTTATTTTCCAGATTAGCTCAATGAATATGTATTAGCTTTGTAATCACAAGAAATTACACATATATTTAAAAACAATGGCACGTTTGTATTATAATTTTTTCAGATACTAAATGAAGTACATTCTTTTAGAATATGTATATTTTTAGTAAAGCTCTGAAACCTTTTCATGCTGCAATTCTATACAGTTGCTCCAGACTCACCCCTAAGTTATATGTAGGTTCCTTGAGACTCAAGTTTGGGAGAGATGCCTGGAGAGCATTTACATATTTTGTTCCTGCTGCTCCTTGAGCTGTAGGCAGAAGAGGCATACTGAGTTAAGATTTACAAATTATTTTCAAATGAATCTTCAACAATGGCTCAGTCCAAGGTCAACCACTTTTCAGAAACAATCATACTGAAAAGACACCATCTTTCAAAATACCCTAAACTTTTCAGGCACCTTAAAAAACCAAAACCAAACCCAGTGCTATCGAGTCAATTCCGACTCATAGCAACCCAGGTACGTTACTGAATTTAAAATACCAGATCATCAAATGTCATTAAGAATGAGCTTAAAATGCTAGTCCTGTTCTTATCCCTTTAACAGACATTGAGGAGTATGTAGGGGGAGGGAGGCTTTTAGACCCCTGGGTCTCAGCCACACACTTTAGGCTGTGACTCTATAATGGCAGTGGGCTGCTAACAAAGCCCAAGCTGAGGCTGAGGCTAAAAGACAATGGGGGAGCAATGGGGAGATAGGAAAGGCCAATGTGAGCCTGGTCCCTTTATGGAAAGAGGAGTTATCAGCAGACATTGAAGATGCCCATTTCCATGAGGGGGCTGTGTGAAACCAGGGACATATGCAGGGCAGCAATGGGACCCCACTAAGAGGATATCACCCAGAGTTGAATGGTGGTCATGCCAAAAAGCAGCAGGACTCAGCACACACTGTAAAAGCACTAAATGCCCACAGCTCCTCCATAGTCTGTGCAGGAAATGGGGGTGCTGGCTCCTTGAAGGCCAAGAATGTCACGAATTGCTTGGGGAATTCTGCAGCGGGTCGAGGCTCCAGGGTCATGGGCATGAGCCTATGGAACCAGCAGATCTGAGATATGAAGGATATGAAGGGATATGCTCTTCAGCCATAAACTAGTGGGGCTGTGGACATTCAGGTTCCATTCCATTCACCTATTCAACAAATGAATCTTTACCAATTATACCAAATATGCACAAGGTACTTTCTTTAGACCAATGACAGGCAAAAATTCTTACCAGACTGCTTGTATTTCTGGATTTTTGTCTTCAGGTCTATTCTGTGGATGTTCTTTAGGCATTTTTCTAGTAAATCCAATTGATCTGGAGCAACCAGATTTTGTTTCTCCAATTCAACCACAAGATCCAGGAAACTCTAAGAGAACCACCAACAAGAAATAAATGTCAGTAGAGCTGACTATGAAGGCACAAATGCAAACCTCAGGCAATATGATTTATAATAACAAGAAAATGTGACAAGATGAGACCCTTCAGCACCCTTCAGTGATGCTAAGGAGGACATCTCTTTTATAGTGTGCCTAAGACCATGAGCGGAGCCCTGGTGGTGCGATGGTTAAGAGCTCGGCTGCTAACCAAAAGGTCAGCAATTCAAATCTACCAGCTGCTCCCTGGAAATCCTATGGGGCAGTTCGACTCTGTCCTATAGGGTGGCTAATGATTCAGAATCAACTCGATAGCCCCAGGTTTGGTTTTTTTTTAGTTTTAAGACCATGAGCAAATGGCCCTTCAGGATTTTACTCAGAAAAGAGGTGGTGGTAAGTCTTTTGGTAACCAAATGGTATCTAGGTTGGGACAGACACATGGGCCATTTTGTGTCATCAAGGAGTAGTATGCGTGAGAGCAGCCTAAAAACAAAATTCTCTAGGCTGGTATTCCACTGAAAAACTCTAAGGGCTTCTCCGTAAAAGGGAGAAAGAAGATAGCTGGGAAAAAGATTTTGGGAGAAAAATTCCAATTATACAGTGTTCAAGTTCTTAAAATATTTTGATTGATGCTGGACATTCCAACTCATCTGACTTAGGGGGTCAAAGGTCTAACAGGGCTAGGGTATTTTTCATTACTCATTCATCCTGGGCCACAGGAATTGTGAAAGGACTACATTTCAGAAAAAGGCATTGCTTTTAGTTTTACTTCCCTTCTGTCTAACATTTGGTCACTGTGTTATGAATAAATAAAGTACTGTCTTTATTTTAAAAAACAATAATCACAATTAAGTACATACAAATGACTGGAAGAGAAGTTGGTCAGGAAACCTCAAGAAAGAAGCTCTCTTTTGCATTTTCCTTTCCATTTTACATTTAATGGTGGTGCATACAGATTTCACAAACAAAACTGCAATCATTGTAGTGCGTAAGGAAACTCTTAAGCAATGGCTTACGGAGTCCTTAGAGGCAGCACAACCACTAAGGACCTATTTTCATAAGAGAGACCCAAGCTTTTCCTGGCCTGTCCTTAGGTCAGCAATACAACGTAGGGCCAAATGGAATTTAAATACTCTTCCAGCAATAACAACATCCCTGGAATGATCAATCTCACCTAGTTTTCAACCCCAAATCTCTACTTTTGCCATTCCCTGGATATACTGGCAGATATACTGGTCACAAAGACCTTCCCCTACCCCCGCCTCCACAGGCAGCCTTCACACTGACCTTGACTCACCGAGGAAAAAGAGATGGCAGTAGGGAGACAAGATGACAGTATAACAGCATCTCCCACCTATTTCTACTCAGCATGAGCAGATGGGTCTTCCTAACCCCCCCAGGTGATCTGTCAAACCAGGGAGAAAACTGATGTATAAACCAGGTCCATGGATTTTACAGAAATAAGGATAAAATCCAAGGATGAAAAAAAATACTAAAGGTCACACTAGGAGATATTACCCTATTTCCTCTCAATTAATAAACCAGTTTTCTTCCTATCAATATTATTATAGAAAAACCCATACTCTTCTCACCTCCTGCCTTCACCCCCTGAGTGGGCCTCCCTGCTCAGGTGTCTGCCTCCCTCTCTTCGTACTGTAAGGAGTAGCCTCCAATTTCTCAGAGGCTCTTAGGAACATGAACCAGAAATAGACAAGTCACCTTATCTTTGGCTATTTTGCCTCGGCCTGTGTAATCCCTCAGGAGAAAAATTAATGAGGACACGTCGGATTTGTCCAAATCCTCACTAATCTCTGTCAACAGCACCCTGTAAACAAAAAAAAAAAAAGTTTTTTAAGTAAATTCATGTATCTGTCCTAGTGAGAACACTGAGCCCATCTCTCTCCTATGCCAACAATGGTTAAAAGGCTGTTTCTTGCCCACTGGTTCTTGGCATGTGAATGTGCCCCCAACAAAACAAAAAGCCCCCAGAAAAGACCTTACAAGACCTCAGAAAGGAAGCTTCTCCTTTCCCCTGTTTTCAGTAGAAGATGGGACTTCTCTTCCCAAGTAACAGCTCTGAAAACGACAAGAGAACAAAACTTCCCTAAAGAATCCCCTCAACTCCCCCAGCAGTTATGGTGAAATGAGTTAAGAACCTAAATGAGTAACATGAAAGACAGAAATAGAATTCAAAATGACTTTGTCTTCTCTGTTTAACAGTCATTTACTCCAAAGAGAAGGTGTAATACTAACCAGGAATATACTCAACACCTGGTTAACTCTGGATTAATCCCATTCCCTAGAAGCTTCAGCCCAAGATATACAGCTGATGCAGTCCATGGTAATGTTAAGGCAGAGCTTCTCAAATCTGTATGTGTACACAGGTCACTTAGGCATCTTGTTAAAATGGATATTCTGATTCAGTAGGTCTAGGGTGGGGCCTGAGATTCTGCTTTTCTAACAAGCTCTCAGGTGATGCCAATGTGGCAGCCGATCCAGGGACCACAGTTTGAGCAGCAAGATTCTAAAGCAAGGAAACACCTGGGATATCCTGTCCTATTCCTGAACTCAAAGGGTGAAAGGCACCTGGGTGATGAGGATTCTGACTATAAATGTCTTTGTACAGAAAGCCCTTCCTTGCTCACTCACCTCTGTCCCAGTTGTAGGTACCTTTACACTTGATTAGGTCTCTTAGGAGACCTAGTAATTAGCGTTATTACCATTATACTTTAATCACACTGCTTAGAAGACCATTTCCCCAATTAGACCCTAAGACTCCTGAGGATGGGAGATTCTTCACTCATTTTTCCCTAGAGCTTACCAAAACTCCTGGTATATGTCGACCCACATAAAGCCCACTAAACAGATGAACGAAGGAACCTAGCTCTCTCCTTCATCTGCCCAGCCTCTCTGACCAAAGGGCCTGAGAAACAATCTCCACTCACCATAGCAAAGAAACAGAAAATGGAGAGAGTTCCCTAACTTATTCATTGAGGTAAGTTAATGCTCTCAAAAATTTTTAAGATTACTGACATTATATAATGTTGGATGGGTGGAAGATGATCAAGAATAACAATGACAACAATAATAATAATAAACCCTAGCATTTGCAAGTGCTTCACAGTTTTAAAAAGTACTTCACATAATAAATTATCACAACTGGTCCTCACCACAACCTTGTGAGGTTGAGTATCATTATTCTTAGCTTTACAAGTAGGAAAACTAAGGCTCAATTGATGTCAGTGACTGGTTCAGTCTACATGGCCTGTAATTGGTAGGTTTGAGGCTTCAAGCAGACCCTCTGACCTCAAATCTGATACACTTTCCAAAGCCTGCAGTTCATTCAGGTCTCTTTAATATATTTCTTGATAACATACATCATCTGTAAATATACATTAGTAATATAACTAAAGGCTAGTGGTCTAGAGGAAAAGGAAAACACCAATTGCAAGTTACAAGTTCTCTTCCTTTTCTCTAGAAACACAGCCTTTCCAGTGACTTCTGAGCCCATAAGACAGTACTATCTGAACAGCAAGAAGGAACAACTCAGACTGTCTGAACTAAAGCAGATTCTAGCAGTCATTCCCTCTTTCAACTGAAAGGGGCTTTTTGTTGTTGTTACTTCCCTCTGAGTTGACTCCAACTTTTGGTGACTTTACGGTTAATTTAGATTGTCAGGATATGGGGAACTGACAGGAAGGGAGGCCACCTTAACTAACTTCCTCAGCAGGCAAGAACCAACAAGAATTCAGGAAGGAACATGGAGCTCTACGAAAGTACTAAGTTTCTGTCAAACTTGTTTCCTTTCTCAGCACCCAAAAATTGCCAGGTTCTGACATCATTGAAAAGTAGCTAACAAACACCACTGCAAATCTCACAGTCAGAAGTCGGCAAGAATTACTAGGTCGTTCTTAGTCATTCCTATCTCTCTTTATTTCTTGACATTCTATCCTTCAGGCAAACACACACCATCTGTCCCTTGCATTTCTAGTATGATCTTCTACACAATTCCTTGAAACAAACACATTCTAAAAATCCAAAGAGTTCAAAAGAATGAAGCTACATCATATGACACTTGGATCAGTGGATAAAGAAAGGAATGTGGCTGCTTTTCTTTCTGTCCTCACTTCTACCATTCACAGAGTCTGGGCTGCCTCACTCCCTCCCACCGCTCCAGCCTCAGGAAGAGGTGATGAGTTACCTATAGTCCGAAACAAGGTGAGGGTCCCTGAGCAGGAGGGCCTCCACGGCAGCTTTGTCCATCTTCAAGATCCGTTTGAGCAAGTCAAACCGCCTCATTCTGTACAGCAGCTCAGCCAAGCCCATGGCAGACAGCTTACCTCTCTCACTTAAAATATCCAGAAGGTCCCTGACATTAGGTAGGGCCACATCTCTAGCAACATCCCGGCACAAAAAGAGAAGCATCTCCTTCTCGTCTTCGTCAAGTGCCTCTTCAACCTGATGGATGACTGCAGCAGGCACCCCGCACCGTGTCATTCCAAGGAACTGCAGTAATAAATCTCCAGACCACTCAACAGAAAGCCATGAGGATACTGACTTCATTTCTGATGGCTTTCTTCATTTCTTTCAGAATCCTTTCCAGTGGAGGAGTTCTGTGGTTAAAAGGGAATTTTTTTTAAATCTTCTAATCAGGGTAACTAGGCTCTTCTTTTCTTGCTGGTCTCCCTAATGTAGGTTTAATTCAGTGTTGAGTCTAAAGAAAGGGATCCTCAGTAATCAGAGTGACTAATCCAAAAACCCAGACAGACAGACAAAAAAACCTACATTTTAAAGAATATGTAAATTAAAGAATATGTAACAGAGAAAAAAAAAATCATCTCTAAAAAATCCCACGTACTTTATGAGAACTTACCAGAATGGAAAACATAGTAAGGGGAAAATCACAACTAGGGAGTTAATGACTAAGTTGCAAATGAATGACCTCAGTGGGAGGGAGGGGAAAAAAGCCACTGCCTAAGCAGCTGACTAGACTAGAGAAACTGGTATCACTGGGGTTAACTCATATTTTTAGTGACCCCACCATGGTGGGCTTGAATAAATATGAATGTTAGCAAAAGGAGGATATCACAAAGGATGGGAGAAAAGAGGTTTCAGGCCCTACTAGACCCTGTTTTTCCAGTTGATCTACTTGAAAGTCCCTCCTTCACGCCTATAATCAGAAGCCTCAACAGCCATCCTCCCAGAAGTTCCAAGCCCTTTTCACAACTTCATAATGATATAGGACCTGCCACTACAGCTGAACAAAGGCATATCAAGTTTCCATCACCTCTTCAGACCCTGAGCCCCCTGGAAGTACTAAAGGCCCCCAACTCTCAATATATGGTCATATGGCAGTAACTGCCACCAGCATCCCTGATAGTGTCATTGGAAGGCAGGCAGGCTATGGAACAGAAGATCTAGGAAAGATCTCACTCCTGGGACGTCAGTGGGAGGGGTTGGGAGTTTAAACCACGGGTAGCAATATATTCTTAATTTTCTTCCACTGGAACTCAACACATTTTCTATCAAAATTTGAGTTGCAAATGGCAGTCACTGTCTACACTACTCTTAAGTTTTATAGCTATATTTAGGTTAAATGAGCTCCTGTGTTCTGGGTAAGCACCTTGACAGTTCCTATTAGACAACATTTTGGGTTATAAACCTAATCTTAGCAAAAAATAATTAGACACACAACCCATTTGCAAGTTGCTAACTATTGCTATGTACTTTGTATACAAGAATATTTGTATATTTATCTAGCTAACTTAAAGGATTACTGTATCTGTTTTATTTATCTATAAATAATTTCAGTCCAGAAAAGATCTGAGGCATCTTATAATAAAAATATATAAACAGAAAAATTTTATATGAGAATAAGGGAAAACAAATTAGGTTAGAAAGTAGAAATGGGGTAGAGGGATAGAGAATACAACGCACACATGTAGGCCAGAAAGGCTTTAACAGATGTTAGTGGACTATGAATTTGTCTCTGAGCTTCTTGGCAGCCAGGACAAAAAGGAATATATGGGAAATTAAATAGGTCTTGCTATCGAAGAGAAGAAAAACAGATTCTCAAAGGAAGCACAGCTTTCCTGTAGCTCCAGAATTCTTCATCACCAGAAATATTAATCAGTATGTTCACTGTCTAAAAATAATAAAGTTACACTTAAGTCAAAATTCACCTTATTTTATTAAGAAAATTGTTTAAATTAAAACAGACCATTCATTCATATCTTTCATACTGGCCTTCCCACTCTAAAGAGGTGAGCTCTTACTAAAAACAGACATTTTATCTAATGTATACTTGCTAACTTTTAATAAGTATTGGTGTGGCTGTGCTAATCCCATGCCCATTCATCCAAACATCACTCATGTAGGGACTTTTGTGAATTACTAAGAAGTAAAATGTACTAAAACGACTGCTCACTGAAAGTAGAAAACTTGATATTTACATTATTTTTTAATCTGAAATGTAAATACTAATTTCATATGTTCAGGAAAGCCTAAATCTATACTCTACTCACAAGAGGGGAGCAGTACTATATAACCTAATTACCAGTTTCCATGCAGAGGAGGTCAAGTTCTTTTTCTTCTCATTAAAAGCCACAATTTTGTTATTACTTGTTATTATAAATTAACCAATAAAATATTCATACTCTAAAAGAAATAAAATAAATGAGAGGTCATCAAAGACACAAATAAGAAACGGGTTATTATCCAAACTCACCAGACAGGTTTGAAAAAGAACCAGATAGAACTGCTAGAAATGAAATGTTTAATTCCCTATTTTTAAACACAGTAATTTGACTATTGTCATTCATAATTATCAGTGGTATAACAATGCCATCAAGAGTTAAGAAAATTAGATAATCCTTTCAAAAAACATTATCTACTCAGTTAATTTCCTCCAACCACCATACACAAGGCTGCTTTCTGCCAGTCAGGCACACTCACCAAGAGAACTGGCATGCTGTCTTCCCTCTGAGCTAATGGGGGCACAGTTTGGCAGGAAAATCCAAATTACTCAGTGGTAGCATCTGGCACGTTCAGGAAAAATATCAAAAGGAAAACTACAAATTCTTGTGCTGAGCCAGGCCAACCAGATGCAGCAAAATATCAATGTGTTTAAGTTGGTGTGGGGGTGGGGGCAGTTAATTGTGTCCAGAGGTGATGGGCACTTGAAGAAGAATATGGAAGGCAGAGTTAGAGTTAGGGTCCAAATAGTCACTACTCTGTTGGTTAAGGAAATCCCACATCAAGAAATTAATATAAAAATTACTAAAGGGCTAAGGAAATTCCTAAGAACTTCAGAGGAAAACATAAAACCACCCCCCAAGGCCACTTTCACAACCCAGGGCACATGAGACATCAAGGAATAACTTCTGCTGAAGGGGGAGGTGAGCTCCTACTTAAAAATTACTCTGCACAAAAATAAAAATCACCATGACAGCAGAAACAAACAATGCACATCCTACAACTGAAAGAGTTTAAAATAAGTATCTTTAAATGCTCAAGGCGATAAGAAAAATTTCTGCAATATGATAGGCTAGATCAGGTTCTCAAATAGGGGCGATTTTGTCCCTCTGAGGACATCTGACAATGTCAGAAGTTAAGTTTCACCACAGCGACCCTACAGGGCAGAGCAGAACTGTCCCATAGGTTTTCCAATGAGTGGCTGGTAGGTTTGAATCACTGATCTTTTCTGGTTAGCAGCCAAGCTCTTAACTACTGCACCACCAGGGCTTCAATGAGGCAGAGCTAACTCAGTGGCAATGGGTTTGGATTTTTTGGTTGGAGTTAGTTTTGGTTGTCGTAACTGGGTGGTGCTACTGGTATCTAATGAGTAGAGGCCAGAAATGCCACTCAACATTCCACAATGCATATCCTCCCACAACAAATAATTATCTAGTCCAAAATATCATCAGTGCCAAGGCTGAGAAACCCTGCCCTAGATAATAAGAAAAAATTCTAGCTACAATATACTTAGAGATGCATAGTGATAATACTAAATTCAGGAAAGTGATTTCCACTGCAGGAAGAGAATGTGACTAGATAAGAATACAAAGTGGGGTACATACCAAAAAGGAGCCCTGGTGGCACAATGGTTAAGCACTCAGCTACTAACCGAAAGGTCAGAGGTTGGAAGCTACCACCAGATCCGCGGCAGAAAAGACCTAGCGATCTGCTCCCGTAAAGATTACAGCCTAGAAAACTCTACGGGGCAGTTCTATTCTGTCATATAGGGTCACTGTAAGTCAGAATCAACTTGACAGCATACAAGAACAACATATACCTAAAAGAGCTGAAAGCAGGAACACAAACAGAAATTTGTACACCAATGTTCATTACAGCATTATTCACAATAGCCAAAAGGTGAAAACAACCTAAATGCCCACCAAGAGATGAAAGGGTAAAAAAAATGTGGTATATACATACAATGGAATATTACTCAGCCATAAAGAGAAAGTCCTGATACATGCTATGACATGGATAAGCCTTGAAAACATTATGTTGAGTGAAATGTCAGACACAAAGGGATAAATATTGTACAATACAACTTAGATGAAATATCTTGACTAGACAAATGTACAGAGACCACAGTTTATTAGTGGTGACTAGAGGGGAGAGAGAAAGGGGAGTCGCTGCTTGGAGGACACTCAGTTTCCATTAACGGTGGTAGAATAATTTGGAAAGTGGTGATGGTTGTACAAAATTATGAATGTAATCAGTGTCACCTAACTGTACACGTAAAAAAAGGAGAATTGGCAAATATTTTCTTATATATGCTTTTTACCACAGTGAAACGATTAAAAAAAAAAAAAAGAATACAGAGGAAACATAACTAAATTTGTAATATTTTTCTTCATAGGCTGGGTGTCTTAGGCTGGGTTCTCTACAGGAACAAAATCAGTGAAGTATATATATATATATATATATATATATATATATATATATATATAAATATCTATAGGGGGCCCTGGTGGCACAGTGGTTCTGTAGAAGAGCAACACCAGTGAAGTGCATATTTATATATATATATATATATAGGGGGCCCTGGTGGCACAGTGGTTAAGCCACCAGGGCCCTCCATATATATTTATATATATACACTTCACTGATGTTTGCTTCTCTACAGAACCCGGCCTATACAGAGATTTATTTCAAAGAAATGGCTCACGCATTCATGGAGGCTGGCAAGTCCCAACTTCAAGGGTCAGGAGTCAGGCTGGAGGCTTGTCCTGACTCACATGGTTGCAGGGGCTGACGAACCCAAAATCTGCAGGTCAGAGGGCAGGCTGCTGGCTCACGTCCCAAGAGCCAGAGGTCAACGGATGACAAGTCAGATGCAGGACTGAGAGAGAGGGCAAGCTTTGCCAGAATATCCAAATATGTTGGATGCAGGCCACACCCTCAAGGAAACTCTCCTTTCAACTAATCAGCTGTTCACATCAGATCACAAAATGGAGGATGATTACATAGTATCTGCCAAACCACAGAGAATCATGGCCTAGCCAAGTTGACACATAACTAACCATCACACTGGGTGACGAGCATACAGGTGTTAAAATACTCCCCATGCCACATTCTCTAACCACAGCACAATAAAGTTAGAAAACAGTCATAAGCCAGAAAGGAACCCTATAGGTTTGAAACTGAAAAATTAGTTTCTATTTCTTACTCACTCAATCTTTACCAGTTCAATTAACAAGTACTATGTAAAAGAAGAATCAACTTGACAGCAGTGGGTTTGGTTTTTTTTTTTGGTATATAAAACAAAAACAGGTGGGAAGAAAAACAGAACATGCCACATAGAAATGACCTCATTTTAAATGAGGTCCTTTGTGTATATGTAGACAAACTTCAGAAGAAGAAAGCCTAAAAGGTATCCCAAAGTTATACTTCAGAAAGAACAGGTCAGATTTTATTTAGCATGGTTCAAAAGATGGGTGGGGAGTTAGATTCATAGGAGCCCTTCAGAGCCTTGTAAGAGGGTGCCTGCTCATCATTTACTGACCCCACTCCGCCTGAGCTGCCTGGCTCAGCAGTGTGCTCACCTCTTCTGAAGAGTCTCCTGCCTTCTCCTTACTCAGGTAAGGGACAAAGAAGCTATCCAAGCCCAATTCTTTTTTTCTGGTTTCAAATGACCAATCCTCCTGAGTTACCAATATTCTGTTAGTGTTATTTCACCCCCTGTTTTAAGCCATTTGCGTTTTTTTACCCTGAAAAAGGCATTTATATGTGTTTCTAGAATTTTAAGGAATTCTCCTTTCTGTAACCTCTCCTCTGAGACTTTCTTCAGGGTCTTACAGGCATATTGTAATTTAATAACTGTTTCCCCTTCTCTTCCACACCCACACAAAATTTCCAGCTCAGTACATACTGACTCTGGTATTCATAAAGAAAGAAGCCAAAACTTGACTGTTCCAGTTTCATTTTTGAGGTTGAAGTCATGGGATGTTCCAATAATTAGACACCAGATGTATGTCACCAGAGGCCAATTTTCACAACACTGGTTAATAAAAGGAGTGTCAGTCAGGTTCTGGAATTAGAAGCTACTCCAGGTATTTTGCGCTCTCGACTGATCTTCTGGGAAAGACATCCAGAACTCTGAGAAAGACCTTGCCTTGGTCAGGGAAGAAGGCAATCAGGAGGCTGCTACCGGGAGCCCTGCGCTCAAGAACACCCCACTCTAGCAGTGACCAACCTTAAAACAGTAAAATATGGCTGACTATAGTCAAGCTTCTCAACATTTCTTACGTAATGTCAACTCTGCTTTCAAACCACCTGATACTCAAAGCACATAACTTTCCCTCTAATCAGTAAATAGCAGCCAGCATGACCGGTTCCCACCATACCTTAACCTGGAATTGTTTGTACTCAAGGACATACTTAATACTTTGTACTGTTTCTCTACATGAAGCAAGGTCATGGCACGGCATGAAAGCAAGGTCATATCCACCGAGCCACAGTGTGAAAGCAAATACAGTTTCTCAGCAACCCCACAACACTGGGTAGCAATGCAGAGAAGCCTGCCTTGCCAGCTGCAGAAAGCAGAATGTACACCTGCAACTTTCAGGCATCTGGGAAACCCCAAAGAGACATGAACACAAAGTCCTTGAGAAAGTCACACAGAAGTTTCTAAAAGAATAAAGAAGGGGTTCATGATCCCTGTTGCCATCTCACAGGAGTTCTGTGTTGTATTCACCCTGAATATTAAACAACCCACCTTCCTCCTCCATTTGTGCACAGAATCTATGAATGTTGGTTGTGTGTGTAACAATTCAAGCAGCTAGTACAATGAACCAATCCGTCCTTCTCCCCCTGTAGGCATTTTAAACCTGGGATAGTACATGAAATGCCATTTTGTGCCCCCCAAAAATACCAAAATGAGAGTGTGTAACAATAAATCATCACATAGTTCCTGATTTCTGGTATGCTTCAAGCACATACTCAATGACAGTCTAGAGATCATGTACTTACTCTGAAGCATAAACACATTTCAATTTGGGGTATTACTGACCATTATTATGTATCAGTGGCTAAGAAGATGCGTTAAAAATTATTTGGCTTTACAAGCAATGCACTTCAATCTAGGCACACTACCCGCAAACAACAGATGATCCCAATCATAAAATAAGGAGGTATTATTTTATAAAGTTCTCTGATGAGGCTTAGCCCCATGTCTCTCAGAGAAGCTCCCATAAATCCCAACATAGTATCACCTCCAATAATTTCCCTAGTTCATAACAGCTACACAGAGGGTGCAGAAAACAGGAACTAAAGAATCACAGAACGAGAAAAGATCTAGATACACAGGAGATCGTGAATCATCTAATTGGATACAAAAACATGAGCATAGTCACCAGGGGAAATAAAACTAAATCTATTTGATGTAATGACCCACTCCGTCTTAACCAGTTAAATTTTCATTGAGGTAAACTCATACATAGCTCAAGCACCTAAGAGTATCCCTCTACTTCTGCCCAACATATAATCCAATTAAGACAAATATCTCAGTGTTCCCTGTACAGTGTCTTTCTGTCGCAAGGCATTTGTTCAAGCATTTGCCTCCATTTGAAAAACCCCTTCCCTCTTCTCAGTCTCTGCCCTTTGAAATTCTATCCCATCTCTCAAGGCATCTCTCCAATAAGCTTGTCTTGGTCCCAAAAATCAGGTCTTTGCTCCCTCCTTTGTAGCATTGTTTTTATTCTCTTCTGGCATTTATCTTATTCTATCATACATGACAGTTAGTTGGATATCTGTCATTTGTGGTGTCATGGACTGAACTGTTTCTGCAAAAAATATGTCAGCTTGGCCAGGCCATGATTCCCATGTTATCCTCCATTTTGTGATCTGATGTAATTGCCCTATGTGTTGTAAATCCTAATCTCTGCCTATGGCTAATGAGGCAAGATTAGGTTATGTTAAAGAAGATTAGTGTGGGATAGGACACCCTTACTCAGGTCATATCCCTGATCCATGAAATGGGAGTTTCTGGGGGTGTGGCCTGCATCACCTTTTATCTTACAGGAGATAAAAGGACAGAGAATCCAGCAGAGAGAAAGGGACCTCATACAACCATGAAAGAGGAGCTGGGAGTGGAGTACCTGAGAACTTTATATACATAGGGGAAGGCTGAGAGCAGCTGACAGAGAGAGAAAGCCTTCCCATAGAGCTGGTGCCCTGAATTCCGACTTCTGGCCTCCTAAGCTGTGAGAAAAAACTTTGTTTGTTTAATCCATTCACTTGTGGTATTTCTGCTACAACAGCACTAGATAACTAAGCCACGGAGTAAGGTCCTTGAAGACTGATAGGCTCTAACTCATCTTCAATAGGCTCTGGTAGGCCCTGCAAGGCCTGCCAAGCTCACCCTTCTCAGACCTTGAACAGACTGGTCATCATTACACAGGTACAGCAGGACTGCACATATATAATGCCCACTCATCCTTTCGTAACCTATGGACAATTAAGCAAGATGAAGCTAGTGGTCTAGTCAAGTATACCTGGAACCTGGTTGATAAATCTAGAAGACAGCTTGCAAAAGGGAACTTTTGCAACTCTCAGAGATAATTATGCCATTGCTTTAGGATGACTTATGATGCAACTGTAAAAGGCTGGGTAAGCCCCCATGCAGGCTTCCGGGGACCTGGCAGGACCTCACCTTGAACAGGTAGAATAGAATGTCTCCATCTAAGCTCACCAAACACCCCCGGCCCAATATCTCCCAGTACCTTTTGTTAAAAATGTATCCTTTGCAGTTATCACAATAAAGTGCAATTTCTATAAGATTTACGTGTTAGGGCTTTCATTTTTGCTAAACCTCCAACCCAGTCCTCTATGTGTATACTACATTAAATAAAAGTTCTCCTAGAATGGACTTGAAAATGCTTACAATTTAAAGTATTTTTCCCCAAATAGGACAGTCCCCTAACATCCCCCCAATTACTAATACCTTGTATGAAATGGTAAAATCCTCCATAACTAATCCTCTATAATCCACCAGGAGTAAAGTTACATGTGGCAAAAACGGATATTGATAGAAAAAACAACAGCTCTCAAACACAAGTTTGGAGAAACAGCATCATACAACTTAAAGTGGAGAAAGCCACATATACATATGTGTAGATAAGGTGGGTGGGTAGGT
The DNA here is from genome assembly GCF_030014295.1 of Loxodonta africana. Taxonomy (NCBI): domain Eukaryota; kingdom Metazoa; phylum Chordata; class Mammalia; order Proboscidea; family Elephantidae; genus Loxodonta; species Loxodonta africana. The sequence continues at coordinate 44,999,530 of NC_087347.1, forward strand.
AGGTTAGGTAGGTAGGTAGAGAGATAACGGTTAAGAGCTCAGGCTGCTAACCAAGAGGTCAGCAGTTGAAATCCACCAGCCACTCCTTGGAAACCCTACGGCGCGGGTCTACTCTGTCCTATAGGGTTGCTATGAGTCAGAGTCGACTCGATGGCACACAACAACAGTAACAATATAAGTTGTATGATGCTGTATGATACAACTTAAGTAGGAGAAATCCATACATATATATAGTATGATGCTGTAGTATCATTAATCTTACATACAAAATTTTGCTGAAGATCATTCAAAAACAGTTGCAGCAGTACATCAACAGGGAACTGCCAAAATTCAAGCCGGATTCAGAAGTGGAACAAGGGATATCATTGATGATGTCAGATGGATCTTGGCTGAAAGCAGAGAACACCCGAAAGATGTTTACCTGTGTTTTATTGACTAAGCAAAGGCATTCGACTACGTGGATCATAACAAATAATGGATAACACTGCAAAGAATGGGAATTCCAGAACACTTAATTGTGCTCAAGAGGAACCTGTACATACATCAAGAGGCAGTTGTTTGAACAGAACAAGGGGATACTGTGTGGTTTAAAGTCAGGAAAGGTGTGTGTCGGGGTTGTATCATTTCATCATGCCTATTCAATCTGTATGCTGAGCAAATAATCCAAGAAGCTGGACTATATGAAATACAGGGAATCAGGATTCGAGGAAGACTCATTAACAACCTGAAAAATGCAATGAGACAACCCTGCTTGCTGAAAACAAAGAGGGCCTGAGGCCCTTACTGATGGAGATCAAAGACCACAGCCTTCAGCACAGATTACACTTCAAGAAAACAAAAATCCTCACAACTAGACCAATAAGCAACATCATGATAAATGGAGAAAAGACTGAAGTTGTCCAGGATTTCATTTTACTTAGATCCACAATCCACACCCATGGAAGCAGCAGTCAAGAAATCAAATGACGTATTGCATTGGGCAAATCTGATGCAAAAGATCTCTTCAAAGTGTTAAAAAATGAAGATGTCACTTTGAGGACTAATGTGCACCTGACCCAAGCCACGGTATTTTCAATCCCCTCATATGCGTGCAAAAGCTAGACAATGAATAAAGAAAGACCAAAGAAGAACCTAGGCCTTTGAATTATGGTGTTGGCAAAGAATATTGAATATACCATGGACTGCCAAAAGGATGAAAAGGTCTGTTTTGGAAGAAGTGTAGCTAGAGTGATCCTTGGAAGCAAGGACGGTGAGGCTTTTTCTCAAGTACTTTGGACACGTTATCAGGAGGGGCCAGTCCATGGAGAAGGACATTATGCTTGGCAGAGGGTCTGCAAAAAAGAGAAAGACCCTGGACAAGACGAACTGACACAGTGGGTGCAACAATGGGCTCAAACATAACCATTGTGAGGATGGTGCAGGACCAGGCAGTATTTTCTTCTGTTGTATATAGGGTCACCATGAGTCAGAACCAACTCGAAGGCACCTAACAACAACATATACATACAAACTCACTGCCATTGAGTCAATTCCACTGAGTGATTGTGACCCTATGGGACAAAGTAGAACTGCCCCTGGGGTATCCAAGGCTATAAATCTTTTCAGAAGCAAACTGCCACATCTTTCTCCCGCTAAACAGCTGGTGGTTTCGAACTGCCAAGCTTTTGCTTAGCAGCTGAGTGCTTTTAACCACTGTGCCACCAGGTTTTATTTATATATATATATATATGTATTATGTGCATATATGTGTGTATATATATATATATACATGTGTATATATATATACACATGTATATATATATATATAAACACTGCTGGCATAGTGGTTAAGTGCTACAGCTGCTAACCGAAAGGCTGGCAGTTCAAATCCCCCAGGCACTCCTTGGAAACTCTATGGGGCAGTTCCACCGTGTCCTGTAGGGTCGCTATGAGTCAGAGGATAGACCTGACAGCAACGGGTTTGGTTTTTTGTATATATACAAAGATTGTATATGAGTGTACAAACGTCTGAATACGACACTAAACTGCAGCCTCTGGTTATCTCTGAGGAATGGACTTCTGGGGACTTTATATACTCTGCATGTGTTTTAACCCAGGTAATTACAATACAACTTGACAGAAAAAAGTATTTGAAGAAAAAATATTACAATATAGAATGTTAAGTGCAATCCTGTGGTAAGTGCAAAGCCAGCCACCGAGTACATGAAAGTATAAAGGAAGGGTGCCCAAGGACAGAGGCTGAATTTAAAAGAGGAGAAATAGGGCTTATTACAATAGTGGTCTTACTTACCCCACTGTAAGTAATGGAAGTATGCGTGTGAGCACACGCAGCCTTCTGTGACCTGTCATTACTTCCCCAGTCCGGCTTAAACAGCTTTCTCAACCACACTGTATGCTTGTAGGGGGCAGAAACTAAGTTCAGATCCATCTTTATGTCCCCAGCACCCAGGGCTTTGCCTGGCCCCGAGAAGCTCAATTAATGTTCATAGGATTACACTGAATTAAAGGCAAGCAGGCATTTCAGCCCATCAACACGAGTTTAATCAGCCCTTGAGGCTCTACAAGAGAAACACAACCAGATTTCAAAGGCGCCCCTGACCCAAAACGGAGTACATTCCTGGGATTTAAAGGGCGACACGTCAGGCGACTCTGAGTCCCGATAGAGTCCCAAGAATCTCAAGGGAGAGTTGGAGGGCTGAAAGCAGGAGGCTCATCTTTTCTGCCAGGATCTGGGGATAATGCCCTGATGCCCCGAAGCCCAGGCCGACGCCCTCACCGGGGAAGGTAGAGAGAAAAGGGCCAACAAAGTTCTCGGGTCCACTCACGCCAGGGCAGCTGCCGGCTCTTCTTGCTGGATCTCCGCCTGGAACGGCGCTCACCCTCGCAGGATAAGCTCGGACGTGCCGCTCTGGAACGCTGGAGTTGGAAATGCTCCCGATAGGGCAAGGAACTGGAGGAGACTGTCACCAGTAACAGGGTGCGGCCTCCCGGGCTGGCGTCCCGGGACCTCTGCCTGCGGACCACTTGCGCGCTTCCTCCAGGCAGGCCGCCAGGTGAGGCTCTGTGCACATGTGGCTGTAGGCTCAAAAATCGAGGTCTAGGAGCTCCCCGCCCCAGCAACTTAGAAATTCTCATAAAGGCATACGCAGGTGTTGCGGTGCAGTAAAACCTTTATTCTGGGAAAGAATGCACACAAACACTGCGGAAAGTTAACGCGAAGCCCACGCTGAGTGAGCGCTGCCGCTGCGGGCGGCGACTGCGACCTCGGAGACACCGCGGACACCAAACCTACTTCCGGATCAGCTCCAGAGGCCTTCTGCCCCAGCTCAAAAACCACACGCAACTACCAGTCACGCAATTCTCACCGGGTTTTTTAAGGGATATACAAGTAGGTTCACTTTCCAAGTGCTATATACCACGTTAAAAGAGGGGCAAATGTCAGTTACAAACACAGAAATGTAAAACATAAAGTTGTCAGAAAAAGCAATCTTAATCAGAATACTCAGCGTTGAAGCTATAAGTAAAAAAAAAAAAAAGTAAAGCAAGTTAAATTTGGTGACATAAAAAATGAAAATATCTGTATGACAAATACATTCAAGATTCTCTTTCCAAACCCATCTTTTTGTTGTTTTTTTTTTTTTTTTTTTAATTTTGGAGCTAAGTCAAGTGTTTGTTCCGTCTTGGAAACTTGTAAGATTAGAGGAAGCGCCAGTGGGAAAAGTACCAAAAATTCAGTTTCTCTGAGACCTCTTACCTAAAGTAGTTCAAGCCCACCAGAGCCAGTCTTATTCTCCGGGATTTTCGGTGTCCAAAATGCCCTCTGGGTAGTAGGCTGGGAACCACCCCTCGTTCCATAAAAATAATTTTCAAAGGTCAACGAATTTAAATATTTGAGCGGGCTTTAGGATCCTTGAACTACTTCCTGCTCACTTGAATAATCAACTTATTCTGAATTTTATTGGCCTTTGTTGTATTGAAGGAACCCTGGTGGCGAAATGGTTGAAGCACGTGACTGCTAATAACATTTAAAAAAACAGGCTTAGGCCCTTCAGTGCAACTCCTGTCAAGCGAGAACATCTTGAAGTCATCTTAAATTTCCTTGTCTTTTTCCTGAGAAAAAAAATAAGCGGCGGAAATAGGTTTATTTTAGGGCTTTAAAAAATCCAATCTGTCCGTTAAGCATTCCCAAGGCAAGCTTCTTTGCAATTTGCCAAAATGTACCTTAAACTCAAGCTGCTTTGAGAGCTAAAGTCCCGGCCTACTTTACCAGGCTATTATGAGGCAGTAAAAATTTCTACAAGGCCGGTGCACCAGCCAGATAAAGGCGACCGTGCACACAGACAACTGGATAAAAAGTTCTTGTTCTAATCCACTTTCCGAAAGGAAAACTGCCAAATCTTTTGAGCAGTTCACTCCAGGAATTCAACAACTCTCAAGATTATCTTAAACCTGCTTGACTCTGGGGAGCCACCACCAAAACCCACAGCCTGTTTTCCGCCTCTTGGGGCTACAGAGGGTGACCAGTGTTGACCAAGGGTTATATTCCGGTTAGTCAGGTCCGTCGGGGCGTACCGGATCGCGCGTGGGTTTCCACGGCCTCCCCCCCTTCTGGAAAACCCGGGCTGGGGGGAAAGGGCCAGGGGGTGAGAGCCGGCAAGGAGCGCCCCGCCCAGTGGGGCGCGGGGCAAACCCGATATTAGGAATCGACAGGGTTGAGTCACCAGCCCACAAGGCCCACTCCTCCCCGACCCCCCCGCCCCGGCGCCCTCCGTCTCTGGGCCAGCTCGGGGAAGCGCGGCTCGGGGAGAAGGGGCGAGGGGTGAGGCACGCAGGGGTGTCAGGCGGCGGGGTCCTCTGCAACACTGACGCAAAAACTCTGGCGCCGAGTCTGGGGGAGAGGGTGTCGGGCGCACGCGCTGCCCTTGGGGGAGCGCCAGGATCAAATGTGGGGCACGTACCGTCCTGCCCACAGCTGGGGCTCTTCTCGGGCTCCCGCCTGCAAAGCTTCACCTTCGGACAGCGCACCCAAGATGGAGGCAAAGAAACCGAAACTCTGGAAGCGGACGTTGTGCTGGCGGATTACGATATGCGGCGCTCCCCTGCCGTTCTCCCTCCCCCACCCCCCCACCCATTGCCTCCGAGCCAGGAGCTTTGCTTGCCTTAGATTTCTCTGAACTTTCACCCTACAAAAGTTCAAGGGTGTGACATTCACTCTTAGGCCCAGACAGCTACCCCTCACCCACATTCATGCCACACTAGTCCCTTTGAGTTGAAATACTGTCCTGTTCGATGAACAAACACTGTTAATCTGTTTTGACTTCTACAACTGGATAAAACCAGGATGGACATTTAAAGTAGTTCACCCAATGGGTCAGATCCTGTTGTGCGTGGGGTTGTAATGAGTGAAGTAGGGGGGTGACTCCCCAGCAGCTACCTTCAAGATGTTACAGTGAGCGCTGTTAAAGTTTGTTAATGATGCGTGGGAAGAATAGTAAAAATGAAAGCTCTTGCTATACTTGAATCTATTTATATCTAATAACTACCTGTTTGTTTTTTTTTTAATTTAACTTTTCTTGAAATAATTTTAAACTTAAGGAGAGTTGGAAGAAGATACAAAAAAAGATCGACTTCCAGCATGACAGGGTGAGAAGCTCTGCTGTCCCACTCCTCAGTGAAACTGGTGAAAATTATAAAAACAAACAAAACACAACCATTTAAAGCCTCAGGAAATGGTCCTAAGGGCTAACAGCCAAAGAAGGAAGATCCATTCAACAAAACCTAGGAAAATTTAAGAAAGTCAGCTGTCTGTGGTTTTCGAACCCAAACTGATCCCCACACTTCCACCGTCCCCCACTTCAGCTCAGCAATGCAGACTCTACTCCAGAGTGCTGCAGCCAAGAACACAGAGCTCCCCCACCTGCTAAGTTCCAGTGGGAGGGCTTCTCCCCAGCCCTCTAGGAGCAGGCAGTAGTGTTTTGCATCTTGCCTGCAGCTACCTGTTACTGAGGTTAAGTCCTGGCTGAATGCAGTTAAGAGGTGGGTGCTCCCTTCTTCCACTCAACCCTGAATTGTGTAAAGTAGGCTTTACCTGATAATACTAGGGCCCTGCTCACCCTTGCCCTGATTTGTGAGGTGGTGTTCCCACACAAGCAGAGGCAAACCAAGAGGACATCAGGCTGCTGCCCCATTCCCCAGATCAGTCCCTACAGCAGGTGTGTCACTTAGAGAGAAGCCTGCCGTTGTCCCCGAGGTCCAGAGCCCTGGCTCAGAGATTGTACCCCACAGGACAGAGAAGAAATGCCCCATAGGGTTTCCAAGGAACAGCTGGTGGATTTGAAAGGTTGACCTTTTGGTTAGCAGCTATAGCTCTTAACCACTGTACCACCTGGGCTCTTGGAGGGGAAAAGCAGGCCTTGAAACAGAAGGCTCCTAATCTTTTCCCAAAAGAACTGACTTCATTTGCAACAGAGTGTGGAGAAGCTCAAACCTAAAAGCACTCTCAAGAACAGTGGAGGCTGTGGTGAAAGACGGTAGAGGATTTAAAACCCTCTCGTGACTTGTGGAACATACAGTCTCGCACCCACTTTATGCCTCTGGAATACTTTGAAAGTATTGAAAATATTTGCTTCCCTCCACTGTGGACTTGTATAATAGTGGAAGACAAAAGAAATGTTTGTTGAAGCAAAATACCTGGGGCATTAGGCAAAACCAGAGGTGACTCATGTACCCAAATAGAAGGCCCCCCCCCCCACAATAAAGCCTGCCACCCAAGACCGGTGGGCCAGACGGGCTCCCACAGATCACGTACTTTCACATAATATTTTTCTAAATCTATATTAAAAAAAAAAATTTTACCAACCAAAAATTTAAACACACTAAATGTCTCAGCATGCATTCCACTACTGCAAACACATGTTATCAACAAAAAATTCAAAGCAGAAAATAATTGGGTCTTGAAAGGATTAAGATACAGGCTAAACTGTAGGCCAGATAGTTTGCAAGAGGGAACCAGGGAGGAGCCCTCCTGGGGTGAAAACAAATATAAAACACTGACCACAGGAACCAATCTTTGATTGGACGAGTTAGTAGAGCAATTTATGACCCAGAGTATTGAAAACAATAGAGCAATCAGCCAGCAATTAGTGGAGTTTAACACAATAGCTACAAACATGGCCTCAAACATACCCATAATCATGAAGATGGCTCAGGACTAGGCAGTCTTTTCTTCAGTTATACGTGGGATCTCCGTGAATTGGAGCTGACTTTATGTTGTTGTTATGTGCCGTCTAGTCGGTTCCAACTCATAGTGAACCTATGTACAATAGAATGAAACACTGCCCATTCCTTTGGCATCCTCAGAATCTTTGCTATGATTGAGCCCATCATTGCAGCCACTGTGTCAATCCATCTTGTTGAGGATCTTCCTCTGTTTCGCTGACCCTCTACCAAGCACGATGTCCTTCTGCAGAAACTGGTTCCTCCTGATAACATGTCCAAAGTACGTGAGATGAAGTCTCGTCGTCCTAGCTTCGAAGGAGCATTCAGGCTGTAATTCTTCCAGGAAAGATTTGTTCCATCTTTTGGCAGTCTGAGTATATTCAATATTCTTCACCAACACCATAATTCAAAGGCATCAAGTCTTCTTTGGTCTTCCTTATTCATTCATACAACTAAAGCATGCATGTGAGGCAAATGAAAATACCAGGTGAATGAATGCATGCTGAGACATTAAGTGTGTTTAAATTTTTGGTTGGTAATATAGATTTTGAGAAATATTATGTGAAAGTACATGATTTGTGGGAGCCCATCTAGCCCACTGGTCTTGGGTGGCAGGCTTTATTGTGGGGGGGCCTTCTATTTGGGTACAGGAGTCACCTAAAGTTTTGCCTAATGCCTCAGGTATTTTGCTTCAACAAACATTTCTTTTGGATCAGGTGCACCTTACTCCTTGAGTGACATCTTTGCTTTTTAACACTTTAAAGAGATTTTTTGTAACAGACTTGCCTAATGCAATACTTTGTTTCATTTCTTGACTGGTTCTTCCATGGGTGTGGATTGTGGATCCCAATAAAATGAAATCCTTGACAACTTCCATCTTTTCTCCGTTTATTATGGTGTTTCTTGTTCCAGTTGTGAGGATTTTTTTTTTCTTTTTTTGTTTTCTTTATGTCGAGGCATAATCCATACTAAAGGCTGTAGCCTTTGATGTTCATTGGTAATTGCTTTAGGTCCTCTTTGCTTTCAGCAAACAAGATTGTGTCATCTCCATATTGCAAGTCATTAATGAATGTTCCTCCAACCGTAATGCCGCATTCTTCTTCCTGTAGTCCAGCTTCTCAGATTATCTGCTCAGCATATTCTTATTCTTCTTAGGTGCTATTAAGTCAGTTCTGACTCATAGCAACCATATATACGACAGATGGAAACACTGCCCGGACCTACACCCCATGTATTAGGTCATAAAGCAAGATTTAGCAGAATCCAAAACATCAAAATATTACAAAGCATCTTCTCTGACCATAAAGCCATAAAAGTAGAAATCAATAACAGAAAAAGCAGGGAAAAGAAATCAAACACTTGGAAACTGAACTCCAAAACCTGCTCAAAAACGACCGGGTTATAGAAGACATTAAGGATGGAATAAACAAATTCATAGAATCCAATGAGAATGAAAACACTTCCTATCAGAACCTTTGAGACACAGCTAAAGCAGTGCTCAGAAGTCAATTTGTATCAATAAATGCACACATTCAAAAAGAAGAAAGGGCCAAAATCAAAGAATTATCCCTACAACTTGAACAAATACAAAGAGAGCAACAAAAGAAACCTTTAGGCACTAGAAGAAAGGAAATAATAAAAATTAGAGCAGAACTAAATGAAATAGAGAACAGAAAAACAATTCAAAGAGGTAACAAGACCAAAAGCTGGTTCTTTGAAAAAAATTAACAAAGTTGATAAACCGTTGGCCAAACTAACAAAAGAAAAACAGGAGAGGAAGCAAATAACCTGAGTAAGAAATGAGATGGGTGATACCACAACAGACCCAACTGAAATTAAAAGAATCATATCAGATTACTAGAAAAAACTCTTAATAAATTTGAAAACCTAGAAGAAATGTATGAATTCCTAGAAACACGCTACCTACCTAAACTAACACAAACAGAGGTACAACAGCTAAATAAACCCATAACAAAAAACAAGATTGAAAAGGTAATTTAAAAACTCCCAACAACAACCAAAAAAAAGCCCTTGCCTGGACTGCTTCACTGCAGAGTTCTACCAGGCTTTCAGAGAAGAATTAACACCGCTATTACTAAAGTTTTTCAGAGCATAGGAAAGGACAGAATACTCCCAAACTCATTCTATGAAGCCAGCATATCCTTGATACCAAAACCAGGTAAAGACACCACAGAAAAAGAAAATTGTAGACCTATATCCCTCATGAGCTTAGAAGCAAAAATGCTCAACAAAATTCTAGCCAATAGAATTCAACAATATATCAAAAAAAAAAAAAAAATACACCATACCAGGTATGCTGGGATGGTTCAATATTAGAAAAACAATTAATGTAATCCATCATATAAATAAAAGACAAGAACCATATGATCTTATTAATTGATGCAAAAAAGGCATTTGACAAAGTCCAACACCCATTTATGATGAAAACTCGCAGCAAAATAGGAACAGAAGGAAAATTCCTCAACATAATAAAGGGCATCTATACAAAGCCAACAGCCAACATCATCCTAAATGGACAGAGTCTGAAAGTATTCCCCTTGAGATCAGGAACCAGACAAGGATGCCCTTTATCACCACTTTTATTCAACATTGTGCTGGAGGTCCTAGCCAGATCAATTAGGCTGGATAAAGAAAGAACATCTCGATTGGTAAGGAAGAAGTAAAACTATCTCTATCTGCAGATGACATGACCTTACACACAGAAAACCCTAAAGAATCCTCAAGAAAATTACTGAAACCAATAGAAGAGTTCAACGGAGGATCAGGATACAAGATAAACATACAAAAATCAGTTGGATTCCTCTACACCAACAAAAAGAACATCAAAGAGGAAATCACCAGATCGATACCGCTTATAGTAGCCCCCAAGAAGATAAAATACTTAGGAATAATTCTAACCAGAGATGTAAAAGACCTATACAAAGAAAACTACAAGACACTACTGCAAGAAACCAAAAGAGACCTACATAAGTGGAGAAATATACCTTGCTCATGGATAGGAAGACTTAACATTATCAAAATGTCTATTCTACCAAAAGTGATCTATAGATACAATGCAATTCTGATCCAAATTCCAATGACATTCTTTAATGAGATGGAGAAACAAATCACCAACTTCATATGGAAGGGAAAGAGTCCCTGGTTAAATAAAGCATTACTGAAAAAGAAGAACAAAGTGGGAGTCCTCACTCTACCTTATTTTAGAACCTATTATTCTTCCACTGTAGTTAAAACAGCCTGATACTGGTACAACAACAGATACATAGGCCAATGGAACAGAATTGAGAATCCAGACTTAAATCCATCCACATATGAGCAGCTGATATTTGACAAAGGCCCTAAGTCAGGTAAATGGGGAAAAGACAGTCTCTTTAACAAATGGTGCTGGCATAACTGGATATCCAACTGCAAAAAAATGAAACAAGACCCATACATGACACCATGCAAAAAAATTACTCAAAATGGATCAAAGACCTAAATATAAAATCTAAAATGAAAAAGGTCATGGAAGAGAAAATAGAGACAATGCTAGGAGCCCTAACACATGGCATTAATAGTATATAAAACATTACTAACAATGCAGAAGAGAAACCAGATAACTGGGAGCTCCTAAAAATCAAACACCTATGCTCACCCAAAGACTTCACCAAAAGAGTAAACAGATTACCTACAGACTGGGAAAAACTTTTTAGCTCTGACATTTCCCATCAGCATCTGATTTCTAAAATCTACATGATACTCAAAAACTCAACTACAAAAAGACAAATAACCGTATTAGAAAATGGGCAAAACATATGAACAGACACTTCACTAAAGAAGACTTTCAGGTAGCTAACAGATACATGAGGAAATGCTCACAATCATTAGCCATTAGGGAAATGCAAATCAAAACTACAATGAGATTCCATCTCATTCCAACAAGGCTGGTATTAATCCAAAAAACATAAAATAATAAATGTTGGAGAGGTTGTAGAAAGACTGAAACACTTACGCACTTCTGGTGGGAATGTAAAATGGTACAAGCACTTTGGAAATCGATTTGGTGCTTCCTTAAAAAGCTAGAAATGGAACTACCATAGGATCCTGCAATCCCATTCCTTGGACTATATCCTAGAGAAATAAGAGCCTGTACACAAACAGATATATGCACACCCAGGTTTATTGCAGCACTGCTCACAACAGCAAAAAGATGGAAGCAAGCAAGGTGCCCATCAATGGATGAATGGATAAATCATGGTATATTCACACAATGGAATATTATGCATCGATAAAGAACAGTGATGAATCCTTGAAACATTTCATAACATGGAGGAATCTGGAAGGCATTATGCTGAGTGAAATTAGTCAGTTGCAAAAGGACAAATATTGCATAATACCACTATTATAAGAACTCGAGAAATAGTTTAAACAGAAAGAAAATATTCTTTGATAGGAGAGCGGGAAGGGAGGGAGAGAGAGGGGTATTCACTAATTAGATAGTAGATAAGAACTATTTTAGGTGAAGGGAAAGACAACACACAATACAGGAGAGGTCAGCACAACTGGACTAAACCAAAAGCAAAGAAGTTTCCTGAATAAACTGAATGCTTCGAAGCTCAGAGTAGCAGAGGCGGGGGTCCGGGAACTATGGTTTCAGGGGACATCTAGGTCAATTGGCATAATAAAATCTATTAAGAAAATATTCTACCTCCCACTTTGGAGAGTGGTGCCTGAGGCCTTAAATGCTAGCAAGTGGTCATCTAAGATGCATCAATTGCTCTCAACCCACCTAGAAAAAAGGAGAATGAAGAACACCAAAGACACAAGGTAATTATGAGCCCAAGAGAACGAAAGGGCCACATAAAGCAGAGACTACATCAGCCTGAGACCAGAAGAATTAGATGGTGCCCAGCTACAACTGATGACTGCCCTGACAGGAACACAACACAAACCACTGAGGGAGCAGAAGAGCAGTGGGATGCAGACCTCAAATTCTTGTAACAAGGCCAGACTTAATAGCCTGACTGAGACTAGAAGGACCCCAGAGGTCATGGTCCCCAGACCTTCTGTTAGCCCAAGACAGAAACCATTCCCAAACCAACTCTTCAGACAGGGATTGGACTGGACTATGAGATAGAAAATGATACTGCTGAGGAGTGAGCTTCTTGGATCAAGAAGACACATGAGACTATGTGGGCATCTCCTGTCTGAAGCAGAGATGAGAGGGCAGAGAGGGTCAGAAGCTGGCTGAATGGACAGAAAAATAGAGAGTGGAGAGAAGGAGTGCGCTGTCTCATTAAGGGAGAGCAACTAAGCATATATAGCAAGGTTTATATAAATTTTTCTATGAGAGACTGACTTGATTTGTAAACTTTCACTTAAAGCACAATAAAAATAAAAATAGAAGAGATAATTACTGGTGATTGGAATGCGAAAATTGGAAACAAAGAAGAAGGATCAGTGACTGGAAAACATTGCCTTGGTAATAGAAACAATACCAGAGATCCCTGATAGAATTTTGCAGGACCAACAGCTTATTCTTTGCAAATACCTTTTTTTCAACAACATAAACTGCAGCTATATACATGGACCTCGCTGGGTGGAATACACAGGAATCAAATCAACTACATTTGTGGAAAGAGACAATGGAAAAGCTCAATATCATCAGTCAGAACAAGGCCAGGGGCCGACTGTGGAAAAGACCATCAATTGCTCATATGCAAGTTCAAGTGGAAGTTGAGGAAAATGAAAACAAGTCCAGGAGAGCTGACTCTATAGCCACTAACAGAAACAACAGATGGATATGGTCAGGGAAAGAGAAAGAGAGCCCTATTGGTGCCACAGTTTTCCCAGGTTTACTGGGCATACACAAAGTGTGCCTCACTGAGGAGTAACATCAGAGGCTTAACACTGGGAGGGAGGAAGAAGAGGAACAGACTTCAATAAAATAATCCAGCCAGTCACTGAACAAATAAACATGCAAATGACAATAACAAGCCCTGCAGTGCTGGGAACAGGATCCAGTACCCAGAGCTGTGAAACTGTTTTAACTAAAATGCCCAGTTTTCAACAAAAAATTACAAGGCAAACAAAATGTCTTAGCCTGGGTCCTCTAGAGAAGCAAAATCAGTGATTTATATATAAAACCCAATGCAGTTGAGTGGATTCTGACTCATAGCAACCCTATAGGACAGAGTAGAACTGCCCCATAGAGTTTCCAAGAAGTGCTTGGTGAATTCGAACTGCCGACCTTTTGGTTAGCAACCATAGCACTTAACCACTATGCCACCAGGGTTTGCATACATATATATATACATACATACATACACAGAGAAAGAGCGAGAGAGAGATTTATCTCAAGGAAAAGGTTCATGTGGTTGTACAGCCTGGCAAGTCCCAAGTCTGTGGATCAGGCGTCAGTGTGGAGGCTTCTCCTGACTCACATAGCTGCAGGGCTAATGAACCCATGACTGGCAGTTAAGATGGCAGGCTGCTGACTCCTAGGCTGCTGAGATCAACAAATCCCATGATGAGCAGGCAATATGGCTGCTGGCTCAAGTTCCAAGAACAGGAGGCCAGATGATGATGAGCCAGATGTAGGATCCAGAGTGAGCAAAAGAAACAGGAAAGATGACCCATGTAATGGGGAAAAAAAGCAGACTAGAGAAAGTGCCTGTGACAATGACCAGATGTCAGATTTACTAGAAAAAGACATCAAAGTAACCATTACAAACATGTTCACAGAACTAAAGGAAAGTATGATTAAAGAAGTGAAGGAAGGTGTGATGACAGTAACACATCAAATAGAGGGTATTGATAAGGAGATAGAAATTGTTAAAAAGAACCAAATGAAAATTCTGAAATTGAAAATAACCAAAACAACTCACTAGAGGGAATCAACAGTAGTTTGAACTGCCAGAAGGAAGAATAAGAAAATCTGAACACAGATTGATAGTGTGCAAGGTAAAGGACAGAGAAAAAAGAGAATGAAGAAAAATGAACAGAGACTCAGAGAAATGTGGGACACCACTGAGCGCACCAAACGTACACATAATAGGAATCCCAGAAAGGTAGAATAGCACCATAAGATTTTCAATGGCTGATTTTTCAGAAGTAGTTCACTAGGCCTTTCTTCTAACATTCCTCTGGGTAGATTTGAAACTCCAATCTTTTGGTTAGCAGCCAACTGTGTTAACGTTTTCATCACCCAGGGACTATAGGTTTTCATAGGTTCCCTTTATTAAAGAAGTGTCTTCCAACTTCTGGTTTGCAATAAGATTATTTAAAAAAAAATTTTTTATGTCAAATCTCCAATTAACAGAAAAGTAGCAAGTACAGCACAAAGACTTTTTTTATCCTGAACATTTGATTGATCGTAAGTTGCCAATATGATACCATTTTGTTCCCCTTATTCTTCAGTTTCTTCAGTTTGTTTCCTATAAACAAAGCGTGGTGAAATGAGTTCCTTTATGGGGCCATTTGCCTTGGATCTTTGGAAAAACAGCTTAAGACATTTTTCTCCTAAGCCCTGAGGAGTTACTTTTGCCCTAGTTTTCCACCCCAGAGAGTTTGTTACTTTTGTCCAGGTTGGTAGACACTTCCTGAGTAAGCTGTAAACAGTTGATGGTTTGATGCTTTTTTTTTTTAATACTTTATTGAGTTTTTGGTGAAAGTTTTTACAGCAAATTAGGATCCCTTTTAACAATTTCTATACATATTGTTCAGTGACATTTGTTAAATTTTATACATTGTGTCAACTTTTTCATTATTTCCCTTTGGGCTTTTCTGTTTCCATTAATCCAGCTTCTTTGTCCTCTCCCCTCAACCGTCTCATCTTTGCTTTAGGATAAATGTTGATTCCTTGATCTCATACACATGATTTTTTTTTTTTTTTTTAAGGATCACAGTACTCACAGGTGATGTTGTTCATTTTATGAGCCAATCTGTTGTTTAGTTGAAAGGTTACCTCTGGGAGTAGTTTCAGTTCAAAGATTAAAGGGCACATCAGGGCATCTTGGAGGGTTTCTCTAGTCTCTGATGGTCCAGTAAGTCTAGTCTTTGTTTTTGTTCTATAAAGAATAAGATTTTGATTTTATTGGTCGGAGTCAACACGGCACTATAGACAGAAGCACCACGCCATCCCTCCACAGCAAAGACCTGAAAAACTAAGCAAAACAAAGACAGACGTCAATCCTGGTACCGTAAGCATCAAATAAAGAGATGAAGAACTCAGACAAGCACTGAATGGAATAAGAAACTCATATAGAACTGAGATGGAGTAGAGATATTGGGGAGGTCCCCTATCCGCTGATGCAGCATGGATTCGCCATCTTGGACTCCTGTTGGTGATCACTGGACAAGGAGTATGGGAAAGCAGCTTCACAGAGCACCTAGCAGGAGACAGAGCACCTGGTAACCAGCAATATATCACTTTCCCACCCAGCCCCCATCCTTCTCCCCCCTGCTCAGTCTCCACTGCTTCCTAGCTGGCTGCAATTGCTCAGCCAACTGAGAAGTACAGGTTTCATGCTGCTTGGATTTGCCCCACCCACATCAAAGAGCAGCAGACAGGAGTACAGGAAAGCAGCTTCACAGAGCCCCCAGCAGGAGATGGAGCACCAGGTAACCAGAGATGTACGCTTTCCCACCCCCACCCTTCTTCCCCCAGCTCGGCCTCTGCCACTACCTGCCGGCCTCAATCTCTTGGCCAGGAGGCACTGGCTCCGGCTGTGTGCCACTTGGACTTGCCCCACCCAAACCGGCCAGCTCTTTCATTGCCATATCTTTGTTGCTTTTTTTCCGCTTCTATTCGTTCCTTCCCTGCCTCTCACCTTCTACCCTTCTTTCTCTTGAATACCTGGCTGTGTGTGCCATCTTTGCTTCCTCTTGAAAGGCTGTGAAGTGCCACTCCACTGGGGAAATGCTTCCCCAGTCTGTGCCGCCACATTGGTGGGATCCCCAGAGCCTTTTTTTGTTTTTGTTTCCTTTTGTTTTGTTCTCTTCCGTTTTGTTTTGTTTGTTTTCTTTCTTTTTTTTGTGGCTTGGGAGCCCCTTCTAGTCAGGTTGTACTACGCATCTTGTGAGCCATTTCCGTGGTCTGTGCAGCAGTGTCAGTGGGATCCCTGGGGACTTTTTTTCCTCTTTTTTTCTTTCTTCATTTCTCAGTTTCTTCTCTCTATATACTTACGTTCCTTTTCCATCTCCTGAATACCTGGTGCTGTGTGACATCTCTGCCCCTTATAGCCAGACTGTACTGCGTACCCTTGGAGCCACTTCCCTGGTCTTGCTGCTGCATCAGTGGGATCCCTGGGGGCTTATCTTTTCCTTTTTTCCTAATTTCTATTTATTTTTTGTTTTTTCCTTTTTGTCTTCATCCATTTCTTAGTTTCTTGTATCTCCATTCCAGCAGCTCCCTTAGCCCTCTTTTTTGTTTGTTTTTTTTGGTTCCTGTTTTTCTCTCTCTTCTTTCCCTTACTCATCTTAGCTCCACACATCACAACTTCCCCCCTCCTTCCTGCCTACTTGCACTGTGTGCTGAACATCACATCCCTGAGTAGCACAGGCACAGTCTACTGGAAACTGCCCTTTACTGACTTCCTGCCTGCCCTGTGGGCCCTACTACATGTCAAAAACAACCCATCCCAGCCCCTCCCCTTCAGCTGGACCTGTCCTGCTGTACCATAGCTGAGTGACTGGCCCTGCCCATTGGACAAGGAGGTGAAAAGTATAATGCCCACACATGAGCAAACAACAGAGAATGCACAGCTCTCCTGCTCAGATGTAACCAAATAAAACAAAAACAGCAGGATGAAACATACAAATCAGCAGTCAATAAACGGGGAAAATAACTACTGAATGTTCTGAAGGCAGTAGACAAAACATATTAAAAAACAGAGCAGGATAGTTCCAGTAGACATCCAAAATAAAACACTAGATAACTTTCTGGTAGAAGAAAAGGCATTGGAACTAACTGATATGGGATTGAAATCTCTAATATTCAGAGCTGTACAAGAGTTGAAGCAAAATGCAGACAAAAATGAGGAAAAAATGGACAAATCCATGGAAAAGGCAAATTCTTGGAAAATACAGACAAAAAGATGGAAGAATTCAGGAAAATAATACAGGAACAAACTGCCAAAATAAATTCACAACTAGAAATCATACAAAACAACAATTAGAAATCCAAAAGATAAGCAGCAAGATATCACAAACGGACTGTATAACAGAAGGGCTGAGGAGCAAGTTTGAAACAATGGAAGACGGGATTAGCGAAATTAACGACAAACACTTGGATACAACTTTCTTTGAGGAAAAATCAGAAAAAAGGACAAAGGAAAATGAAGAAACTCTAAGAATTATGCGGGATACAATCAAAAGCAAAAATTTATGAGTGATTGGAGTTTCAGCACAGGCAGAGAAAACAAAAAACACAGAGAGGATCGTTGAAGAATTGCTGGCGGAAAACTTTACTAATATCATGAAAAATGAAAAGCTGACAATCCAAAAAGCTCAAAGAACACCATATAGGATAGACCCCAAAGGTAAATCACCAAGGCATATCATAAATCACACTCACTAAAACCAAAGACAGGATCCTGAGAGCAGCTCAAGAGAAATGAAAAGTCACATACAGAGTGGAAAAAATAAGGCTAAGCTCTCGATTATTCAGCAGAAACTATGCAGGCAAGAAGGCACTAGGATGACATATATAAAACCTTGAAAGAAAAAAACTTGCCAATCAAGAATAATGTGTCCTGCAAAATACTTATTGTAATATGATGGTGAAATTAGAACATTTCTAGATAAACAGAAATTAAGGAAATATGTAAAAACCAAACCAAACTTGCAAGAATTATTAAAGGGAGCCTTTGAATTTGAGAACAAACAGCATCAGACCATAGCCTGAATCTAGAATGCAAGATCATACCAGCCAGATACCAACCTAGGAAATAAACCCTTAAGGACTATCCAAAACCAGAAGAATCACAACAGGGAACTGGAGAGGCTAATCTGGAAATGACAACAAAGTCAGAACAATAAAAGAGGGAGGCAATAAATGGCGTAGGTATAGAACTTTCTAACGGAGAGGAAGGCAAGGTAATAACAAGCAATATTAGACTGGTTGAAACCTAGGAAGATAAGGGTAAATTTCAAGGCAACCACAAAGAAAGTTAAAAAACCTACTCATCGAAACCAAGAAAAATGTAAAGTCTTACTAAAAACAAAATATATGAAAACAAAAGAAATGAAAAAAAGATCCACGAACAAAATTAATTCAGCACAGGAGAGTTAAGAGGAACAAAGAAAATGTCAGTACCACCAAAAAAAAAAAAAGCACTACAAAATGACAGCAATAAACTCACACCTATCAATAATTACACTGAGTGTAAATGGCCTAAAGGCATCCATAAAGAGCCAAAGAGTGACAGAATAGATTAGAAAAAAAAAAAAAAAAGGATCCATCAATATGTTGTCTACAAGAGACACATCTTAGAAGCAAAGACATAAATTTATTAAACATCAAAGGATGGAAAAAATATATAAAGCAAACAGCTACGAAAAAGAGTAGGAGTGGCAACATTAATCTCAGATAAAAAAGACTTGAAAACAAAATCCACCATAAAATGCAAAGAAGGCCACTATGTAATGATTAAACGGACAATACATCATGAAGGCATAACCATACTAAACATCTACTTACCCATTGGCAGGGCTCCAAAATACATAAAACAAACTCTAATAGCACTGAAAAGGGAAACTGACAGTTCCACAATAATTTCAGGAGACTTCAGCACACCATTTTCAGTAAAAGGACAGAACATCTAGAAAGAAACTCAACAAAGATACAAAAGAGCTAAACGGCACAATCAGCCAACTTGATCTCATAGACATATATATTACATTCCACCCAACAGCTGCAAAGTACGCATTCTTTCCCAAGGCACATGGAACATTCTCCTCAATAGACCACATCTTAGGTCACAGAGCAACCCTCAACAAAATCCAAAACATTGAGATAACACAAGTATGTTCTCCGTCCACTTGCCATCAAGGCAGAAATTAACAACAGGAAAGGCAAGGAAAAAATATTAATCACATGAAAACTGAATAACACCCTGCTTAAAAACCACTGGATAATCGAAGAAATCAGAGATGGAATAAGAAAATTCCTAGAATCAAATAAGAATGAAAACACATCATACCAAAACCTTTGGGACATAGCAAAGGCAGTCCTTAGAGGTCAATTTATAGCAATAGATGCACACATCAAAAAAGAAGAAAGGGATAAAATCAAAGCATTAGCTACACAACTCGAACAAACAGAAGGAGAACAGCAAAAAAAAAAAAAAAAAAAAAAGCTCACAGCCAAGAAAGGAAATAATAAAGATTAAAGCAGAAATAAATAGAGAATAGAAAAACAATAGACAGAACCAACGAAACCAAAAGCTGTTTCTTTGAAAGGATCAACAAAATTGAAAAATCACTGTCCAAACTCGCAAAAGAAAAATAGGAGAGGACACAAACAACCCAAATAAGAAATGAAATGGGGGGCATTACAACAGACCCAACCGAAATAAAAAGGATCATAACAGAGTATTATGAAAAACTATACTCCAACAAATTGGGGAACCTAGAGGAAATGGACAAATTTCTAGAAATACACTACTTACCCAAACTGACACAAAATGATGTTGAAAATCTGAACAGACCCATAACAAGAGAAGAGATTGAAAAGGTAATTTAAAAAACTCTCAACAAAGAAAAACCCTGGCCCAGATGGCTTCACTGGAGAATTCTGCCAAACATTCAGAGAAGAGCTTATACCAGTACTATTCAAACTATTTCAGAACTTAGAAAAGGAAGCAATACTTCCAAATTCATTCTACAAAGCCAGCACAACCCTGATACCAAAACCAGGCAATGACACCACAAAAAGAAAATTACAGACCAGTATCTCTCATGAATATAGATGCAAAAATTCTCAACAAAATTCTAGCCAATAGAATTCAGCATCATATCCAAAAAACAATACACCATGACCAAGGAGGATTCATACCAGGTGTGCAAGGATGGTTTAACATTAGAAAATCAATCAACATAATCCACTACATAAATAAAAAGAAAGAAAAGAATCACATGATCATCTCACTGGACACAGAAAAGGCATTCGACGAAGTCCAACACCCATTCCTGATAAACGTCCTCAATAAAATAGGTATAGAAGGGAAATTTCTCTACATAATAAAGGTCACCTATGCAAAACAAACAGCCAACATCGTTTTTAATGAAGAGGCTGAAAATATTCCCCTCGAGAACAGGGACAAGACAAGGGCGCCCTTTATCACCACTCCTATTAAACATTGTGCTGGAAGTCCTAGCTAGAGCAAAAAGGCAAGAAAAAATAAATAAACGGCATCCAAATTGGTAGTGAAGAAGTTAAACCACCCCTAATTGTGGATAATACGATTCTATATGTAGAAAACCCAAAAGACTCAAAGAGGAAACTACTGGAACTAACAGAAAGATTCAGCAGAGTAGCAGGATACAAGATAAACATACAAAAATCAGTTGGATTCCTATACACCCATAAAGAGAACAATGAAAAGGAAATCAGGAAAACAATACCATTTGTAATAGCCCCTAAAAAAATAAAATACTTAGGAATAAATCTAACAAAGGTTGCAAAAGACCTATACAACGAAAACTACAAAACACTGCAAGAAGCTAAAAGAAATCTACATAAATGGAAAAACATACTATGCTCATGGACAGGTAGACTCAACATTGTGAAAATGACAATTTTACCCAAAGCAATTTACAAATACAATGCAACCCAATCCAAATACCAACAACATTCCTTAAAGAGATGGAAAAACTAATCATTAACTTTATATGGAAAGGAAAACAACACCAGATAAGTAAAGCACTATTAAAGAAGACGAGTAGGAGGACTCGCACTACGTGACCTCATAACCTACTATACAGCCACAGTAGTCAAAACAGCCTGGTACTGGTACAATGACAGATACATTGACCAATGGACCAGAATTGAAAACCCAGATGTAAATCCATAAACCTATGGTCATCTGACCTTAGTCAAGGGCCCAAAGTCCATCAAATGGGGAAAAGACAGTCTTTTTAACAAATGGTGCTGGCATAACTGGATGTCCATCTGCAAAAAATGAAAAGGAACACATACTTCACACCATATACAAAAAACTAATTCAAAATGGATCAAAGACCTAAATATAAAGCCAAAAACTGTAAAGTTCATAGAAGAAAAAATAAGATCAACACTAGAGATCCTAATACACAGCATTAACAGGATACAAACCATAACCTACAACACACAAACTCCAGAAAATAAGCCAGATAACTGGGATCTTCTAAAAATTAAATGCTTATGATCATCAAAAGAATAAAAAAAACCTACACACTGGGAAAAAAAATTTGGCTATTACAAATCAGACAAAGTCCTAATCTCTAAAATTTACAGGAAAATCTAACTGCTCTGCAACAAAAAGACAAATAATCCAATTTAAAAATCGACAAAGGAAGAGACACTTCACCAAGAAAACATTAAAGCATAGAACAGACACATGAGGAAATGCTCTCGATCACTAGCCATTAGAGAAATGCAAATCAAAACCACAATGAGATACAATCTCACCCCAGCATTACTGGCACAAATCAATACAACAAGAAATATCAAATGATGGAGAGGCTGCAGGGAGATCAGAACTCTTATGCACTGCTGGTGGTAATGCAAAATGATACAACTAAACGATAGCTATAAATAGAAATACCATATGATCCAACGACCCCACTCCTAGGAATATATTCAAGAGAAATAAGAGTTGTCACACTAATAGACATATGCACACCCACATTCATTGCAGCATTGTTCACCATAGTGATGTAAATGCCCATCACAATATGAATGGATAAACAAACTGTGGTACATACACACAATAGAGTATTATACAAAGGTAAAGAACAATGATGAATTTGTGAAGCATCATCTCATAACATGGATGAATCTGGAGGGCATTATGCTGAGTGAAATAAGTCAGTCACAAAAGACAAATATTGTATGAGACCACTACTATACTGAAAAGGTTTGCACACAAAAAGAAACAATCTTTGATGGTTATGAGGGAGAGGACGGGTGGGGATGGAAAAATACTAAATAGACAATAGATAACTGGTAACTTTGGTGAAGGGTAAGACAGTACACATACTGGGGAAACCAGCACAACTCGTACAAGGCAAGGTCATGGAAGCTCCTTAGACACACGTGAACTCCCTGAGGGACCAAATTGCTGGGATGAGGGTGTGGGACCCCTGGTCTCGGGGACATCTAGCTCAATCGGCATAACATAGTTTATAAGGAAGATCTAGCTCAATTGGTATAACATTGTAAAGAAAATGTTCTACATTCTACTTTGGTGAGTAGTGTCCAGGGTCTTAAAAGCCTGCGAGTGGCCATCTAAGATATTGCACTGGTCTCACCCCTTCAGGAGTAAGGGAGAATGAAGAAAACTAAAGCTATAAGGGAAACATTAATCCAAAGGACTAATGGACCACAGCTAGATGGTGCCCGGCTACAACCACTGACTGCTGTGATAGGGATCACAATAGAGGGTCCCAGAGAGTGCTGGAGAGAAATGTAGAACAGAATTCTAACTCACAAAAGAAGACCAGACTTACTGGCCTGACAGAGACTAGAGAGAATTCCTGAGAGTATGGCCCCTAGACTCCTTTTTACCTCAGTAATGAAGTCACTCCCAAGGTTCACCCTTCAGCCAAAGATTAGACAGACCCATAAAACAAAACGAGACTAAAGGGGCACACCAGCCCACGGATAAGGACTAGAAGGCAGGAGGGGACAGGGAAGCTGGTAATAGGGAGCCCAAGGTTGAGAAGGGAGTGTTGACCTGTCGTAGGGTTGTTAACCAATGTCATAAAACAATATGTGTACTAACTGCTTAATGAGAAACTAGTTTATTCTGTAAACCTTCATCTAAAGTACACACAAAAAAAAATAATTAGAGTTTTGTTGTACAGTTTTCTCTCATTCTATCTGGGACTATCTACTGTGTCCCTGGTCAGAATGGTTGGTAGTGGTAGCCAGGCAGTTCTTCTGATCTCTGGATAGATGAGGCCATGGTTTGTGTAGGCAATTAGTTGTACAGAGTAGTTTCTTCTTTGAGTCTTTTGCTTCCTTCTCTCTCTTTTGCTCCAGATGAGCAGAGACAAATAGTCATATCTTAGATGGCTGCTTGCAAGCTTTTAAGACCCAAGACACTACTCATATTACTAGGTTGTAGAACATAAACTTTATAGGCTATGTTATGCCAATTGACCAAATTGTCCCGTGAGACTGTGGTCCTAAAACTCCAAACCCAGTAAACCAATACCGTGAGGTGTTTGTTTATGTCTGGGTGGTATCTGTGACTCTCCCCCCTATATGCTGGAATATATATATGAATATATGTGCAGCACACACAAACATGTATGTAACTATGGCTACAGGCACACCTATATGTGCACATGTATATACACACACATATATTTTTTTATATACCTTGCTATACATATATATGCATATGTATCTACCTGTGTAACCACTAATACTTTTTTGTTGTTACTGCTGTTGTTGCCAAATTCTACATGTTATAACATTTACCAGCAAGATCCCTTAATCTTCTGTGTTTCTTGTTGTTATCATTCACCTAGGTTAAGTTGTGTACACACTTTGTCTACATTTGGTATTGCCTTGCCTGTAACCAAAAATAACAAGTGTCTACTTTCTAGAGAGTGATTCCCCCTCACTGTCCCTCCTATCCCCGGTAACCACCAAAGAATGTTGATTTGTATATGTATACAGATTTTTGTCTTTTTATAAAAGTGATATCATACAATATTTGTCATTATGTGCTCAACTTATTTCAGTCAGTATGTCTTCTAGATTCATCTATGTTGTAAGATGTTTTCTGGACTCATCGTTATTCTTTATAATTGCATAGTGCTCCATTGTATTATATACCACATTTTGTTTATCCATTCATCCATTGATGGGCACACTTAGATTGTTTCCATCTTTTTGCTGTTGTGAATAATATGGCAATGAACATGGGCGTGCATATGTCTATTTGTGGCATTGCTATTAGATTTCTAGGTTATAAACCTAGGAGTGGTTTTGCTGGATCATAAGGTATTTCTAATTCTGGCTTTTTGAGGAAACACCATTACTGTTTTCCAAAGTGGTTGTGCCATTTTACAATCCTACCAGCAGTGGATAAGAGTTCCAGTCTTCCCACATCCTTGTTAGCATTTGTTGTTTTTTATTTTTTTTTTAATCAATGCTGTTTTTATAGGGGTAAGATGGTATCTCACTGTAGTTTTGATTTGCATCTCTCTCATGGCCAATTATTGGGAGCATTTTTTCCTGTGTTTGTTGGCTGCTTGAAAGTCCTCCTTGGTGAAGTTTCTGTTCATCTCCTTTGACCATTTTTTAGTTGGTTTGTTTGACTTTTTGTTGTTCAGTTGTTGAAGTTTTCTGTATATTTTAGAGTCGGTACTTACCAGTTATATTGTCCCCAAAGATTTTTTCCCAAACTGTAGGTTCTCTTTTGATAGTCTTTTTTTTTTCAATTTTTATTGTGCTTTAAGTGAAAGTTTACAAATCAAGTTGGACTCTCCTACAAAAATATATAAACACCTCGCTATATACTGCTAATTGCTCTCCCCCTAATGAGACAGCGCACTCCTTCCCCCCACTCTCCCTTTTTGTGTCTGTTTGGCCAGCTTCTGACCCCCTCTACCCTCTCATCTCCCCTTCGGATAGGAGATGCCAACATAGTCTCATGTGTCTACTTGATCCAAAAAGCTCATTCTTCACCAGTATCATTGTCTATCCCATAATCCAGTCCAATCCCTGTCTGAAGAGTTGGCTTTGGGAATGGTTCCTGTCTTGGGCTAATGGAAGGTCTGGGGACAATGACCTCCAGGGTCATTCTAGTCTCAGTCAGACCATTATGTCTGGTCTTATAAGAATTTGGGGTCTGCATCCCACTGCTCTCCTGCTCCCTCAGGGGTTCTCTGTTGTGTTCCCTGTCAGGATAGTCATCGGTTGTAGCCAGGCACCATCTCGTTCTTCTGGTCTCAGGCTAATGTAGCCCCTGCTTTATGTGGCGCTATCTGCCTCTTGGGCTTATAATTTCCTTGTGTCTTTGGTGTTCTTCATTCTCCTTTTTTCCACGCAGGTTGAGACCAATTGATGCATCTTAGATGGCCGCTTGCTAATGTTTAAGACCCCAGACACCACTCTCCAAAGTACGATGTTTTCTTAATAGATTTTATTATGCCAGTTGACTTATATGTCCCCTGAAACCATGGTTCCCAACCCCCCGCCCCTACTATGCTAGCCTTCGAAGAGTTCAGTTTATTCAGGAAACTGCTTCTGGATTAGTCCACTTGTGCTGACCTCTCCTGTGTTGTGTGTTGTCTTTCCCTTCACCAAAAATAGTTCTTATCTACTTTCTAATTAGTGAAATCCCCTCTTCCTCCCTCCCCCCTTTCATAACCATCAAAGAATATTCTCTTCTCTGTTTAAACTATTTCTCAAGTTCTTATAATAGTGGTCTTATACCATATTTGTCCTTTTGCAGCTGACTAATTTCACTCAGCATAATGCCTTCCAGATTCCTCCATGTTATGAAATGTTTCATGGATTCATCATTGTTCTTTATCGATGCATAATATTCCATTGTGTGAATATACCATAATTTATTTATCCATTCATCCCTTGATGAGCACCTTGGTTGCTTGCATCTTTTTGCTATTGTAAACAATGCTGCAATGAACATTGGTATGCCTACATCTTTTCCTGTGAAGGCTTTTATTTCTCTAGAAAATCGATTTCCAAAGTGGTTGTACCGTTTTACGTTTCCACCAGCAGTGTATAAGAGTTCCAGTCTCTCTACAACCTCTCCAACATTTATTATTTTATGTTCTTTTTTTTGATTAATGCAAGCCTTGTTAGAATGAGAAGGAATCTCATTGTAGTTTTTATTTGCATTACCCTAATGGCTAATGATCGTGAGCATTTCCTCACGTATCTGTTAGCTACCTGAAAGTCTTCTTTAGTGAAGTGTCTGTTCATATCCTTTGCCCATTTTTTAAATGGGTTATTTGTCTTTTTGTAGTTGAGTTTCTGCAGTATCATGTAGATTTTAGGGATCAGTTGCTGATGGGAAATGTCATATCTAAAAAGTTTTTCCCAGTCTGTAGGTAATCTGTTTACTCTTTTGGTGAAGTCTTTGGGTGAGCATAGGTGTTTGATTTTTAGGAGCTCCCAGTTATCTGGTTTCTCTTCTGCATTGTTAGTAATGTTTTGTATACTGTTTATGCCATGTGTTAGGGCTCCTGGTATTGTCTCTATTTTTTCTTCCATGATCTTTATCATTTTAGATTTGATATTTAGGTCTTTGATCGATTTCGAGTTTATTTATGTGCATAGTGTGAGGTATGGATCTTGTTTCATTTTTTTGCAGATGGATATCTAGTTATGCCAGAACCATTTGTTAAAAAGACTGTCTTTTCCCATCTAACTGACTTTGGTCCTTTGTCAAATATCAGCTGCTCGTATGTGGATGGATTTATGTCTGGATTCTCAATTCTGTTCCATTGGTCTATGTATCTGTTGTTGTACCAGTACCAGGCTGTTTTAACTATTGTGGCAGTATAATAGGTTCTAAAATAAGGTAGAGTGAGGCCTCCCACTTTCTTCTTCCTTTTCAGTAATGCTTTACTTAACCGGGGCTTCTTTCCCTTCCATATGAAGTTGGTGATTTGTTTCTCTATCTCATTAAAGAATGTTCCTGGAATTTGGATAGGAATTGCATTGTATCTATAGACTGCTTTTGGTAGAATAGACATTTTTAAATTGTTAAATCTTCCTATCCATGAGCAAGGTATGTTTTCCACTTACGTAAGTCTCTTTTGGTTTTTTGCAGTAGTGTCTTGTAGTTTTCTTTGCATAGGTCTTTTACATCTCTGGTAAGAATTATTCCTAAGTATTTTATCTTCTTGGGGGCTACTGTAAATGGTACTGATTTGGTGATTTCCTCTTTGATGTTCTTTTTGTTGGTGTAGAGGAATCCAACTGATTTTTGTATGTTTATCTTGTATCCTGATCCTCCGCTGAACTCTTCTATTAGTTTCAGTAGTTTTCTTGAGGATTCTTCAGGGTTTTCTGTGTATAAGATTATGTCATCTGCAAATAGAGATACTTTTACTTCTTCCTTAGGAATCTGGATGCCCTTTATTTCTTTATCTAGCCTAACTGCTCTGGCTAGGACCTCTAGCACAATGTTGAATAAGAGTGGTGATAAAGGGCATCCTTGTCTGGTTCCCGATCTCAAGGGGAATGCTTTCAGACTCTCTCCATTTAGGACGATGTTGGCTGTTCGCTTTGTATAAATGCCATGTATTATGTTGAGGAATTTTCCTTCTATTTCTATTTTGTGAGAGTTTTTATCATGAATGGATGTTGAACTTTGTCAAATATCTTTTCTGTATCAGTTGATAAAATCATGTAGTTCTTATCTTTTGTTATATATATACGATGGATTACATTAATTGTTTTTCTAGTGTTGAACCATCCCTGCATATCTGGTATGAATCCCACTTGGTCATGGTGAATTATTTTTTTGATATATTGTTGAATTCTATTGGCTAGAATTTTGTTGAGAATTTTTGCACCTAAGTTCGTAAGGGATATAGGTCTGTAATTTTTTTTTTTTTTTTTTTTGTGGTGTCTTTACCTGGTTTTGGTATCGGGGATATGCTGGCTTCATAGAAGGAGTTTGGGAGTATTCTGTCCTTTCCTATGCTCTGAAATACCTTTAGTAGTAGTGGTGTTAATTCTTCTCTGAAAGTTTGGTAGAACTCTGCAGTGAAGCAGTCCAGGCAAGGGCTTTTTTTTTCTTGGGAGTTTTTTGATTATCTTTTCAATCTCTTCTTTTGTTATGGGTTTATTTAGTTGTTGTACCTCTGTTTGTGTTAGTTTAGGTAGGTAGCGTGTTTCTAGGAATTCATACATTTCTTCTAGGTTTTCAAATTTGTTAGAGTTTTTTCTAGTAATCTGATATGATTCTTTTAATTTCAGTTGGGTCTGTTGTGGTATCACCCATCTCATTTCTTACTCAGGTTATTTGCTTCCTCTCCTGTTTTTCTTTTGTTAGTTTGGCCAACGGTTTATCAACTTTGTTAATTTTTTTCAAAGAACCGGCTTTTGGTCTTGTTACCTCTTTGAATTGTTTTTCTGTTCTCTATTTCATTTAGTTCTGCTCTAATTTTTATTATTTCCTTTCTTCTAGTGCCTAAAGGTTTCTTTTGTTGCTCTCTTTGTATTTGTTCAAGTTGTAGGGATAATTCTTTGATTTTGGCCCTTTCTTCTTTTTGAATGTGTGCATTTATTGATACATATTGACTTCTGAGCATTGCTTTAGCTGTGTCTCAAAGGTTCTGATAGGAAGTATTTTCATTCTCATTGGATTCTATGAATTTGTTTATTCCATCCTTAATGTCTTCTATAACCCGGTCGTTTTTGAGCAGTTTTGGAGTTCAGTTTCCAAGTGTTTGATTTCTTTTCCCTGCTTTTTCTGTTATTGATTTCTACTTTTATGGCTTTATGGCCAGAGAAGATGCTTTGTAATATTTTGATGTTCTGGATTCTGCTAAGTCTTGCTTTATGACCTAATACTTGGTGTATTTTAGAGAATGTTCCATGTGCATTGGAAAAGAAAGTATACTTGGCTGATGTTGGGTGAACTGTTCTGTATATGTTAATGAGGTCAAGTTGGTTGTTTGTGGCATTTAGATCTTCTGTGGCTTTACTGAGCTTCTTTCTGGATGTTTGGCCTTCACCGAAAGTGGTGTGTTGGACTCTCCTACTGTTATTGTGGCGCTGTCTATCTCACTTTTTAATGCTTTTAGAGTTTGTTTTATGTATCTTGAAGCTCTGTCATTGGGTGCATAAGTATTTAATGTGGTTATATCCTCCTGGTACATTGTCCCTTTAATCATTATATAGTATCATTCCTTATCCTTTCTGGTGGATTTAACTTTAAAGTCTATTTCGTCAGAAATTAACATTGTCACTCCTGCTCTTTTTTGATTGTTGTTTGCTGGATATAATGTTTCTATCCTTTGAGCTTTAGTTTGTTTGTGTCTCTAAGTCTAAAGGGTGTTTCTTGTAGGCAGCATATACACGGATTGAGGTTTTTTTTATCCATTCTGTAACTGTCTCTTTATTGGTCCATTTAGCCCATTTATTCAGCATAATTATGGACAGATATGAGTTTAATGCTGTCATTTTGATGCCTTTTTTTTTGTGTGTTGTTGACAGTTTCTTTTTCCCATTTAATTTTTTGTGCTGAGTGGTTTATCCTTATATATTGTCTTTTCTTCATTGTCGTTGATTTTGTTTCTGCTGAGTCCCCATTTTTTCTTGTATTTTATTTTGATGTGTAGGATAGTTAGCATCCTTTGTGGTTACCTTAATATTTACCCCTATTTTTCTAAGCTTAAACCTACCTTTTATTTCTTTATATCATCTTGTCTTCCTCTCCATATGAAAGATCTATGACTACATTTCTTAGTCTGTCTTTATTATTTTAATGTTGCCTTCTTTTACATAATGACATCATTGTTTCCCTGTTTTGAGGTTTTTTTTTATTATTATTTATTTTTGTAATTTTCCTGTCTGGGTTGACATCTGATTACTCTGTCCAGTGTTCCAGTCTTGGGTCGATACCCGATATTATTGATTTTCTAACCAAAGAACTCCCTTTAGTATTCCTTGAAGTTTTGGTTTGGTTTTTACGAATTCCCTAAACTTCTGTTTATCTGGAGAGTTTCTCATTTCACCTTCATATTTGAGAGATGGTTTTGCTGGATATATGGTTCTTGGCTGGCAATTTTTTTCCCCTGAATTCTTTATATACGTCACCCCATTGCCTTCTTGTCTGCAGGGTTTCTGCCGAGTAGTCTGAGCTTATTCTTATTGACTCTCCTTTGTAGCTGACTTTTCGTTTATCCCTAGGTGCTCTTAAAATTCTCTCTTTATCTTTGGTTTTGGCAAGTTTGATTTAATATTTCTAGGTGACTTTCTTTTAAAATCTACCTTATGTGGAGTTTGATTAGCACCTTGGATTGATATCTTCTCATCCTTCACGATATCTGGGGAGCTTTCTGCCAATAAATCTTCAAGAATTCTCTCTGTATTTTCTGTTATCCCTCCCTGTTCTGGTACTCCAATCACTCGTAGGTTATTTCTTTTGATAGAGTCCCACATGATTATTAAGGTGTCTTCATTTTTTAAAATTCTTTTATCTGATTTTTCTTCAAATATATTGGTGCCAAGTGCTTTATCTTCGAGGTCACCAATTCTTCCTTCCACTTGTTCGATTGTGCTCCTCTGATTTTCTATTGAGTTGTCTACTTCTGTAATTTTATTGTTAATCTTCTGAATTTCTGATTGCTGTCTCTCTATGGATTCTTGCAGCTTATTAAATTTTTCATCATGTTTTTGAATAACCTTTTTAGTTTCTCCAGCTGTTTTATCCGTGTGTTCCTTGGCTTGTTCTGCATATTGCCTGATCTCCTTCCTTATGTCTTGAAGAGTTCTGTATATTAATCTTTTGAATTCTGTATCTGGTAATCCCAGGAAGTTACCTTCATCCAGAAGATCATTTGATCCTTCATCCAGAAGATCCTTTGATACTCTGTTTTGAGAGCTTGTTGAAGCAATCATGTTTTGTTTCTTTATGTGATTTAATATTGACTGTTGTCTCCAAGCCATCTATAAGTTATTGTATTAGTTTATTTTATGTTTGCTTACTGTATCCCAGTTTCTTGCTTTGTTTTATTTGGTATGCCCACATGGGTTGCTTGAGTGAGCTAGCATGATTATTTTCACCTTTGGAGCTCTGACGTCCTGTCACCAGATGGCTAGAGCTGTTACCATGTATATGAGCTTATGGGTCCATTCGCTTTTCTTATGTGGATTCAGCTCAGGTGTCCAGGTAGCTAGTCACCAAGTGTGTGGTACAGGCTCTGTCTTACAGCCTTAGAGGGGCAGGGGTATTTGGCATAGGTACCAGTATCCAGTTGCAGCTGGGGGTCACACTCTCAACAAGGCAGGGGGCTAAGAACCATCCCCCACGTGTCTCTGAGGAAAGAGTGTCCTTGTTCCCTAGAGCATACAGGTGGGTGAGTTATGAAGACATACCAGGGGCACCCAATGCTTGTGGTTGTAAGGACTGGAGGTACCAGTTATCCTTGGACCCCTGTTGCAGGTGTTTGGGCGACCTGATTGGATCCAACAGTCCTTAGGCCCCTGATGTGGGCTGGTGAGGACCCTGTTTAATAGGCAAACTGGTGTCAAACCTTAAACACCAACCTCTTCACCACACAGCTTAAACAGTTGCACTCTGCCAGCAAGGACCTATTCTCCTGAAATAGGCCCACACGGGTCCATGCAGGGGGGAAAGTTATTCAAAGTCCACTGACCATTTATGCCTGGACAGGAGCTGCTTCTATCCTGAGCTCCCCCGGCTAGTGGAGCTGGCAAATTATCTTTTCCCCCTGTTGTGAATTTATTCCTTCTCCAAGTCTGGAAGCATGGTTCAGGGCACTGAAATGTGCCTATCTCAGGCCCGGGGAAATCAACAGCCACTGAAGCCAGCTTGGGAGCAGGGGGCATGGTAAAATATATGCAAGTACTTAGCTTTCGCTGACAGCACCGTTCTTTTCTGGGTCCGGAGGTGTGAGTCAGCTGTGCTCCTGGCTGCTTCTCCCTGAGGTAACTGTGGCTGATCACTACTGCCTGCTCGCCACAGCAGCTCCCAGGAATGGTGTCTGAGGGATCCCAACAATTCAGGTCCAGTAACTCCCTCCACTTCTGAACCAACTCTCCCTCCTCCTGCCACTCAGTCCATTTTCTAACTTTGCTTTTGATGATCAGAGCCCCTAGCTTGTCATAAATATAATTGTTTCACTTGTTTTTCGGGTCTTTGTTGTCAGAGGGATCGCTGGAAGCATCTGGCCATTTCGCCATCTCGGTCCTGCCTCTCTGATAAAGTCTTTTGATGAGCATAATTATTTAATTTTTAGGAGGCCTCAGTTATCTAATTTGTCTTCTGTTGCTCATGCATTAATAGTTATGTTTGGTATTGTATTACCGAAAAAAATTAGGTCCCATAGTTTTGTCTCTGTATTATCTTCTAGGAACTTTATAGGTTAGATTTAACTTCTAGGTTTTAGATTCATTTTGAGGTAGTTTTTGTGTATGGTGTTAGGTAAGCATCCTATTTCAGTTTTCCAAAAATGGCTATTCAGTTTTGCGAGCACCATTTGTTAAAGAAACTGTTTCTTCCCCATTGAATGGATTTTGACCCCTTGTCAAAAATCAGCAGCCCATAGATTAATAGCTTTACTTCTGAGTCCTCAATTCTGTTCCATTGGTCCATGTGTCTGTCTTTGAACCAGTACCAGGCTGTTTTGATTACTGTGGCTATGTAGTATATTTGAAATTGGAGAGTGTGAGACCTCCTACTTGTTCTTCTTCTTCAATATTGCTTTGGCTATTCAGGGGCTCTTTCTTTTCCATATAAAATTGGTGTTATATTTTTCTATTTCAGTAACTAATGTTTGCATCTGGACTGGGATTGCATATTATCTACAGATCAGTTTGAGTAGTATTGACAGGTTTGATATTTTTTGTCTGGTCCTGGGATGCAGCCTGCCCTGTGACTGGTATGCACCTTGTGGGGTTGGTCAATATACTATGCACATGAAGTTATTATGGTCCACGAGAGGATTGGTCAGTTTGTGACCCTGCTAAGAGGGTCATGCCTTGAAACTGACAAGGAGTTTTTTTATATAAGCAACCAACCCCACAGAGGTTTCAGAAAGGAAAAAGGCAAGAAAAGAGAGGCAAAAAGAGAGAAGAAGCAGGGAGAGAGAAGGCAAGGAACTTCCTAAAAGAGCTGTAACACAGGCCAAGGGCTGTAACACTGAAGACAGGGAGGAGTATGGAAGAAACCCTGCAGCAGAGCCAGTGGCAATAGGCCCAGAAGGGGCCCTGTGGCAGAATCAGTGGTGATGGTAGAAACTTGCTGCTAGGGTAGCAGCTAAGAGAGCTGAGCAAGCTGCTACACTGGCTATGAGCTGGTTCACTTAGCGGTGAAGAGACTGGCAGCAGAGAGCCTGCATGGCTGAGAGTAAGCATGCAAAGCCAAGAGAAGGCCTGTCCAGAGGGGGCTGAGAAGAGGCCTGCAAGGCTGAGAGGGGTGTGTATGGCCAAGAGGAACCCTGTCCTGGGGAAGCTGAAAGGAGTCCTGCACAACTGAGAGTGGGTGTGCAGAGCCAACAGGAGGCCCGTCCTGAAGGGACTGAGAGAAGGCCTGCATGGTTGAGAGGGGATGTGCACTGAAGAGACAAGGGCCTGCTTGCTTGCAAGGCCAATAAAAGCTGAGAGAGCTGTCCTGTGTTGAAGAAGGGGGGGGATGTGCTCTCCACTTCAGGAGAGTCTTCCAGACTTTGCCTACATGCCTCCTGATCCTGATCCTGAGTTACAGTGTATTGATCCTGATCCTGAGATGTACCCTGATACTTCCTTAATAAACCACTTAACTGTAAATATTGTCTGTGTGTTCTTTGTGGCCATTGCAATGAATTATCAAACTCAGCAGAGAAGTAGAAAGTGCCGTGGAGAGGATCACTGGTGTCAGAATTGGTAAAAAGGTTGGAGAGTGGAGGTATGTCTGACCTTTACCTCATAGGAATCAGCTTTGGAGTGATGATGATCCTCTCTCCTTCTTCTGAAGTCAGAAAACTTCAGGCACTAGTAGAATATTACACAAAGATATTCTCTTACATAAGCACAATGTTGTTTTTAGCTGCTATCGAATTGGCCTCCAGTTTATGATGACCTCATGTACAATGAAATGAAGTACTGCGCAATCCTGCACCATCCCATTGAGTATCAGACCATTGTGATCCGTAAGGTTTTCATTGACTGATTTTTGGGAAGTAGATCACCAGGCCTTTCTTCCTAGTCTGTCTTAGTATGGAAGCTTCACTGAAACCTGTTTAGCACCCATAGCAACATGCAATCTACCACTGGCAAATGGGTGATGGTTGCACATGAAGTGCATGAGCCATAGATCAAACCTGTGTCTCTCGCATGAAAGGTGAGACTCACCAATGCCTCATGATGAAGTTTGGTTTCCCTAGATCTTTTTTAAAAATTGTGAAAATGAGATATCCAAAAATTTCATAAAACATAAATATATACTTCAACGAAGAATTATAAATCAAATATCCGTGTAAAGATCACCTAGGACATAAAATAGAAGCATCTGAGGCCCCCAAGTGTGCCTGTATTGCAGTGAACTACTTAACAAGCCCTTCTGGCCATAGCTTTTTTTAACTCCCACCAAACGACCTGGTGAGAATATGCAAATGAGGTACTTGTGGCCCACCAAGGCAATTGAATAGCTTGCTAACAATGAAAATAATGTGCATGGCATCCTTGTAGGGGTGGGACCATGCATATTAGTTGTTTGGAACGCTAATGAAGGGATTGGTCAGTTTTGCCATCCTGCTAAGCTTAAAATAATCCATTCCAGAAGTGGAAATGTTACCAGTCCCCAACCTGACACAAAGGGTCCTGTCTTTTCCCGAGTAAGAACACACACAAAAGACAAGCTTTATCTTCAGCAACCTTTATTTTGCTTGAATCAAGCAAAAGGAGTCAGCGGGGAACTAAGCCTCTCCAAAAGCCTGACTAAAAACGGGAGGCAAGGCTAGGACTTATATGGGTTCAGTGGAGACAACAGAGTAATGATTATTTAGTGGGCTTCTTTCAAGGGGTGAGTACTTCTCAGAATGGTGGTGCATGCTAATTAGGGTGCACGTGCACCTGGAATCCAAGATGGAACCCACTGATATTCAAGACGGAGTCCTCTCAGCAGCCCTTGGTATCACTTATTATGGGATATAGTGCAAGCCCACTGATCTTCAGCACTACATTGCCATCTTCAGAGGGCTAAAGAAGGTTAAATAACAGTCACACTTTGTTCTTCTGCCCATGCAGAGCCTGTAAAGGGGAAAGGACTAGAAAAACACTAAGAAGGAGATAATAATTCAAGGGTTATTTCAATCTTATCTCATGTTGATAGGGTGTGGTTCCTGTTTACCCAACTTCTAGGTGGCAATCTTTCAACAACTTTTTTGTTCCGCCAGCACAGTTAACCCTATCTCAGAAAGGAGGGACCTCATTACCAGCAGAAAGAAGAGCTAGGAATGGAGTATGTCTTTTGGACCCAGGATCCCAGTGCTGAGACCTCCTAGGCCCAGGAGACAGAGAGAGAGAGGGTTGTAATGCCGGAGATGATTAGAGATGGCAAGAAACAGCAGAAGAGGCAAAAGAACCAGGAAAGCGGCAGGAGACAGCACTGTGGGTTTCCTGACTCACAGAGCAATGCAGTTTGGGTTATAGTGGGCATGTCGACCCTTGGAGCAAGACAGCTGAGTGCCTTCAGACATGAGGCTTCCTGGTGGAGTGAGATGCCTCCAGAACTTGGCAGTGGAGCTAAGCTCACCAACCCGGAGCAAAAGAGCTGAGTCCCTTCAGGCCAAGGCTTACTGGCAGTGGGGTGCCTCCAGGCACTTATTGGCAGAGCTTAAAGAGTAACACTTGCCCGAGCAGGGCAGAGACCAGGCCAACCCAAGAATCCCAAGGGACTAAGGGGCTGAGGGCCAGAGAGGCCTGCCTGTAGCATGGCTGAGAAGAGGCTGACCTGATTGAAGAACTGTATCCTGAGCATGCCTGAACCTGAATTGTAACCTGTTACTTCCCTAATAAACACCATACTCATAACTGTGAGTATGGTCTGTGAGTTCTGTGTGGCCATTGAATGAATTATCGAACTCAGCAGAGAAGTAGAGAATGCTATGGGAGGGAAGGTTGGTGTCAGAACTGGTATAACAGTCGGAGAGAAGAGGTATGTCTGACCTCTGCCTCATAGGAATCAGCCTTGGGCTGTTGATCTAGATTCTTCTCCCCCCTTGTGAAGTTAGAGGATGTCAGATACCGCCCCCATGCCATTCTTACAGTGCCCATCTCTGATCATAAGCCACCTCCTCTCCCCAGAGGTAATCAAACGCTAACTTCGAAGATAACGATGTCCTTGACTTTCTTCATAGTGTTACCACTTTTGCATACATCTCTAAAAAACATAGCTTAGTTTTGACTGTTTTTGAACTTTACATGAACGAAAGGAAATTGTATTTTTTTGTGTCTTCCTTCATTTTCTCAACATTATATCCATGAGGTTTATTGTGTTGTGTATCGATATATGTAGTTGATGTTCATTGCTGTATATCATAAAACTTGCAGAAGAAAATATTCACAACCTTGGGGATAAGCAATGAATTCTTAGATCACAAAAAAGCACTGAGCATAAAAAAAAAAACCCTATAAATTGATCTTCATCAAAATAAAAAAAAAATTCTGTTCTTCAGAAGCTACCCTTAAGAAAATGAAAAGGCAAGCCATGGACTATGGAAAGTATTTCCAATGGCTATCTCACAGTGGACGTAAAGCTTGAATATGTAAAGAACTTTTAAGATGAAATAATAAAACAAATGACCTATTTAAAAACTGGCAAAGGATTTGAACAGGAGCTTCACAAAATAGAATATACAAATGACCGATAAGTACTTGAAAATGTGCTCAACATAATTAGTCATCAGAGAAATGCAAATTAAAAGCCCACCAGAATGGCTAAAATCAAAAGAACTGATAATAAAAACTATCAGTGAGAATGTAGAATGACTGCAACTCTCATGCAGTGCTTGCAGGAATGTAAAATGATACAACTTGGAAAGCAATTTAGCAGTTAATTATGAAGTTTTACTTGTCATATGACCCAGCAAATGCTGTCCTAAGTATTTACTCAAGAGAAGGAAAGCATATAGCCACATAAAGACTTGTATATGAATGTTCATAGCAGTTTTACTCATAATAACCAAAATCTGGGAATAACTTAAATATCCATGAATGGGCAAATTGAGAAACCATTGTGGTATATCTATACAATGGAATACTGCTCAGTAATAAGAAAGTGAAAGCTACTGATTCATGCAACAATCTAGATGATTGTGCCTGATGCACATGCTGAAGTATTTAGGGGGAAGTATACTGATTTTTTTATGTCTTTGGAATACATAAAAAAATAAGATGGATTGATTGATGGAGAAATGGATGTGTTAAAGCGAGTGTAGTTTAATCTAATGATAGAATCTAGTGGTGGGAATATGAGTATTCAGTGTGTCTTAGGCTGGATTCTCTAGAGAAGCAAAACCAGTGAAGCATCTATATATATGTATATACATACCCACACACATACACAGATTTATATCAAGGAAATGGCTTATGCAGTTGTAGAGGCCAGCAAGTCCCAAGTCCATGGGTAGGCTGGAGGCTTCTCCTGATTCATGTAGCTGCAGGGGCTGGCAAACCCAAGATCGACAGATAAGACAACAAGCCTCTGGTTCACAGGCTGCAGAGGCCGACACATCACAAGATCATCAGGTAAGCTGCTAGCTCAAGTTCCAAGAACCAGAGGTCAGATGAACAGGAGCCAGCTGCAGGATCCAGAGCGAGCAAAAGCCTGCAAGCCTTGCCAGGAAGCCCACCTATATTGGATGCAGATCCCATCATGGAGGAGATCACATTATATCAGATTTCATCATGGAGATATTTACATCATTATATGGCTGTCAAACTACGTCATAACTGCTAAACCACCGAGAATCATAACCCAGACAAGTTGACATACAACCTCAAAATCATACAATGTACAGTTCTTTCGACTTTTCTTTATGATTGAGTATTTTTATGGAATGCTTGGGATGAAAACTTTGATCTGAGTGAAAGAAGTCAGACACAGAAGAGTACATACTATACAATTCTATTTTTATGAAATTCTAGAACAGACAAAACTAATCTATAGTCACAGAAAGTACACAAGTAGTTGCCTGGAGGAGAGAGGTGTTGATTACAAAGGAAAGTGAGGACACTTTTTGGGTTGATGGAAATATTCTATACCTTGATCGGATGGTGGCTACATGGTTGTATATATTTGTCAAAACTCACTGAGCTGTGCACTCAAAATGAGTATATTTATTTATGTAAATTATATATTGATGTAGTTGACTTTAAACAGACAAACAAAACTGGATTGGAAGCTCTGAACTGAGTGGACCTAATCCATTCTGAGCATCTCAGGGATGATCTGGCTAGGCCACTTCCTTGAGAGACCTCTAATGTTATCTTCAGAGATTTCCTTTTAAATTGATTAGATTTAGCAGAGACAACTCTTCTAATCTCCTGGCCTGGCTGCCAGAGTTTCCTGAGCAAAGTGCAAAAAGACTGATGAGGTTTCAGAATCCAGTTGTTGTTAGTTGCAGTTGATTCCAACTCTTGGCGGCCCCACGTGTGCAGGGTACAGTTTCTCTACAGGGTTTTCAAGGCTGTGACCTTTTGGAAACAGATCCCCAGGCCTGTCTTCCAAGGTGGCTATGGGTGGGTTTGAACCTCCAACTTTTCAGCTAGTAGTTGAGTGTTTAACCATTTGCACCACCCAGGGACTCCTCAGAATCTGGTAGGCATAAATTATTTTAGTTGAATACTGTTGATATCACCCCCTTTGTTGAAATCCTTTCTCCCTCAGCTGCTGGAACTCAGCTGTCTCCAGATTCACCCCTCACCAATCTGATGATTCCTTCTCAGTCTTTTCGTAGACCTCGCTTCCTTTGTTTGCCCTTTAAGTATTGGCTCTGTCCTTGATCTTCCTCATTGTATTTGTCAACCAAGATTTAATTATCTTTTGTTTTAGTGACCATACATCCCTTTTCTGTGTTTATCTGGTTTCTGTGTCCATCTGACCTCTCCTATGGTCTATTGGAGTTCTGTATATCTGTTGTCTGCTCTTATGAAGCACTAAAGGACAGGAGTTGAATACAAACAGAGCCTGACAGAGAGAGGCAGTCAAGGTCAGAGGAGAGAAGAATCCTCGGAGCCCAAAGGCCACTAGCTGGTTCAGCAATATCTCAGGCCTGAAGGGAGATGCTGACGCAGGCAGAGGCCAACCCTAGATGTAGCTGTGGCATCTCTGTATCATATTGTTGCTGTTCTCTGCTTGTGATGACCTACTTCCATGGTGCTGCTGCTTAACAGAGGCACCTTTTCCCAGCACAAAGTAAATGATCAGGCACTGCAGTTTTCCTTGTGGTGGATACTGATTCAGTGCCTAACGGTGAAGGTAGGGACAGGACTATGACCCTACAACTCAGGGCACAGACTCCATAAGACAGTCTCTTATGCACATATTCCCTCTTCAGGCCTGCAGAGTTACTCTGACTGGGGGACTTACATTTGAAAGGAGGCATGCAGTAACTGGTAACTATTGTTATGTCCTGGGCATATTAATGGAGCCTATTTTTTTTTATTAATAGGGATATTAATATGCAAAACTATACCAAGAAAAAGGAGTGGTAGCTAGTTATGGATAAAGCAAAAGAGCAGGACAGAAAATGACAGAAAAGCAAAGCATCTGGAATCATTTAGTGTCTGGGCATCTCAGTGTCATGGACCAGTACCATAACAGATGCTATCTATCAGAGCCTGAGCCAGAAAAATGTTAAAGTATGTTCTGTGCATAAGAAAGAGAAAGAAAAATACTTAATGCATTTTAGAGGCCTTTTGTGCAAAATGATTCCAACATTTTAAAAAATGTTTAATTTAAAAAATATGTATAAGTTACTTGGAATATTTACATAGATAATGATACCAGATAACTGGGGAAATAATTCCTTTGATTATTACTTATGCATTGTTGTTAGTTGCTGCTGAGTCGGTTTCAACTCATAGTGGCCCTCTGGTACAACAGAACGAAACGCTATCTGATCCTGCGCCATTCTCACAATTGTTTTGCTTGAGCCTATTGTTGCAGTCACTGTGTCAGTCCATCTCATTGAGGGTCTTCCTCTTTTTTGCTGACCCTCTATTTTACCAAGCATGATGTCCTTCTCCAGGGAATCGTCCCTGCTGATAACATATCCAAAATATGTGAGACGAAGTTTCACCATCTTCACTTGTAATGAGCATTCTGGCTGTACTTCTTCCAAGACAGATTTCTTCATTCTTCCAGCAGTCCATGATATATTCAGTATTCTTCACCAACACCATAATTCAAAGGCGTGAAATCTTCTTCAGTCTTCCATTATTCAATGTCCAGCTTTCACATGCATATGAGGCAGTTGAAAATACCATGGCTTGGGTCAGGTGCACCTTAGTCCTCAAAGTGACATCTTTGCTTTTCCATACTTTAAAGAGGCCTTTTGCACCAGATATGCCCAATGTAATACATCGTTTGATTTCTTGACTACTGCTTTCATGGGTTTTGATTATGGATCCAAATAAAATGAAATCTTTGACAATTCAGCATTTTCTTTGTTTATCTCCATTTATGCATAATAATGCTAAATTTTGAAATAAGAACAAAGTACAATACATAATAAAAGTGTTATTTATAAATTAAAGACAATAAGAACAGCCTCCCTCCATGCCATGATCCAGGGACTGAAATTCCTTCCATATTTTGGTGTCGCCATTTCCAGGGGTCTTATGATCCTCACCATTGAGTCAGGAGAAGGGAAGAGAGTCTGAAAAAGGCATACCTGCTTCTTAAAAGCCTTGTCTTAGAAATGGCATACCTCACTTCCACTCACATTTTATTGGTAAAAACTAAGTGTATGGCGACACCTATATTCAAGATGTAAGGGAGCTGAGCAGCCACTTCCCAAGGACAATTCCATTATCTGGAGGGGGAGCAAATTTTGGTGGACAGCTCGTTATCTCTGTCATAGTGCTTAAATATTTTTCTTTGCAATTGTAATGCCATATAAACCTCAGAATGTGGAGAAACTCGGATGCAGTCTATTCAATTATTGGTGATTCTATTGACCTTACAAGTCCTGTTTCTGGCGAGATGAAGTAATAGGGACTGGAATACCCTCCTGCTTGAAACAACTAAAAAACAAGATAGAAACAGCATATGAAACAACAGTTTTCAGACACTGGATATCAGCAATGCAGGACAGTGGTTCTTGAGAGAGGAGAAACAAAGGAGGTTTTAGCATACATTTTTTCTGTTTTGTTTTTTAGTTGTTTCAGGCAGGAGGGTATTTCAGGCCTTGATTAAGAAGATCGAGCGTGTTAATAGATACAGAAAAGATATAAAAGTACCCACATCAAAATTCTAGATGTAAACTACAATGTCTGAAATTAAAAATACATAGCATGGGACTGACAGCAGATTTGATATTGCCGAAGAAAAGATTAGTGAACCTGAAGACATAACAATGGAAAGTATCTAAAATGAAATATAGGGAAGAAAAAACTGAAAAAAGAAAACAAAAAGAGCATCAGTAAGCTGTGATACAACTTCAGGTAGACTAAATATATATGTGTAATTTGGAGTCCCTGAAGGAGAGGAGAGAGAGAGGAAACAGAAAAAATACTTAAAGAGATAATTGCTGAAAATTTCCAAATTTGCTAAAAACTATAAACCCATAGGTCAAAGAAGTTCCATGAACCCCAAGCACAAGAAACATGAAGAAAACTACACCAAAGAACATGATAATCAAATTGCTTAAAACCAGTGGTGTACCCCTTGATATGACTGGACTGTCAGTTTGTCCCCTTTTGACAGGAACTGATTGAACTAAAGACACAGTATCCCTGGGATTTTGTTGACCAACATACGAAGCTTAGTGTCTGTTCCATCCCAGACTCTTTAAATGAATCAGATCATTCTTAACACGTGAGATCCAGTAAAACCAAAAAACCAAACCCAGTGCCGTCGAGTCGATTCCGACTCACAGCGACCCTATAGGACAGAGTAGAACTGCCCCACAGAATTTCCAAGGAGCACCTGGTGGATTTGAACTGCCAACCCTTTGGTTAGCAGCCGTAGCACTTAATCACTACTCCACCAGGTTTTCCATTATCAGGCAATGATAGCTATCACCAGATTTCATCCAGAGAGTCTGCCACTTACTGTCCAGCGTTGTTCCATTTCTATACCTTGCCCACCTGGTTTGGTGATCCTCTGGTATTCTAATCTATGCTCACATCTTTCTTACTTGCATAACCCATTTGGACAGCATTTTCTGGCTTTGGCTCTCAGCACTCTCTCTAGACATAATTTGGTAAATGCCTTCTGCCTTATCTCTTAGAGCCAGAGGCCAATTACATTCTTACCAGTTTTCCTGTCAAAAATTTCCAGCAATAACTTGGCCAAACTCTGGGCAATGTTGGGACCCACATGGGTGCTATGAAAGGTTCATGAAGCTCAAAGTTGAGAATACCAATGGCGTTGGCTTTATATAAATCTGAAACCTGATTTGAAATATGCCCTTATATGAAGTGCGCCTATACTCTTGCTGTCTCAAGCCAAATTGAGCAATAACTACCAATATTACTGGTACTAGTAC
Organism: Loxodonta africana; assembly: GCF_030014295.1. NCBI lineage: Eukaryota > Metazoa > Chordata > Mammalia > Proboscidea > Elephantidae > Loxodonta > Loxodonta africana. The sequence continues at coordinate 45,042,388 of NC_087347.1, forward strand.
TACCTCTATAATAAGGCACTTTGGTCCAAATAAAGTTACATAAAGTATTTTCGGACATATTTGGTATTACTTCATAAGTTTATAGTTTTAGATTGTTTACCTCTACAGTTGTCAATAAGAAAAACTAATCTCCCACATACATGAATTTCTGATCATATTGCTCCTTATAAAAAACACTTGAACATATTCCTGGCATATAAACAGTGCTTAAATGACTATGTGGAGTCGCTGCATTGTGGTCTATGTGTACAACCTTAAATCAGAATGGGTGCTTCAGCAGCATTAGTGGTCTCAGAGCAACCTAAGATCAAAGAAGTTCTGTAACAGAACTTTATTTTCATTTTATGAATGTCTGGGCCCACTATGGGGCGGCAGGGGAGAAGTGAGAAAAGTTGAACATGCCTAATCATATTCTCAAGGAGTTCAAAATCTAAAGATAAGATAGCAGTCCAGCAGGGCAGAATGAGATAAGTCATAAATTTAAGGTAATTATCATACTGAAGCCTTGAAGAGGTGGCATTTACTGTATTTGTGGCAGGAATTAGGTTCCAGTAAGTAAGACGGAGAGTGGAAAGAAGTATGGGAAATCAGAGAAATAGCCTGGAGTTTCCAGCAGTTTCTAGATGTTGAGCTTTGGAACTCTTGTGACACTACATCTAAGTCTATGTGGTTCCTGGCTTCACAAACAGATACCTTAGCATCTCCTGTGGGCTGTGGGGACCATGGGACTCTGACCACAGAAGAGAATGCCTTCTGCTAATCTACACGATGAAGAAAACTCCACTCCATTGTTAGTATACTCAGGCCACTTTTCACATAGCCCAGTCTGCCACACAAATCCGCTGCATTTCTAGGCAGAGGTTGCAGAAGTAAGTCACTTTGATATTTTAGATTTTGTCACTTTTTGGAATTATACATTTTATTATGCCTTTTTTTATCCTCATCAAGAATAATTGGATTGAACTTAAAGGATAGTGGAGGGGGAAAAGAATGAGATAAAATATTGAAGCAAGTATGGTAAATGTTTGTATGTAGATAAAGAAGGAAGGAGATCAATGCATAAATTGGGTGAGATTACTTAGCTTGACCAAGATGGAAATTTCTAATTTGACAGAAGGCGGATATGCATGGGATAGAAAAGTGACATTTATGAAAATCTTTCAAAACCTCCTGGTTGTGCTTTTATTTCCTCAGTTGCCCTTTCATTTCCTTTCTAAAGGATTGATTGTAGGTGGTTAAGCAAAATGAGAATTTATAACCCTGGTGGCGTAGTGGTTAAGTGCTATAGCTGCTAACCAAAAAGTTGGCAGTTCAAATCCACCCAGGTGCTCTTTGGAAACTCTATGGGGCAGTTCTACTCTATCCCATGGGGTCTCTATACAAGTCTGACTATGAGTCAGAATTGACTTGACGGCAATGGGTATAAAAAAAAAAAAAAAAAAATTTTTTTTTTTTGTACCGGGTATTTTTTTTTTTTTATAGCCATTGTAAAAACTGGTTTGAAAATCGACTGAACAAAATTACTTTAAACATTTTTTAATTCAATTTAGCAAATATTTATTGCAGCCTTCCTCTTCACGAAACACTGTGGAGGAAAATTAGTGTAACTGTATAAGTAGTTTAAATGGAAATTTATGCTCACAAGAATCATGATAAAGTCTCTTTTTAAAAACTGAATTAAGTCAAGTCCAAATTAAATCAAACATTTCTTGAACATTTACTATGTGCAAGACACTGTGTAGGAGATAAAAGAATAAATAAAGCAAGATTTTCAAGAATTTATATCCTGGTAGGGAAGAATAAGGCAAGTATGAAAATGCCTAAATTATAAAATGGGTCAAGACATGTTTTATTAGAAGGGTACAAAGTTCTGTGCAATTTATAGGAGGGGAATATCATTTATCAAGAATCAAATCTTGTCACTGATTCAAACTACAGTTTTAAATTTCTGCCCTTAGGAGAAATGTTTTTATTGTTGTTAGGTGCTGTCGAGTCAGTTTCTACTCATAGCGACCCTATGTACAACAGAAGGAAACACTCCCCGGTCCTGCGCCATCCTCACGTTGTTATGCTTGAGCCCATTGTTGCAGACACTGTGTCAATCCACCATTTTGAGGGTCTTCCTCTTTTTCGTTGACACTGCACTTTACAAGCATGATGTTCTCCAGGGGCTGATCTCTCCTGACAACATGTCCAAAGTATGTAAGATGTAGACTCGTCATCCTTGCTTCTAAGGAGCAATATGGTTGTACTTCTTCCTAGACAGATTTGCTCATTCTTTTGGCAGTCCATGGTATAGTCAATATTCTTTGCCAACACAATTCAAAGGCATCAATTCTTCGGTCTTCTTTATTCATTGTCCACCTTTTGAATGCATATGATGCGATTGAAAATACCCTGGCTTGGGTCAGGCACACCTGAGTCTTCAGGGTGACATTTTTGCTTTTCAACACTTCAAAGAGGTGTTTGCAGTCAATTTGCCCAATGCAATGCATCTTTTGATTTCTTGACTGCTGCTTCCATGGCTGTGGATTATGGGTCCAAGTAAAATGAAATCCTTGACAATTTCAACCTTTTCTCCATTTATCATGATGTTGCTTATAGGTCCAGTTGTGAGGATTTTTGTTTTCTTTATGTTGACGTATAATCCATACTGAAAGCTGTGGTCTTTGACCTTCATCAGTAAGTGCTTCAAGTCCTCTTCACTATCAGCAAGCAAGGTTGTGTCATTTGCATAATGCAAGTTGTTAATGAGTCTTCCACGAATCTTAATGCTCCATTCTTCTTCATATAGCCCAGCTTCTTGGATTATTTGCTCAGCATACAGATTGAATAAGTATGATGAAAGAATACAACCCTGATGCACACCTTCCCTGATTTTAAACCATGCAGGATCCCCTTGTTCTGTTTGAATGACTGCTTCTTGATCTATGTACAGGTTCCTCATGAGCACAATTAAGTCTTCTGGAATTCCCATTCTTTGCAATGTTATCCATAATTTGTTATGATCCACACAGTTGAATGCCTTTGCACAGTCAATAAAACACAGGTAGACATCCTTCTGGTATTCTCTGCTTTCAGTCAGGATCCATCTGACATCAGCAATGATATCCCTGGTTCCACATCCTCTTCTGAACCTGGCCTGAATTTCTGGCAGTTCCCTGTCGATATACTGCTGCAGCCACTTTTGAATGATCTTCAGCAACATTTTACTTTTGTGTGATGTTAATGATATTGTTCGATAATTTCCACATTCAGTTGGATCACCTGTCTTGGGAATAGGCATAAACATGATCTCTTTCCAGTAGGTTGGTCAGGTAGCTTTCTTCCAAATTTCTTGGTAAAGGTGAGTAACCACTTCCAGCACTGCATTCGTTTGTTGAAATGTTTCAGTTGATATCCTGTCAATTCCTGGAGCCTTGTTTTTTGCCAATGCCTTCAGAGCAGCTTGGACTTCTTCCTTCAGCACCGTCAGTTCCTGATCATATGCCACCTCTTGAAATGGTTGAGCCTCGACTAATTCTTTTTGGTATAATGACTCTGTGCATTCCTTCCATCTTCTTTTGATGCTTCCTGAGTCGTTTAATATTTTCCCCATAGAATTCTTCGCTATTGCAACTCGAGGCTTGAATTTTTTCTTCAGTTCTTTCAGCTTGAAAAATGCTGAGGGTGTTCTTCCCTTTTGGTTTTCTATCTCCAGCGCTTAGCATATGTCATTATAATACCTTACTGTCTTCTGGAGCTGCCCTTTGAAATCTTCTATTCGGTTCTTTTACTTCATCATCTCTTCCTTTTGCTTTAGCTGGTCAATGTTCAAGAGCAAGTTTCAGAGTCTCTTCTGACATTCATTTTTGTCTTTTCTTTCTTTTCTGTCTCTTTAATGACCTCTTGCTGTCTTCATGTATGATGTCTTTGATGTCATTCCACAACTCGTCTGGTCTTTGGTCATTAGTGTTCAATGCGTCAAATCTATTCTTGAGAAAAGTTTGGTTGGTAAAATATACTGCATGTGTTCAAAATGTCTCTCATGCCTACCAGGTAGTGAGAAGCCCCACTATTGGCCAGCATCAGGAAAACAATAACAACCCTGAACCAGAATATAAGCACCAAGAGGAGAAAAATATGTCTGTTTTGCTCATTGATATATCACATGTGCCATGAATATTGCCTGGCAAATAAAAACAAAAAACCAAACCTATTGCCATCAAGTCGATTCCGACTCATAGCAACCCTACAGGTCAGAATAGAACTGCCCCATAGAGTTTCCAAGGAGCACCTGTTAGATTCGAACAGCTGACCTTTTGGTTAGCAGCTGTAGCTCTTAACCGCTAAGCCACCAGGGTTTCCCCTGGCACAGAGAGGTACTCAACAAATAATTGTCAAATAAATAAAATGCAAAAAAAAGGAGCTGAGAAGTCTGCCTCTGTTTCTAATTGCAATTCCATGGAGCTCCTTTGAGTTGGACTTAAAAAGTTTTGCAAGCATGTCCAATTACTTGCATATGGTGCTTCTGTTCTTTGTGATTTTGACAAAAGAAAACAAAAAAATTGCCAACGTGTTTTAAAAAAGAGAGAGGGAGAGATGTTTGTTGCATGCAATCACCATGATTGCATTTAGTGTGAATTGGCCTTGACCTTTGTTGGTCAGTATTTTTATCACAAGGAGCACTGGTGGCATGCAGTGGTTAAGAGCTAAGCTGCTAAACGAAAGGTTGGTGGTTTGAATCCACCAGCTGCTCCAGGGGAGAAAGATGTGGCAGTCTGCTTCTGTAAAGATTATAGGCTTGGAAACCCTGTGGGGGTCACTATGAGTTGAAATTGACTGCAACTGGGTTCTTTGGGTTATTTTTATCACAATTCATGATCAAACAAGGGAAAGTTATGTAGCATGTGCCAGAAGGCTTAGGCCTATCTTGGTGCTAATGTCCTTGCCATGGGGTGGGGAAAAGTGTCTTCCAATTCCAGAATCTGTGCCCAGGTCATCATCACAGCCCTTTTATAAATGATCTGTTTTCTGACATGCAATTGGAATCCATGACGTCTCTTAGATACTAGAAAATATGTGTTTTCATAATCCTTCATTTTCTCCAAAACGTTATAGATTAATAAAATGAGGTATTAATGTGTGATGAATTATCTCTATTACCTCACCTATATTTTCGGATCTCTATTTATGAACTCATTCATTCAATAGACACTTCCTAAATGCTTATTACCCAGGAACAGTACCTGTCTTCATGGAGACCATGCTGTAATGAGGTAGTCAGACAAGAAAATGAATAATTATAATGCATTTTGATAAGTGTGGGGCTCTGGTGGGGCAGTAGTTAAAAGCCATGGCGTGTTACGGCTGGGACCCAAAAAGGTTGGCAGTTCAAATCCACCAGCCACTCCTTGGAAATCCTATGGAGCTGTTCTACTCTGTCCTATGGGGTCAATATGAGTCAGAATTGACTCAACAGCAATGGGTTTTGTTTTTTGGTTTGGTGATAAATGTTATCATAGAAATATGTATGGAATCCACAGGCGGGGCAAACGGTTAAAGCACTTAGCCGCTGATGGAAAGATTGGAGGTTTGAGTCCATCAAGAAGCTCCTCAGAAAAAAGGCCTGGTGACCTACTTCGGAAAAACCAGCTATTCAAAACTCTGTGGGGTGTGGTTCTATTCCGACACACATGGGGTAGCCACAAGTCAGAATCGATTTGACAGTAACTGGTTTGTTTTTAAATAGGGTTTAAGGTTGTAAAAATTATCTTTCAAAAGATTACCTATAAATATAGAAATTATATCAATTATAATTGCTGATAAGCCCAGATCAAATATAAGGAAGCATTTATGGGCCATGAATAAAGAAATTAATACCTTGAGCTAAATCCCTATATTGTTAAATTTGTGAATTGTGACATGTTTCCATGTGGGAAATTCCTAAATTATAAAAATACAATTTTAGGTTCTAATTACACTTCAATAGGAGGCCTGGTCTGAATATAAGATCTAATTTTAAGCCCTTATATTTGCATTAGGAATCCTGGGGGCGCAGTGGCTAAGTGCTTAGCTGTGAATCGAAAGGTCAGTGGTTCAAACTCACCAGCTGCTCAGTGGGAGAAAGATGTAGCAGTCTGTTTTTGTAAAGATTACAGCCTTGGAAACTATGGTTTCCTACTCTGTCCTATATGGTTGCTGTGAGTCAGAATTGACTCAGCGGCAATGGTTTGATTTTTGGGTTTATATTTTATTAAACGCTCATACTATATTGTATTACGTTACTATCATGTGGGATTTTCTGGTCCAGGTGATACTGCTGCCTGTGAACCTAATTTTTCCTTGGTAAGATGATCCCATCTGTGCTGATACAAGCACTACTTATTTTTAGGACAGTTATTGCTATGGTTACTGCGAACCACAGGGTTGGCCTTTAGTACGTATCTCTGAACAGTTAGTATTTTCCATGGAAATTTTCTAGCAAGTGAATAAAAGAAATAAAAATATACACAGCACAACAGCAGTAGTCACAAAACATTCATGTAAGTGTATAATTCATTTAAATGTATAACACAAAGATTTTTTTTTTAAACCCATTTGTTATTCTACAATAAGAAATTCCTGATGAATGTTTTAGTTATATGAAGGAAATATAGAAAGATGTTTGATTATCAAATTAGCAGAAAATATTTATTAAATGTTATTATTTCCAAATTCAGTTAAAGAGGTAAAAATAAGTGACTAAAATGAGAGTAGGTGGAACACTTGTAGTGAGTTCTAAATGGATTGACACAGTGGCTGCAACAATGAGCTCAAACAGCAACACTTGTGAGGATGGACTGGGCAGTGTTTTGTTCTGTTGTACATAGGGCCACTATGAGTCAAAACCAACTTGACGGCATCTAACAACAATGAAATGTTTCATTTGAAGTGATATTTAATCAATAATTTACAGATACCATAACTGGTAAAAAATCTGAAAGCAAATGACTTCTTTGTAGCCATACTTTGCTTTGGAGAGCACTGTTTGGCATATTATTAAGAATTACTCTTTAAGTTTTAAAAAACACAAAGTGAAAAGGTGGCTTTTCCACATGATGTAAAACCTTCTGGCTTAAATCTTAAATGTACATCATGTTCTTATTTTGTAACACATTCCCAGAAACACAAGTGTTTAGCAACCAAAATTCCTTTCAGTTAGTTTTGTAATTTGGGGCCACATTTCAAAAGAGTTACTCCATTTTTTAATGAGATTAAACAGAAAAATATACAAACCTGGAGATAACAGGATTTTTTCCTTTTTTTAATTGCTTAAGAAATGTTTTAAGTGATTTACATGTACCAAAGGTAATTCAGTCTAACACAGTACGTGGCAGTTAATATTTTAATCTTTAATTAAATGAGTTAGCACTTTGGAGGAATAACTGTTATATACATAATACTTATATAACAATTTTACACTATATTTTTATGTGTAACATAATATGTAAAAATAAAATATAATTCTTCACAGTAGATCCTTTGGGATAGAATCACAGGAAAGTAAATGCAATTTCTATTGGGTATTCTAGTCTCTGAGCTTCTGAAGTTGATTTTCTGGCCAAAAAATAATCTTGTTTTTAGATTGATGTTGAGGTAAACTAGGAGTCACCTTGAAAATTCCACTCTCATAAGCATAGTTATTTGAATTTGAGTACTTTGCATATCTAGAGATTCAAAAGGCTCATGAGGATTATATCAAGTTTGTAACTCATGTAGCCAACTAAGATGCCATCATGAAATAACATTTAATTTTCATTTCTAAATTACTTGGGTTTTACATTATAAAAAAATCTAGAACATAATACATTTAAAAACAAAATCTGAGTAGTTTCTTGAATGCTATTTTTTAAGACAGCTGAACATTGTTCACAGTAAATCACAATCTTTGAATTAACATTTCATTATATGCAAACATCATAGTATGTATGTGTGTGTTAAAAAAATACATATAGAAATTAAAGGTGAGACAAAAATTAACTGAGAATATTTTTAAATGTTTCTCTAGTCATTATGACTTCATGCTATTATTAGTTGACAAATCAATACACTCTTAGTGATAGCCAGTGCAGCCAGCAGCTATTCAGCCACTATAAAGCAAGACCTGCTCCTCCTGTCAATTATTGTCAAGGCCTTGGGCATTGCCCATAACTCAGTTTCTGCCTTAAACCAGCCAAAACCAAACAAAATCAGTTGACTAGATTCAAAAGTGTCCTAATTTAATACTCATTACAACCGAATTGAATATTAAAATCTCTGCCCAGGGCGGGAGTTATCTGCCATTTTCTGCACACACTAAGGGGGAGAGAAAAAAAAGCAATTTGGCAATTTGTCTTACTGCACCTGCACGGCATGAAAACCTATGTAGTCAAAGTTTGTATGCACTTCCTTGTGAAGGACAGTATAAAAGCTTCTGTCTCCCTTTGTTCAGGGAGCTTGATTTGAGGGCCGTGCCTCCTTGCTCCTTCCCTGCTCGCTTGCAATAAGCAATCTTTCTCCTCCTCACCTAGGCGTGTCTTCATTGAGAAGCCGCACTGGGCAGGACCTGCTTTGGCTAACATTAGGGCAAGGTTCACTGTTACTGATAGTGGATTCAAGTCCATATTTCAAATGGACTTGATCTTGATGATTAGATCATTATTTTTACCTGGTATGCGGCTGACTTGAAGCTCATAGCTTTTTTCTTCTCATTTGCTTGTTCTTGCAGTACTGGTATTATCTTCATTAGCAGTTTCTTTGTAAAACATTTTAAGCCACTTACCTACTTTAAAAGAGCTAGTTTAATTAAAACTGGTAGTTAATAAATTCCTTGAAACTGGACACATGTAAACTACAGTCTGAAGCAATTTGCTGAAAAGTACCTCTGTTCTCCTTTTTGGGAGAGTGGAACTCCGACTTTGCCTTCAGGAAACTGTATGTGACTACTTGGTGTCCACCAAGTGAGGGAGGATCCCACTATAAATACACATATTAAACATTAGCGAAATTTAATTAATTTTTATTAAAAGTAAAAATATAAATGGAAGATTATTTTCTCATCACCCCAATAGATGGTCTTGTACATTGTGTTGTGTGTATCCCATTTCGGGGACCTCAGTGTTGGAAAATAAGTCATTCTCTGACAACCAAATTTTTAAAAAGAAAAAGGACAAATATGATCAGCAATAGGGAAGAGAAAGAGGAGGATGAAGCATACAACTCAATTTCTACTGCAATACTTCTATCTAGCTCCTAATGAAGCTGGCCTTGCCAACATACTTCCTAAGCTAAACAAATTTACATTGACTTTGTGCATTTCCCTTAAAACCCAATATAAAGTATTTTTCTTTTGCAATATCATTAAGGTCTACATTTGAAATGGTGAGATGATTGTAATACACCCTATGGAATAAAAGCTCTACTTGTCTCTGCTGCTTCCATCATATCTGTAGCCCCTTCTTTTGCTTTTTCATTGTCTCAGTTTCTTTTTTTCACCATGAGCTCTGTACATAAATTCCTGTTCTTTCTGTGTTCTTGTCTTTGGACACATTTTCTATGCTATCTTGTTTCCTGAAGTTCTCCAATCATGTTACTTTCAAAAAGAAGTATCTGAATCTTTGTTTCATAAAGTATAACAAAACAGAGCTCCCTTCAAAGTACAAGTATACAGTAAAATTAGTTTTTCACAAAATATTACATGCCATACTCGATAGATTTTTAAAAAATCCCTTCTGTTTACTTCAGGTATAATTACAAAGTAGCTCTTAGAAAAGATTCAGAAAGGATAATTCTACGACATAGTATTTATCACAGCAGGTAATGCAGTTACTGTGGGCTGTGGCATCAGACCTGGATCCAAAATCTAACTCTGGAACTTACAATCATCTGGGAGTTGAGTTACTTTAATCCTGTGGAACTGCCTTACTCAAGTCTTCAATAACCTTACTAACTTTCTGTCTGTTACTAGAAAGAGGTGTTGAAATCTGCAACTACAATTGTGAACTTCTCTATTTTTCCTTTTAGTTCTATTTTTGTTTCATGTATTTTGAAACTCTGTGCATACATTTACACACTATGTACATATACATTTAAGGTTTCTGTTCCCATTAACTCATCCCTTTATTGCCATGAAAAGTTCCTCTTTAAATACCACAGCTGATATTCCTTGTCCTAAAATCCACTGATATTAATACAGCCACTCCAACTTTCTTTTCATTGGTGTCTGCATCCGTGTTTCATTAGTGTTTTCTATCCTTTTACTGTTTTTAAAGTGGTTTTCTTGTAGACAGCTTATAGTTGGGCCTTTCGTTTTTGCTCAAGATGTCTCTTAATTGGGATGTTTTATAGTTTGAACTGTAGACCATTTACATTATTGATATGATTAAGTTTAAATATACCATCTTGCTACTTCCATTTGTCCCACTGTCCTTTTAAGACTTTCATCTTTTTTTTTTTAAGTCATTAACTTCTTTTGGATTTTTTTAAATTTCACTTTTCCAAATTGCATTTATCACTATCAGCTTATAAAGAATTCACCTTTGTCTTATTTATTTAGTGATTACTTGAGTTTACATTTATAACCAAGGATGTTACAAAGAAAAAAATCTTTCAGGAGTTTGATATTACCTTCATTATTCAAGCAAAAAATATTAATCTTCCTTAAGAAGCTGCTTTAAATCTCAACTCTAGAGATTCAATTAATTAAATTCTAAAAATTTGATGATGGGGGAGAATATCTAGTTTATTATGAGAAATATGTAAGGAAAAAAATGTCAAGTTCTTCAAGACATGGAAGACATGGGAACAATGTACTCAGGGAAGAGTAGGAAATACCACAACAAAGAAAAATGAATATGATACATGGATATCTCAACCAGAACTGGACAGCAAGTATTTTATAATACAATCTAGGTCCCTCTATGCTTCCTAAAGAGGATGGTAAAAGAAGTAAGGCCAACTCCCATTTAAAAATCGATTAGAGCATATCCATTTGTTCCATCAAATAACTGCTGGCTTGCTGTCTACTACATGCAGAATGCATTGCTGCTGGTACCTAACACCCCATTTATTCCAAACCAAATCTGATATGGCTTGAGACACTGTTTTGTTCTTTTTAAAGAACGACAAAAGACACTGGTTTAAGTTTTCTTATTTTACTAAATCTTACTAGTATTATTTAATGGACAAACACCTTAGGTTAGGGTACAGAAATCTTATTTTTATAAGACAGTTAATAAGCCACTAAGATACTTTCAGGTATTATCTTCAGTGATGCTTCTTTTCTTTATTCTGGGACTCCAGTAAATATTCAGCTCCTACAGCTACCACAAACGCAGCAAATCCCCATTTGAATCCTCTTAATAGTGCACCAACAAAGGAAACATTGCTTGCAAATTCACCCATGTATCTCCAAGCTTCATTGCTAGAGGGGAAAAACAAAAAAGAGGGAGGATTACAATCATACACTATTTGTATACATTCATTGACTAAAATATATTGGATTTCTATCTTTATAAAAGGCTGAAGTGTAACCTTATATAAAATAATCTAAGAGGATCACAATAGAAATTTTTCTCTAGCATTGGATAAATAGGTATGCATGCCCTAGTTTCATACATAAAATAGAGGAAAAAAACACTTGATGATTTCCCAGTCATATTACTCAAGATTTTACAGAATTCACAACGTAAGGCTCATTTCAGTCTATACATTACAGGTTAGCTAGCTGGGTGGATCTGCCCATACTGGTAATTGTGTCATCATAGAAAGAGCAAGTTAGACTTGAGTATTAATCTTTGCTCTGCCACTTATACAAGATTCATAACCTTTGAGCCTTGGCAAGTTATATCTTTTAGGTCCTTCTCCCTCTTCTATTCAATGATAATTTCTATTTTATAGTGTTATTGTAAACATTACCCAGGGTTATATATGATACATTTTGGCACAGAGAGTGTGTGACACTTGACAATATTATTACTATTCAAGTGGATCACAGCTTTTCTCTGTCCCAGCAGCCTGAACTCTACAGGCTTGATTTCCTGCTCTGCCAATCATTCTTCCGAGTACCCTGAACAGAGAAGTAAACAGATGTCAGAGAGCTTTAGGGAAAAAAATGTTTTTTCCCACAGATTAGGATAAGAAATCATGTTTTGAAGATCAAAAGCCATTTAGCTCTAAAAATATGACTTGCTAGAAAATATGAGAGCTAATCGAAATCTAATGTAGATTACAAAACCAGATAAAGACATCAGAAGAAAAGAAAGTTCAAGAGCAATATTCGTCATGAACAAACCCATTGCCGTTGACTCTTTTCCGACTCATAGCGACCTTACGGGACAGAGTAGAACTGCCCCATAGGGTTTCCAAGGCTGTAAATCTTTATGGAAGCAGACTGCCGCATCTTTCTCCCGTGGAGCCGTTGGTGGGTTCAAACCACCAACCTTTCAGTTAGCAGCCGAACACTTAACCACAGCGCCACCAGGGCTCCTTCTCGTGAACACAGATACAAATATTCTCCACAAAAAATTAAATCTAGCAATATATAAAAAGAATAATATACCATGATGAAGTAGGGTTCATCCCCAGGAATGCAAGATTGATTTAATATTTCAACATCAATAAAAGTAACCCACCATGTTAAAGACTAAATAAGAAAAACTACGTGAGCATTACAAAATTGAACACCCATTAATGATAAAAAAAAATTCTCAGTAATCTAGTAATAGAATGGAAATTCCCCACCTTGACAGAAGGCATATATGAGAACCCTACAACAAACATTATACTTAGTGATGAAAGCCTGGAATAACTTTCCCCCAATTAGAAACAAGAGAGGGATGTCTGCTTTCACTCAACATAGAACTAGAGGTCTTAGCCAGTGCAATAATGTAAGAAAAAAAATTAAAACTTAACGTATTGAAAAGGAAGAAGTAATACTGTTTATTTACAGGCAAAATGATTGTGTATCAACAAAATCCTAAGGAATCTATATATATAAAAAACAAACAAAAACAACTATTAAAACTAAAAACTGAATTTAGCAAGGTAATAGGATACAAAATCAATATGTAATGGTACAACCACTTTGGAAATCTATCTGGCGTTACCTTAAACAGTTAGAAATAGAACTACCATACAATCCAGAAATCCCACTCCTTGGAATATACCCTAGAGAAATAAGAGCCTTCATACAAACAGATATATGCACACCCATGTTTATTGCAGCTCTGTTTACAATAGCAAAAAGCTGGAAGCAACCAAGGTGTCCATCAACGGATGAATGGTTAAATAAATTGTGGTATATTCACACAATGGAATACGACGCATCGATAAAGAACAGTGACAAATCTGTGAAACATTTCATAACATGGAGGAACCTGGAAGGCATTACGCTGAGCGAAATTAGTCAGAGGCAAAAGGACAAATATTGTACAAGACCACTATTATAAGATCTTGAGAAATAGTATAAACTGAGAAGAACACATACTTTTGTGGTTAGAGGGGGGGAGGGAGGGAGGGAGAGGGTTTTTTATGGATTAATTAGTAGATAAGAACTGCTTTAGGTGAAGGGAAGGACAACACTCAATACATGGAAGGTCAGCTCAACTGGACTGGACCAAAAGCAAAGAAGTTTCCAGGATAAAATGAATGCTTCAAAGGTCAGCAGAGCTAGGGCGGGGGTTTGGGGACCATGGTTTAAGGGGACTTCTAAGTCAATTGGCAGAATAATTCTATTATGAAAACATTCTGCATCCCACTTTGAAATGTGGCTTCTGGGGTCTTAAATGCTAACAAGCAGCCATCTAAGATGCATCAATTGGTCTCAACCCACCTGGAGCAAAGGAGAATGAAGAACACCAAGGTCACACGATAACTAAGAGCCCAAGAGACAGAAAGGGCCACAGGAACCAGAGACCTATATCATCCTGAGACCAGAAGAACTAGTTGGTGCCCAGCCACAACCGATGACTGCCCTGACAGGGAGCACAACAGAGAACCCCTGAGGGAGGAGGAGATCAGTGGGATGCAGACCCCAAATTCTCACAAAAAGACCATACTTAATGGTCTGACTGAGATTAGAAGAATCCCGGCGGTCATGGTCCCCAAACCTTCTGTTGGCCCAGGACAGGAACCATTCCTGAAGACAACTCATCAGACATGAAAGGGACTAGACAGTGGGTAGGAGAGAGATGCTGATGAAGAGTGAGCTATTTATATCTGGTGGACACTTGAGACTGTGTTGGCATCTCCTGTCTAGAGGGTGGATGGGAGGACAGAGAGAGTTGGAAGCTGGCAAAATTGTTACGAAAGGAGAGACTGGAAGGGCTGATTCATTAGGGGGAGTGCAAGTGGGAGTATGGAGTAAGGTGTATATAAACTTATATGTGACACTCTGACTTGATTTGTAAACGTTCACTTGAAGCTCAATAAAAGTTAGTAAAAAAAAAATCAATATGTAAAAATCAATTTTATTTCTCTATATTAACAAGAAACAATTGAAAATTAAAATAAACCATTTACAATGGCATCAAAAACATGAAAAACTTTCATATTTTTACATATTTTTTAAGCAAAATATATGCAAGACCTGTACATAAAACAACAAAACACTGGTGAGAGAAAGAGCATCTAAACTGCTCATAGGCTGGAAGATTCAGTATTGTTAAGATACCAATTATCCTCAAATTGATCTACAGATTCACTGTAATCCCAATTAAAGTGCAAACAGGCTTTTTGTAGAAACTGACAAGCTCATCCTGAAATTTATATGTAAATGCCAAGGACCTGGAATAGTAAAAACAAACAAGATAAAAAAAAGTTGGAGGTCTTAAACTACCTGATTTGAAGATGCTGTGGTATTGGCATAAAGATAGACCTATTGATCAGGTAAAAGAATAGAGTCCAGAAACAGACCATAAATATATAGTCAATTGATTTTTGACAAAGGTATCAAGGTAATTCAATGGAAGAATTAATAAATGGTGCTAGAACAATTGGATACCCACATGAAAAATGTGCACATGAAAAATGCGAACCTCCACTGTTGCCTCACACCATATAAAAATTAACTCAAAATGGATCATATGCCTAAATGTAAGAAAGATAACTATAAAGCTTCCAGAAGAACACATACGAGAAAATCTTAGAATGCAAAAAGCACAACCATAAAAGAAAACCACAATTCCCGTAAGTTGGGAATTCATCAAAATTTAAAACTTTTGCTCTTTGAAAGACATTATTAAGAAAATGAAAAGACAAGCTACAGCCTGGGAGAAAACATCTGTAAAACTCATATCTGATGAAGTACTTACATTCGAAATATGTAAAGAATTCTTACAACTTAGTAACAAGAAGACAAATACCCTGATAAATAAAATGGGCAAAAGATTTGAAGACATTTCACCAAAGAAGATATATAAATGACAAGTAAGCACACAAAAAGATTCTCATGATCATCAGTTTTCCCCGTTGCCTTTGAGTCGATTCCAACTCACAGCGACCCTGTAGGATAGAGTAGAACTACCCTGTAGGGTTTCCAAGGCCTCAAATCTTTACGGAAGGAGACTGCCATATCCTTCTCTCATGGAGTGGCTGAACCACCAACCTTTCGGTTAGCAGCTGAGCACTTAGCCACTGCACCACCAGGGCTCTCCTCATCAGTCTTTTTCAAAAAAAACAAACCCACTGTCGTCGAGTCCATTCCGACTCATAGTGACTCTATAGAACAGAGTAGAACTACCCCACAGGGTTTCCAAGGAGCAGCTGGTGGATTCAAACTGCCGACCTTCTGGTCACCAGACAAGCTCTTAAGCCAAGCTCTTAACCACCACGCCACCAGGGCTCCATACATTTCCATCAGTCTTTATGGAAACATAAATTAAAATCACAAGGGGTATTATTCCACATTCAGTAGAAAGGCTAAAATCAAAAGACTGATAATACGAAGTGTAGATGAGGATACTGATCAATTGAAATTCTCATACTGCTGATGGGAATTCAAAATGGAACAGCCACTTCGGAAAGTGGTACTGCCATTTTTGGTAATTTTTTTTTTTTTTGAATAAAATTCATTCATCATATGACCCAGAAGTCCAATTCTTAGTTATCTATCCAAGTGAAATGAAAACATATGTTCACACAAAGACCTGTACTCAAATGGTCGTGACAACTTTATTCATAATAGCCCCAGACTGGAAACAACCCAAATGACCATCGACTGGTGAATGTCAACAAGATGATGTATTACATACAACGGACAGTGAAAAAGAAAGAACTATATATACAAGCAACAACATGGATAAATCTCAAAAGCATTAAGCAAAAGAAGCCAGAACAAGAGGCTACATACTATTTGATTCCTACAAAAGGCAACACTATAGAGACAGAAAGCGGATTGATGATTGCCGGTAGCCAGGGGTAGAATAGGCTTGATTGCAAAGGGGCATAAGGAAACTTTTTGGGATGACAAAAATATTCTCTATCATGATTCTGTTGGTGGTTATATAACTGTATACATTTATCAAAACTCATGAAATTGCACTTACCTGTACAATTAAAATGGGTGAATTTTATTGTATATAACTGACACTTTCATGAAGCTGATTTTAGACAGGATCATAAAACAAGACCAGGGCAAGGACAAGAAGGCAGGAGGGGGCAGGAAAGCTGGTAATGGGGATCCCAAGGTCAAGAAGGGGAGAGTGTTGACACGAAATGGGGTTGGCAACTAATGTCACAAAACAGTACGTGTATTGTTTAATGAGAAACTAATTTGCTCTGTAAACCTTCAACAAAAGCACAATTAAAAAAAAAATTCTATAGCAGAATCCTGATCAAAAGAGGGAAAATGCAGAACAAAATTTCAAATTCTCATGGACTCCAGATTTTCTGGAGCCATGGAGACTGGATAAACCCATGAAACTATTGCCCTAAGATAATCTTTAAACTTTAAACCAAAAATATCCTCTAAAGTCTTCTTAAAACCAAACAATAGTTTAGCTTAACTAGTAAAAAAAATTCTGCCTTGAACATTATGCTCTTTTAAGAACCACCTATATAGGACCAAACTGACAATAGCAACTCAAAAGATTAAAAAGGAATCTCAGGGGGCAAGGAGTTTATGTTAAGGGGGGAGGAACACTCAGAAAAGGAGGGTGAGAACGGTTGCACAACTCAAAGAATGTAAACAACGTCACTGAATTGTACATGTAGAAACTGCTGACTTGGTGTATGTTTTGCTGTGTATATTCCCAACAGTAACAACAAAACAAAAACCTTAATGTAAAAAGCCCCTTTTCATGGTTCTTTAAAGAATACATTGGAAAGGAAAATAGATAATAAATTCTCTAGGATAAATTCTATCTAAATTACTCAGTTCCTCTTACCGGCCCCATGGATCCCTTAGCCCTCGTGCAGCCAGCTTCTCCTGGACAGTTTGTAATGGTGTCCCTTCTATCTTCCATTGTTTATAATCCGGAAGTTCCATTTTATGATGGCCATGTTCATGTCCATGGCCATGTTCTTGTCCATGTCCAGAGGCCATGTCTATAGGAAAAGATACCTTCAGGGAGAAAATGCAGATTGTAAATACAAATACTGAAGTTTAAAGTTTTAAACAGAGAGCCAATATAAATACTTGAAAATTCTAAGTTCAAGATATTTTATAGAATAGTGTCCTTCTACATAACTAATATATGTTCACAGTTAGGAAATACATATACACAAAGTATAAAAAAGAGAAAAGTCATCAGTAATTCCACCCTTCAGAGATAACCATTTACTAATTTAGTGTCCTTCAATACAATAATAGCAAACATTTATTGAGTCCTATTTTTTTTTATGTGCCAGTTACATTATGCTAAGTGCTTTACTTGCATTAACTGTTGCTACTAAAACCCTTAGAGCTTATTTTACTATCTCTGTTTTACAGATGAAAGTAATGATATAAGACACTAACTCCAACAAGTAACTTTCTGAAGGTAACAAAAATAATAAATAGTAGAATTGGGATATGAATCTTGCAGTTTGGTTTCAGAGCCCATACTCCTAACTTCTTTGTAATGCAGTTTCCCTCTACGGATAACAAAAATGTGGTATATACTGTTTTGTCACCTGCTTTAGATAATTCTTTTTTAAAATGCAGTGTTATCACATATTTGACCACATGAACTTTTTCTGCAAAGAGCTAGCCAGTAAAAATTTTAGGCTTTTTTGGCCAAGAGGTAAAATTGATGGTAACTAAGAACAACAACTTACATAACAGGAGAGAAAACACATTTCTACAATTTTTTAATTCATGAAAACTCAAAATATAATGTTAATTGAGTACAATTACTTTGTAACATAGGTCTACTGCTAAAAAATGGAACTCCTTTCCTGGAGGATAACTTCTGGTTTTTTAAGTTAGTGTTCCTTATTATCAAGTCAATTGCAAATGTTCATCTATAAATATCATTCTTAACTTATGGCTGTATAGAAACAGGCAGTGGGCTAGCTCTGGCTCACAAGCTGTAGTTTGTCAGCTGCTGAACTAGATCAACGGAGACCTTAAACCAACCAAAACCAAACCTGATGCTGTCAAGTCGATTCTGACTTATAGTGACAACTATAGGACAAAGCAGAACTGCCTCCAAAGGGTTTCCAAGGAGTGGCTGGTGGATTCGAACTGCCAACCTTTTGGTTAGCAGTGGAGCTCTTAACCACTGCGCCACTAGGGCTCCACAGAGACCTTCAACCAAACCAAACCTGTTGCTGTCAAGTGAATTCTTTCAATACGTTCGCTCTTTTATAAAATATGTCCTCAACAGTAATACATAGCCCTCAGTTTTGCTAGTCTTATTTTTATAGACAATGTAAAAACAAACTTCAAAAAAAAAAAATTCAGCTCAGTCCCCATTTAATTGCTATGAACTTCAAATTAAGGAGGTATGAATTAGTAAAGCTATACTATAATTTGCATAAGGTTAGCAGTAACAATTCTATAATCACTGCTCTCTAGAAGTAAAACCAAACCAAATAATTATTACCATTATGTCTACATTTATTAGTATAAGCAGGGCCAATAATAAGGCAGGGTTTCTTACACTGTATTTTACAAGACAGAGGTAATTATTAGATAGTGTATACTAAAGGCAGAAACTCTGGTGGTGTAGTGGTTAAGTGCTAAGGCTGCTAGCCAAAGGGTCAGCAGTTTGAATCCGCCAGGCGCTCCTTGGAAACTCTATGGGGCAGCTCTACTCTGTCCTATAGGGTCACTCACTATGAGTTGGAATCGACTCGACAGCACTGTTTTTTTTTTTTTTTTCTGGTATACTAAAGGCACATTATGTTAATACTACTAAAAAAGCTCATTTCATTAAAGAGTTCCAAGAATACAGGGGAAAACTGTAAATAACAATTCTGACAAATTAACCAACATGTATTATTTATAATATTTAAAAACATATTGATGATTTTCACATACAAGAGTGAATGAAAACCAATACTCACCAAACACAAGCTAAAACTACAACACTCACAACTTTGAATGAAATACCATTACTTCTTTGTTATTTGGGAGAATCAATAAAATTAAGGAAAAAAGAATATGGTTTTAGATTTCAGACTGACTTTTGAGATGTACTATATTTTTATGCAAATAACACACCCCTTCTATGTTTGTGTGTCATCCACCCTCCTCCCTCCCCCACCCTCTCAAGGTATTTTCACAAATGCCACTATGCCAATTTTTCCTTACATGCTGCTATAAAAAAAAATTAACATAGAACGCTTATGCAAATACCTGGGGGAGGGAGGAGGGAGAGGGCATGGTTGGCAAACAAAGGTGGAAGGAGTTATTTATGCAAAAATAAGGTAATACATTATTACAAAAGAAAGGCCTTTAGAAGCCTTTAACTGGCATGATAATGTCTTGGTTTCTTCACACCATGCCTAAAAGAAAATTAAAAAAAAAATAACATTTTATTCCAAAAATGTTTAGAGAGATTCAAAGCAAACCTTTACTTTCGCAAATGCCAATTCTAGAATATTAATCCTAAATGAATATTATTGAACTTTGAAAAGAATACAAAACAATGGATCAAAAATTTTTCAATAAAATAGTTTGGTTTTTTGAAAATAAAAGTTGAAACATCCCCGTAGTATGAAGGCTGTTTCAAAGTTACAATATTATTATGCTCAAAATACGAAGTAATTTGGAAGATAAATCCTTAATAAAACAAAACATGAAAATATACTCATTTTTCCTACACAAATTTCCTCCAATAAATTCAATGTGTTTTCTCTTCTGCCTAATTAAAATATTTCAGAAACGGTCCCTTGAGGTGTTTACTAAATATAATATTTAAATGACTTTTTTTTTTTAATGTTGAACAATACTCCTTTCTAGGGAACTTTTCACTTTCCTTTAAAAAATTATTTCTATTTCATAATAGCCATAAATCAAACAATGACATATTGATCACCTGAAGCAAAAAAGGTGGAATTCTCCTGCTTATGTACAGACTTTGGTGCTATATGCATCTGGCATCAAATCCAGGTGCACCACTGACAGCTGTGAAATCCTGGAAAAGTCACTTAATCTCTCAGAGTTTCAGTTTCTTCACATAACATGAGGCTAAGACCTACTTTCCCCCACGTGTCTGTAAGTTTGTCTTACTGTGGGGGCTTGCGTGTTGCTGTGATGTTGGAAGCCATGCCACCAGTATTCAGATACCAGCAGATTTCAGCTGAGCTTCCAGACTAAGACAGACTAGGAAGAAGGACCCAGCAGACTGGTTCTGAAAAGCATTAGCCAGTGAAAACCTTATGAAAAGCAGCGGAACACTGTCTGATATAGTGCTGAAGATGAGCCCCCCAGGTTGGAAGGCACTCAAAAGATGACTGGGGAAGAGCTGCCTCCTCAAAGTAGAGTTGACCTTAATGACGTGGATGGAGTAAAGCTTTCGGGATCTTCATCTGCTGATGTGGCGCGACTCAAAATGAGAAGAAACAGCTGCAAACATCCATTAATAATCGGAACCTGGAATATACAAAGTATGAATCCAGGAAAATTGGAAATCATCAAAAATGAAATGGAATGCATAAACATCAATATTCTAGGGATTAGTGAGCTGAAATGGACTGGCACTGGCCATTCTGAATAGGACAATCATATAGTCTACTATGCTGGGAATGAAAACTTGAAGAGGAATGGTGTTGCATTCGTTGTCAAAAAGAACATTTCAAGATCTATCGTGAAGTACAACGCTGTCAGTGATAGGATAATATCCATATGCCTAGAAGGAAGACCAGTTAATCCGACTTTTATTCAAATTTACGCACCAACCACTAAGGACAAAATAAAGAAACAGATTTTTATCAGCTGCTGCAGTCTGAAATTGATTGAACATGCAATCAGGATGCATTGATAATTACTGGTGATTGGAATGTGGAAGTTGGAAACAAGCATCTGGTAGTTAGAAAATACGGCCTTTGTGACAGAAACAATGCCAGAGATTGCATGATAGAATTTTGCAAGACCAACGACTTCTTCATTGAAAATACCTTCTTTCACCAACATAAACAGCGATTATACACATGGACCTCGCCAGATGTAACACACAGGAATCAAATTGACTACATCTGTGGAAAGGGATGATGGAAAAGCTCAATATCATCAGTCAGAACAAGGCCAGGGACCAACTGTGGAGCAGACCATCAATTGCTCATACGCAAGTTCAAGCTGAAACTGAAGAAAATCAGAGCAAGTCCACGAGAGCTGAAATATGACCATGAGTATATCCCACCTGAATTTAGAGACCATCCAAAGAGCAGATTTGACGCATTGAACACTAGTGACCAAAGACCAGGTGAGTTGTGGAATGACATCAAGGACATCATCCGTGAAGAAAGCAAGAGGTCACTGAAAAGACAAGAAAGAAAGAAAAGACCAAGATGGATGTCAGAGGAGACTCTGAAACTTGCTCACGAAAGTCAAGCAGCTAAAGCAAAAGGAATAAATGATGAAGTAAAAGAACTGAACAGAAGATTTCAAAGGGCCTCTCGAGAAGACAAAGTATTATAATGACACGTGCAAAGAGCTGGAGACAGAAAACCAAAAGAGAAGAACACGCTCGGCATTTCTCAAGCTGAAAGAACTGAAGAAAAAATTCAAGCCTCGAGTTGCAATAGTGAAGCATGCTATGGGGAAAATATTAAATGACGCAGGAAACATCAAAAGAAGATGGAAGGAGTACACAGAGTCATTATACCAAAAAGAATTAGTCAACGTTCAACCATTTCAAGAGGTAGCATATGATCAGGAACTGATGGTACTGAAGGAAGAAGTCCAAGCTGCTCTGAAGGCATTGGAGAAGAACAAGGTTCCAGGAATTGACGGAATATCAATTGAGATGTTTCAACAAACGGATGCAGTGCTGGAGGTACTCACTGGTCTACGCCAAGAAATATGGAAGACAGCTTCCTGGCCAACTGACTGGAAGAGATCCCTATTTATGCCTATTCCCAAGAAAGGTGATCCAACCAAATGTGGAAATTGTAGAACAATATCATTAATATTATATGCAAGCAATATTTTGCTAAAGATCAGTCAAAAACGGCTGCAGCAGTATAACGACAGGTAACTGCCAGAAATTCAGGCCAGATTCAGAAGAGGATGTGGAACCAGGGATATCATTGCTGATGTCAGATGGATCCTGGCTGAACGCAGAGAATACTAGAAAGATGTTTACCTGTGTTTTATTGCCTATGCAAAGGCATTTGACTGTGTGGATCACAACAAATTATGGCTAACATTGCTAAGAACGGGAATTCCGGGACACTTAATTGTGCTCATGAGGAACCTTTACATACATCAAGTGGCAGTTGTTCAATGGCTAACATTGCTAAGAATGGGAATTCCGGAACACTTAATTGTGCTCATGAGGAACCTTTACATAGATCAAGTACCACAAGTAGACACTTCATGGTTTAAAGTCAGGAAAGGTGTGTGTCAGGGTTGTATCCTTTCACCATACCTATTCAATGTGTATGCTGAGCAAATAATACGAGAAGCTGGACTATATGAAGAACGGGGCATCAGGGTTGGAGGAAGACTCATTAACAACCTGCGTTATGCAGATGACACAACCTTGCTTGCTGAAAGTGAAAAGGACTTGAAACACTAGTGGAGATCAAAGACCACAGCCTTCAATATGGATTGCACATCAACATAAAACAAAAATTCTCACAACTGGACCAATAAGCAACATCATGATAAACAGAGAAAATACTGAAGTTGTCAAGGATTTCATTTTACTTGGATCCACAGTCAATCAAATGACACATTACATTGGGCAAATCTGTTGCATAGGTCCTCTTTGAGGTGTTGAAAAGTAAAGATGTCACCTTGAAGACTAAGGTGTGCCTGACCCAAGCCATGGTATTTTCAATCACATAATATGCATGTGAAAGCTGGATGATGAATAAGGAAGGCTGAAGAAGAATCGACGCCTTTGAATTGTGGTGTTGGCAAAGAATACTGAATATACCACGGACTGCAGAAAGAACAAACAAATCTGTCTTGGAGGAAGTACAACCAGAAAGCGTCTTAGAAACCATGATGGTGAGACTATGTCTTACATACTTTGGACATGTTGTCAAGAGGGATCAGTCCCTGGAGAACCGACATCATGCTTGGCAAAGTACAGGGTCAGCGGAAAAGAGGAAGATCCCTCCACAAGGCGGATTGACACAGTGGCTGCAACAATAAGCTCAAGCATAAGAACAATTGTAAGGAGGGCGCAGGACTGGGCAGTGTTTCGTTCTGTTGTGCACAGGGTTGCTATCAATCGGGACCAACTTGACGGCACCTCACAACAACAACAACAAGACCTACTTTGCAAGATTGTGTTTAGGGAAAACATTGTGATGGCCTTCTAATCTCACACCCAGTTGGTGAGAATGTGAGTTGGTGCAACCATTCTCAAACTGTTTGGCATGACCTAGAAAAGTTGAACATTCTAGTATCCTACAGCCCAGAATTCCACTCTTAGATATATGTATTCTAGATATGCACTAATATGACAACAACTAGCCCTTGAAACGTGGTTAGTGCACCTGGGTAGCTATGAATTAAAAATTTTTATTTAATTTTAATTTACTTAATTATCAATACTAATTCTCAGTTATCGGAAAATTTTAAAGTGTGCACGGAACAATTTGGTCATAAGAATCTACTTTTTCAATTGTAAAATTTGAAACTTAGCATCCAATTTGAGATATTCTGTAATTGTAATATACAGATAATTTTCAAAGGCATTATTAAAGTGTAAAATATTTCATTAATTGATTTCATTAAAATATTTCAATTTTTAATACCGATTAAAAGTTGAAATAAACTTTTCAATATATTGGATTGAGTGAAGTATATTATTAAAATTAATTTTATCTGTTCCTTTTTACTTTTCATATGTGGCTACTAAGAAATTTTAAATTATATATGTACCTCACATTATTTTTATAGTACAGTGCTTCTCTAGAGACACCCTTACATGTTTATAACAAAATGTGTTTTAAAAGACTCTTTACAGCCACATTATTTGTGCTAACCCCAAACTGTGAACAACCCAAATGTCCAACAATAATAAACCAACCAACCAACCAACCAACCAACAAACAAACCAAATGCACTGCCATTGAGTCTATTCTGATTAACAGCAACCCTACAGGACAGAGTAGAGCTGCCCCATAGAGTTTCCAAGGAGGGCATGGCAGATTTGAACTGCTGACCTCTTGGTTAGCAGCCATAGCACTTAACCACTATGCCACCAGGGTTTCCCTAACAATAACAGAATGGATTACTTATGGTATAGCCACAGCATAGAATATTATATAGCAACAAAAATAAACTACAAGCAAAAGTATGAATGAATCTCACAAATGTTATAGTGAGCCAGCAGTAAGTCAGGAAAAAAATATGTATACTACAATCTCATTTATATAAGTTGAGAAAAACAATTCTTTTTTTAGGACTGCATCATAGGAAAACTAAAGTTAAACAGGGAATGCTTATCACAAGTCAGAACAGTGGTTACCACTTCTAGAAGATGGAATCACAACCTAAACAAGGAGCCTTTGAGGCATGATTTCTCACCTTTTAAAAAATTTACTGTCTCCCTAAGGAACCTTTTTGAAGTCCCTGGGATGGTGCAAAGGGTTAATGGACTCAGCTGCCAACTGAAAGGTTGGAGGTTGGAATCCACACAGAGGCAGCTCAGGAGAAAGATCTGGCAATCTACTTCCAAAAAATACACCACTGAAAACGCTATGGAACACATTTCTACTCTGACACACATGGGGTCACCATGACTTGGAATCAACTTAATGGCAATTGGTACTGCTAAAGAATATTTTAAGACATTTTTTCTAACCATCCCCCTCCCCCATGAAATTTTAACATCAGAGATATACTGTATATTTATGTACTGTGACCCTTTCGAGTACCACAAACCATCCTAGTGTCTAAGATTTTTTCCACCCTCTCTCAATGGGGTTAATAGCCCCATCGTGTGATATCACCCCCATTGAGAATGCACATTTTAAGGTATTGGCAATGCTTTATTTCTTAATCTGGGGGGTGGTTACACAAGTGTTTGCTTAATTAAAATTCTTTAGAATGTATATATTTTTATATTCTCTTCTGCATGTATATTTCACAATAAAAGATAAAATAAGAAAAAAAAAGACTTACATTGTGCCTAGGATTCAACAACAGGTAGTTGTTCAACTACCTGTTCAACACAGAAAGGACAAGCTTGGGGAAAAAAAATTAAAGCTATCTACCAATGGAAACCCTGGTAGCATAGTGGTTAAGAGGTACAGCTGCGAACCAAAAGGTCGGTGGTTCCAATCCTCCAGGCACTCCTTGGACACCGTATGGGGCAGTTCCACTCTGTCTTATAGGGTCGCTATGAGTCGGAATCGGCTCAACAGCAATGTGTTTGGTTTTTGGTTTGGATCTACCCATGACTGAAGTGAACCTACTCGTTTGGTGGAGATCAATGTCCACTAAACAGGACTGGTTAAAGTACAATTTTTTCTGTAAAAAGGAAGTAGGATAATGTCACTTCCACAACATGTAATTTTACAGTTTACTTTGGTATATATCCCTACGTAACCCTCGTTTTTAAAACTGCAAATATTAGAAAATAAAAACATTTATCACTTATAGTGTTCCCTTCCACTTCCTGCTCTAACGTGTATACTATTTAAAAATAGTTGTCATTCTAAAAACGGATGAGATTTTGTATCCTGCTTCTATCATTTAACATTGTGTCATATTGACACGAGAAAGATAAGTCTTAGTTAAAACTATACAAAGTTGTGAGGTAGGCATTACAATTATTCCTATTTCAGAGTTTCGGATTTTTTGCCTTTATTCGTTTCAAAGACACACTACAACAATAACGGGTGGGGAGAGGAAGAAAAAAGCACTTGGATTTAACAACCACACTGATTCTCGCTACATCCTTCTCCAACAACCCTTCTCTGCCTCAGCTCTAAAGTAGGACTATACAGTTTTCTCCCGCTAATTTTTCCAGCTCCTTTCCTCTTAAGCTGCTTCTCATCATCCTTCTCCATCAAGACGCTCCCTTCCTACAGCTCCCAAAATAAAGTCTCTTCCTTATCCCCAATCCAAGGTTTCCCACCAACTACTTAATTTACCTGATGGCAATCTGACCTCTCAGGACACTCAAAATTCAAACCCCCAGCTGCAGCCCGACCGGAAACGGAAGTTGTCACTTCGAGTTCCTTACGGCAAGAAAGCAGAGAAACCGTTTAACGTTCCGGTATTGAGTCACAGATTCCTGGAACAGGTGGAACACTTATGAGGGAGGCTGGAAGCCAACATTTTTTCCTACATATGTGCATCCTCAGTATGAGTGAAGTAAGAGAAATTGTGTAGGAGCGAAAGACGGGAAAGGAGATGTTTTCCGTGCTTGGAGATCGGAATCCTTAGGCACTGCACAGAGGGGGAGCCCGAGGACTACTGGAGCCAATAAATTAGGTTCTTGTTCAGAGCGTGGAACCATCCAATGGAAGGGTTGGTTGTTGCGCTGCAGTTGGCAGGCGGCTGCGGGAGGCGGTGGCGGTAGGCAGCCGGAGGCAGCGGGGTGACAGGTAGGCAGCGGCGCTGTCTTTGAGGGACACGGAGCGCTAGATCAGAAGGGATTTTCCTCTTCTCCAGCCGTAAGAATTATATACAGGAGCTGATGAGGGTAGTCTGGGAAGGCGGTAGCTAGAGTGTTGGTGGTTTCGGAACCTCTGGTAGACCAGGTAGCAGCAGCCTGGGAGGGTCGTGAGGAGAAAGAGAAGGCAGCTGAGACGGGTAGAGGCTGAACCCCGTGGGGCTACGCGGGGGCCTAGGGCGTGGGGGGCTGAGGTGGCGCCGGCAGGGGGGAGCAGAGAGGCGGGAGCAAAAGGGTGTCGTAAGGGCAGGAGGAATTCCTTGCATGAGACCCCGGGCGAAAAAAGGACGCGGCATTGCAGGCATCTAAGAGAAATCCTAAGGATTGCATTTTGGGGCCATTTCCCGGGGTGAAGACGGTAGGAGTGGAGAAGAAAGATATTTACTGGTGGCAGATTCTTGAAACTCTTTATGGCTATACATTATGTAATCCTTGGCTGGTATTTACCCAAACAAGTAGGTTGTCTCTCCTGAAAGAGGAGGTCTTACAACCTATTGATGTGTCAGAACACTTTCTTCCTTGGCTTGAGTGCTTTCTACCCAGGCAGGTTCTGTAGGCGAAGGGTGATAGTATGAAGGATAGGGTAGTCACGAAGAGCTTCTCCGAAATATGGACTTGGTTTGAGAGATAGGATGTTAGTTTGAGATAGAGGTGGCCAGATTCGCGTTTTGTAGTTCCTGAATATATTTGTTTTGAGGGTCAAGGCTGATAACAAATATGGTTTTTTGTTTTTTTAATCTCCAGGAAAGTGAAGAGCCTCACAAAATCTATAGTAGGAGGTAAGTGCAGCAAGTTGGAAATGACCAGAAAATTAGTTTAGTAGATTCTTCTCCAGATACTGTGGATGTTAAGAACTGTGAAAATAAGGTGGTGGTCTGAATTGGAATAAAAGTCAACTGTTAATAGTTTGCTGTGTAAGTCTGAGAGGCTAGTTATGAATTATTTATTTGTTAGGTTTTAAAAGTATGCTCTTTGAGCCTCTTGGACTGAAGTAAAATGTGTTTACAGATATAATTTTTTTCAAAGTTTTTGTAATTATTTGCACAATGAAATGTGGAATAAAAATATCAATCCCATTCAGTGTGTGTTATGGAAGGACAAACTACACAAAAACTTGATTTTATAGCTCAGTGGAGAACAGTTTTAAAAGAAGCATTATAAATTGCTAAAATGAAAGCTGTTTGAAATGTTGCCTTCAGCTTAGTAGATAAAAAATTAATGTAGTATTAGCAAGTGTATAATTTTCCTAAGCTTATTTTAATATTGCATGTCAGAATAACTTTTTAAGATGAGATTTTTTTCTATTAATGATATTTTATGTTACTATGTGCCAGAACCTAAGTCAAAATTTCCCTTTTTTCTCAAAAAATCATTTAGGAAAGAGGTGGATCATTAGAGTTTGTTAGTTTGTTCTGAAATGTTTAGAATAGTGAGGTGCTTTATTCTGTTTTCTATCTTTTACAAGAATATTGCAGTCTTAGTCACAAAGAATATTTCTGGTTCTATTTTGGGTGCATTTCTGTAATGTGTTGAGTACCTGTGAACAAATCTTGCTTTTATGCAAGGTGGGGTGTGTGTGTGTGTTTCTTCCTATTATGTAACCAACCTACTAGAGCAGTCTTAAACAACTAATGGTTGATTTTGAATGGCCAGTAGGTGTCATTGTAGAATGCAATAAAGTTGAACATCGATTTAGAAATTACTAAGTAATTTAAGAAACACTAGTCCAAATTAGTGTATAATAATGGGCTGATTGTTTATACATCATTAGACGTCTTCTGACACATTGCAGTATTAGTGCTGTTTATAAGGCACTTGAAACAATGGCTGTAAAGAAGTATAATCATTTGCTGTAAAGTAGACCTTGAAAATTTGTTTTTAATCCGACTGTTAAACTATCTTGACATGCAGTGCAGATTCAGATTTGTTTGATTGTTTTTAATACAGCTTTGGCTTTGTGTAGTAGTATATTAAGTTCTGGAATGATTAAGATTTTTATCTTGAGTGAACTTTAAAATAGAAAAACCGATGTATATAATGAAAAGCTAAAATGATTTAAAAAAAAAAAAGTGGGCAGAAAGTCTCCAAACAAGTTATCAGCTACATGTAGTACTTTGTTATTGTTGTCTTAATGCCGGAACAGAAGACCTTTTGTCTTTCATCGACTGTGGCTTCTTAGTTTTTTTTTTAATTCCCAAAATGGCTTCTTTTTACATGTTTTATTTGGCTAGTAGGCTATGTGGTTTTGCAGGACGATGAACTGAACATTTGTCATCGTCTGAAATGTAATGGATTCTAGATAGAGCTGCTACAGAAAGCTTTGAAGGTGGCTTACAGCTGGTATTAGTACAGCCGCTTGCCTGCGGAGCTTTCTGCTGAGCTCTTGTGCTTTGTAACTCTGCTCCTTAGGCCTGCTCTTGGTACAATGTTAAAAAAGAAAGGATTGAACCTAATTCAGGAATTTTTTATGAAGGTGGAAAGTAGTGTATATATTATAAGAGTTAAAAAGGAGAACACACATATACCCATGTATTATTTCCACTTCCCTTCAGAATCTTAGTGGTGGGAGAGGACAGAAAGGGTGTATATATGTGCTAGGGGGAAAAAAATTCCCTAGATGAGTTGATTTACCACTGGCTTCCACTTTAGAATCATTAATTCAAGGCTCTCGCACTTGTAGTATGAACCAGTTACAGTAGTTTCAGCTTGAGAAAAACGGCTGCCAAATCTACCAATATTTTTATAGCTCAATAAATTTTCACCATTTAATGTAATAGCTGGAATATATTTTGTAGTCAGGAGCCAAAGTTGCCAGAAATAACTGTGCTGAATCTTTTGGTTTGGATTAATTTTTGCTTGGCACTTAGTTGCTTTCCAGAAACCAAGCTGATTTCTTTCAGGCTTCAAACCTGTGCTGATTTGCACAGATATTTACTCATATCCTGTGCTCTTAATATCTCTGAAAGTGATCTATTTCTAGAATTAAACTGATAAGAATTGGGAAAATTTTTCTTGATCAAAGGTCCTTTCGTGATATTGTCACGATACAGCAAAGGTGTACATTTTACCTTTTGCCTAAACGTTCACTCAGTAATACATATTAGAACTTAGACTTACTGCCCTAGATAATTAAAGCACTACTGAAGAAGAAGAATTAAGTAGGAGGACTTGCACTACGTGACCTCAGAACCTACTATACGGCTATGGTAGTCAAAGCAGCCTGGTACTGGTACAACAACAGATACATTGACCGATGGAACAGAATTGAGAACCCAGATGTAAATCCATCCACTTATGGTCACCTGCTCTTCGACAAGGGCCCAAAGTCCATCAGATGGGGAAAAGACAGTCTTTTTAACAAATGGTGCTGGCAAAACTGGATGTCCCTCTGTGAAAAAATGAAACAGGATCCATACCTCACACCTTATGCAAAAACTAATTCAAAATGGATCAAAGACTTAAATGTAAAGCCCAAAACTATGAAGTTCATAGAAGAAAAAATAGGATCAACACTAGAGGCCCTAATACCCGGCATTAGCAGGATACAAACCATAACCAACAACACGCAAACTCCAAAAGATAAGCAACTGGGATCTTCTAAAAATTAAATACTATGATCATCAAAAGACTTCACCAAAAAGGTAAAAAGAGAACCTACAGACTAGGGAAAAAAATTTGGCTATTACAAATCAGACAAGGTCTAATCTCTGAAATCTACAAGAAAATCCAACACCTCTACAACAAAAAGACAAATAATCCAATTAAAAAATGGGCAAAGGAAATGAAAGACACTTCACCAAAGAAGACATTCGCACGGCCAACAGACACATGAGGAAATGCTCAAATAGTAGCCATTGCAGAAAGGCAAATCAAAACCACAACGAGATATTGTCTCACCCCGGTGTTACTGGCATGAATCAAAAAAACAAAAAAACAGGGAATAACAAATGTCGGAGAGGCTGTGGGGAGATCGGAACTTTTATGCACTGCTGGTTGGAATGCAAAATGATACAACCATTTTGGAAAACCAATATGGCACTTCCTTAGAAAGCTAGAAATACCATGTGATCCAGCAATCCCACTCCTAGGAGTATATCTTAGAGAAATAACAGTCGTCACACGAGTAGACATATGCATACCCATGTTCATTGCAGCATTGTTCACAGTAGCAAAAAATGGAAACAACTTAGATGCCCATCAACAGATGAATGGATAAACTGTGGTATGTACACACAATGGAGTATTATGCAACGATAAAGAAGAATGATGAATCTGTGAAGCATCTCATAACATGGATGAATCTGAAAGGTGTTTTGCTGAAATGTGACTGAAATAAGTCAGTCGAAAAAGGACAAATATTGAATGAGACCACTACTGTACTGAGAAGGTTTACACACAAAAAGAAACAATCTTTGATGGTTAAGAGTGAGGGGATGGATGGGAAAACACTAAATAGACAATAGGTAAGTGGTAACTTTGGTGAAGGATAAGACAGCACATAGCACTGGGGAAGCCAGGACATCTTGTACGAGGCAAGGTAATGGAAGCTGCATAGATATATCCAAACTCCCTGAGGGACCAGATTTCTGGGCTGAGGGCTGTGGGGACAGTGGTCTCGGGGAACATCTAGCTCAGTTGGCATAACATAGTTTATAAAGAAAATGTTCTACATTCTACTTGTGAGTAGTGCTTGGGGTCTTAAAAGCCTGTGAACGGCCATCTAGGATACTCCACTGGTCTCACTCCTTTGGGAGCAAGGAAGAATGATGAAAACTAAAGATACAGGGTGTCATAGATTGAATTATGTCCCCCAAAAATGTATGTATCAACTTGGTTAGGCCATGATTCCTGGTATTCTGTGGTGGTCCTTCATTTCATGATTGTAGTTTTATTTTAAAAGGATTAGGGTGGGATTATAACACCCTTACCAGGTCACATCCCTGATCCAGTGTAAAGGGATTTTCCCTGGAGGTGTGACCTGCATCACCTTTTATCTCTCAAAAGATAAAAGGAAAGGGAAGCAAGCAGAGAGTTGGGAACCTCATACCACTGAGAAAGCAGTGCTGGGAGCAGAGCGTGTATTTTGGACCTGAGGTTCCTGCGCTGAGATGCTCCCAGACCGAGGGAAGACTGATGGCAAGGACCTTCCTCCAGAGCCAACAGAGAGAGAAAGCCTTCTCTTGGAGCCAGCGCCCTGAATTCAGACTTCTAGCCTACTAGACTGTGAAAGAATAAACTTCTCTTTGTTAAAGCCATCCACTTGTGGTATTTCTGTTATAGCAGCACTAGATAACTAGGACACAAGGGAAAGATTAGTCCAAAGGACTAATGGACCACATCTATCATGGTCTCCACCAGACTGAGCCCAGTACAACTAGATGGTGCCTGGCGGTAGCCATCACTGACTGCTCTGAAGACGATCACAATAGTGTGTCCCAGACAGAGCTGGAGAAAAATGTAGAACAAAATTCTAACTCAGGGAGAAAGATGAGACTTTCTGGCCTAACAGAGTCTGCAGAAACCCTGAGACTATGGCCCCTGGACACCGTTTCAGCTCAGTAATGAAGTCAGTCCTGAGGTTTACCCTTCAGCCAACGAGTGGACAGGCCCATAAAACACAATGAGACTAAAGGGGTGCACCAGCCCAGGATCAAGGACTAGAAGGCAGGAGGGGACAAGAAAGCTGGTAATAGGGAACCCAAGTTTGAGAAGGGAGAGTGTTGACATGTTGTGGGGTTGTTAACCAATGTCATAAAACAATATGTGTACTAACAGTTTAATGAGAATTGTCATTTGTTCTGTAAACCTTCATCTAAATTACAATAAAAAAAGAAAAGAAAAAACTAAGACTTACTAATGAGTTGACCTTGACACGGGTCCTGTTTAGAAATTCATGGTTCATCTTTATGAACTTTAGACTTTCTGTTTCAGTATCTAGCTGCTATGGACAAAGCTATGAGAAAAAGTAAATGGGTAGAATTTAATTTTGAGGAAAGTAAAAAGTCAATTATGTAATATATTCAGAAGTGTGACTTTGATTATTTATAGCACTACAGTACCTTCTAGGTTTGAACTATAACTACCAAAAGAGTAGACATAAAGTTATAGTAAATGACAATTTATTGAATGGAAAAGAATGGGTTACAGAATAGTTATTTTGTTATGTTGTAACATCTTGAACTCCAAAAAATCTTAGGATCAAGTTTATCACCTTTCTCATTATGGATTCTTGTCTCTTGATTGTGCTTGATTCTTAGTTGATATAGACTTTTGTTAACTACTAAGATTTGTTAATTTACCTCCTAAAATTCATTTTTCCCATGTATTTAAAAAAATGAGTGAGAGAGGGAGTTGGATACTGAGGGGGTAGTGAAATTTATACTTTTTATTTATTCTGTATTGAGACTTTTTAATCAGCATGTATTTTGTAGTTCATTCTTTTTAAATGAAAAGGGGAATACGGAGGGGAGAGTATATTATGTTTTTTCTACCTTATAAGGTGGTTGTAAGACTCATAGTAGACATGAAGTGTTTGTAAAACTAAGTTAATACGAATTTGCAATTTATCACAGTACCTACTATTATTGTTTTTGGGAAAGTATGACTATGAACTTTAAGACTTTTTGTTCTTCAGAGTTTTGTTCTCAGGTCACCTCTCATTTTGTACCCTGTCCCTCTGTGATCTTATTTACTCTTAGTACTTCCATTAGTGTCTATATGTGGTGATTCTCAAATCTATATCTCTAATCTAGAGCTTTCACTTGATCTCCAGTTCTTATTCTATAAATCTAATTATCTACTAGATGAGGATGACCTGCAGGTCCCTCAAATACAATGTGTGTAAAAGTGAATTCATATTTTCTCTTTTATCATCTATCTCATGTGCCAAAGCAGGAACCCTGGCATCATCTTTGATAGTTTACTCATATACTCCTCCTGTGAATGATGCTGGAAACCCAGGTGGCGTAGTGCTTGTGAGCTACGGTTGCTAACCAAAAGGTCGGCAGTTCAGGTCTACTAGGTGCTCCTTGGAAACCATATGGGGCAGTTCTGCTCTGTCCTATGGTCGCTATGAGTAGGAATTGACTTGATGGCAGCGGGTTTGGTTTTCAGTTTTTATGAACTACGGTAGGTTCTGTTGACTACCTTTTTACTATTTCTTTAATTCTACTTCTCACAATCTCTACAGCTACTGGAAATAGTATGAAGAGTTAGTGTCTAGAGGCAGTCTGTCTGGATTATAATCCCAGCTCTACTATTTATAGTCTCCGTTTCTTTATCTTTAAAAATAGCATTGTGCAGCCTAGCAAATGGAATCTTGGGTGTTTATTCCAGAGAAGTGGGAACTTATATTCACACAAAAACCTGTACACAAGTGGTCATAGCAGTTTTAATTCAAAATAGCCAAAAGCTGGAAATAGCCAAAATGTCCTTCAATGAGTGAATGGTTAGAGAAACTGTAGTACATCCATACTGTGGAATACTATGCAGCAGTAAAAAGGAACAAACTGTTGATTCATGTAACAACTTGGATGGGTCTCAAGTGAAAAAAATCCTATCTCTAAACTTACATATTATATGATTCTATTTATATAACATTCTTGAAATAATAGTGTTATATAGATGGAGAACAGACTGCTGGTTGCTAGGGCTTAGAGATGGGGGAAAGAGGTAGGTAGATAATAGTATAGCACAAGGGAGTCTTGTGATGGAACAGTTCCATATCTTGATCGTGGTGGTGGTTACACAAATCTACATGTGATAAAATTACATAGAACTATACACATGCACACACACATGAATTTTTTAAAACTAGTGAGATCTAAATAAGTTCTGTGAACTGTACTAATGTCACTTTCCTGGTTTTGATATTGTCCTATAGTTATGCAAGATGTTACTATTGGGCAAAACTGGGTAAAGGGTACTTTTTATTGTAACTGCTTGTAACTATAATTAGTTCAAAATAAAAAGTTTTAAAAATAGGATTGTTATGAGGACTAAATGAGAAAATTCACATAAAGATCTTACTATGGTACTTGCTACATCATAAATACATAAGAAATGTTAGCTGTTACTAATAACAGAGCCCTGGTGGTGCAGTGGCTAAAGAGCTTGGCTGCTAACCAAAAGGTCGGCAGTTCAAATCCACCAGTTGCTCCTTGGAAACTCTATGGGGCAGTTCTACTCTGTCCTATAGGGTTGCTATGAGTTGGATTGACTCAACGGCAACAAGTTTTTTTTTTTTTTTTTAAACTAATAGTATTATTAGTAGTAACGGAGCACTGGTGTTGCAGTGGCTAAGAACTGCGGCTGCTAACCGAAAGGTTGGAGGTTCAAGTCCACCCAGAGGAACCTCAGAAGAAAGACCTGGCAATTTACTGCCAAAAAATCAGCCAATGAAAACAGTTCTACTCTGACACACGTAGGGTCTCCATGAATCCGAATCAACTCGACAGCAACTGGTTTACTGATTTTTTTTTTTTTTTTACAGTACACTTTTACTGTAAAGTGAGTTCTTTGGACAGATCATTGTTGTGTGGGATACCATGATGGAGAAAAGACTTCATTAAGCCTGAAGATGGTGATACTGGGGGAGGACTGCAAATAGGGAAGGCAAATCCAGATCTAGAGCAAATGTCTCTTCCAGAGAAGGCAGAATTGCCGTCCTCTCCATGATGGAAACTGTGTGATCGTAGGAGATTGCTACTCATTGCCACCACAGCTGAACTCTACCATACTCTGTGTTGAGAATTCAGTGTTTGTCTCTGATGTTGGTAGTTTGGGTCCTCAGCAGTAATAGTAGCAAGATGAGCCTTGATGAAGAGAAGTCTGTGTTGAGTCAGGGCATAATTTCTATTCCTGTTGCTGTGGCTATTTCATTCATGAGCCTGTTGATTGAGTAGTAGTGGCAGAGGCTATCTAGCCAAATGATAGATCTTTACTTCTGGTCATCTCTCTTTTGAAGCATAGTGTACAACCAGATATACTGCTTAAAGCTCTGCTTCATGTAAAATCTTCCACAAATCAGGGTGACTCCAGGGCAGCTGTTCTCCATGTGATAAGTTAGTACTGCATCTCTGTGTTTATTTCTGCTTCTATTGTAATAGTGGCAAAGGAAGAGCAGGCTGGAGAGTTGCATACTGGCAAATAAATGCTTCCACAGGAATCATTTATGCTTACTGGCCAAAGCAACTTATGAGATCACACCTGACTTAGAGAAGATGGAGACATATAGTCCTCCTGTGTGCCCTGAAAGAGAGGAAGAGCTAATGTCTGGCACATAGTATCACTTCCACATAATGATGGAATGCTGCTAGCATATTCACCTCTTTGGCTTGGTGGGTCAGAGCACCCAGTTTTAAGGGTAGCTCAGGTCACGTGGTCACTTTGGTGCGCCGTGATCAGTCTCTGCCAGGTCCCAGAAGCCAGGGAAGAAGCTATTTCTGAAAAGTAAATAATCATCTGCAGAAGAGGGAATAACTTTATTCTAAAGCAGTGGTTCTCAACGAGGGACAGTTTTGCTCCCCAGGGGACATTTAGCAATGTTTGGAGACATTTTTGGTTGCCACAACTGGTATCTAGTAGGTAGAGGCCAGGGATACTACTAAACCTCTTAAAATGCACAGGACAGCCCTCACATTCTCTAGTGCCAACGTTGAAAAATTGTGCTGTAAAACCTAGTGGTCTATATTGTGATCGTCTTATCAGGGTCTACTGGTAGCTTTATACAGCCATTTTATCATCTACCATAGACACTTTGAACACCATTGGGTTTGCTTGGTATTACGGCCCAAATGGCAGAGTAGTTTGCTGTGCTTTCTTGACCCGCTACACTGCCATCTCTTTTCCTAGGTTCCATTTAAAACTGGCAGCTTTATGGGCTATTCAGGAAATGGGGCAGAGAAGCACACTAAAATGTTTATTTCCAGGATTTAAAGAGGCCCAACAAGTGCTGTGCTCCTTTCTAAGTGACAGTAATGTGCTGAGCTTTGGAAACTGGTCTTTCATTTTGAGGGGAATGTCTTGAGATACTTTAGACCTCTGGACCCCTAGGGACTTCATCAGGTGGCAGGCTCCTAAGTTTTCATGTTATCATCCAGTCTCTGGCATGTATCTTTTACCAAAATGCTCTCCTGACCAGATGAAAATCAGCACGATGTCCTCAGCATAGTGATAACTGTAATGTCCTGTGGGTTGGTGAGACGCTCAAAGTTCTTGTAGTCCAGATTGACAGAGACCTGGCTTCACCACTGTCTAGCCATTTGACCTTTGGAAAAGGTATTTAACCTTATTGCCTATTTCTTCATCTGTAATATGGGGATAATAACAGTACCTACCTTAAAGGGTTACTGTAAATCGTAAATGAATCACGTAAAATGCTTAGAATAGTGCCAAGCATATAGTAAATGCTATGTAAGTGTTGTTGTTGTTAGGTGCCATCGAGTCAGTTCTGACTCATAGCAACCCTGTGTACAACAGAACGAAACACCACCTGGTCCTTTTCCAGTCTCTTGATCGCTTAAGCCCATTGTTGCAGCCACTGTGTCAGTCCATCTCATTGAGGGACTTCCTCTTTTTTGCTGACCCTCTACCAGACACAGTGTCCTTCTCCAGGGACTGATCCCTCCTTACAACATGTCCCAAGTATATAAGACATAGTCTTGCCATCTTTCCTTCTAAGGAACATCCTGGTTGTACTTATTCCAAGACAGATTTTTTCGTTCTTTTGGCAGTCCATGGTATAATCAATATTCTTCTCCAACATGGCAATTCAAAGGCATCAATTCTTCTTCAGTCTTCTTTGTTCATCAAATATTAAATATTTAATATTAAATATTTAATGTAAGTATAACCTACTAGACTGTGAGAAAATAAATTTCTTTTTGTTAAAGCCATCCACTTGTGGTATTTCTGTTACAGCAGCACTAGATGACTAAGACAGAACTTGGTACCAAGAGAGTGGGGTGCTGCTCTAATGGATACCTAAAATGCAGATGCAGTTTTGAAACTGTGAATGGATAGAGTTGCGACAGTGGCAGAGGACCAGCACAGCAGCAAACCTGCAGGGGCAGAGAAGCGGCAATAGCGGAGAACCAATAGCAGCAGAACCAGGAGACCAGCACAATATGGTGCTGGAGCTGACCCATGGAGCAAGAGAGCTGAGTGCCTGTGTGGAGGAGGCTTCCTGGTGGAGTGGGGTGCCCCTGGGCACTTATAGGTGGAGCTGGGCTTGCCAACCCACAGAGCCAGAGAGCTGAGTGCCTGTTGTGCAGAAGACTTCCTGGCAGAGTGTGGTGCCTCTAAACACTTATCAGTGGAGCTGCAGAGCTTTGGAACACTTGCCCCAGCAGGGCAGATGCAGGTGTGAGGCCCCAGGAGCCCAGAGGCCAGGAAACCAGGAAGCAGAAGCTGAAGGGACAGCACAAGAAGCCAAGTTGCCTCAGCCTCAGAAGGTATGGCCATCACCTCAGGGGTGGGGCCATGGCCTCTGGTGTTTCTAAGGGTCGAGTCACCACTCAGATGGACTAGGAGAATGGCGCACCTAAAGCCGAGAAAGCAGAGCTGCTGTCCCAGTGGGCCTGGAAGGCAGAGCTGAAGCCCAGGGCCAAGGGGCCTCCACTCAGAATCCAAAGAGTGTGGCCAATACCTAGAGGCTGGAGGGCAGGATTATTGTGTAAATTGTCTCAGAGAACAGAGGATTATTTTCAGAGCTTTCAAGGCTAATGTAATGTGTTCTGCTGACTTACTTGGTGCCTGTGATGGCTTTTTTCCCTTCAGTTTCCCCCACTTGTAATGGAAATGTCTAGCTTATGCCTCTTCTGCCATTTTACCCTTGGAAGCAGATACTTGTATTCTAGATTTAACAGATGAAGAGGAATTTTTGGATTTTGGACTTGGAGTTAAGACTTTTGCTATGATATGATGGAATGAGTATGTTTTGCATGTTACAAGGATGTGAATTTTTGGGGGCCAAAGGGTGGAGTGTAATGGATTGAATTGTGTCTCCCAAAAATGTATGTCAGCTTGTTTAGGCCATGTGTGGTTGTCCTCCATTTTGTGAGCTTCCTATGTGTTGTGGATCATAATCTCTGCCTGTGGTTAAAAGATTAGGGTGGGATTGTAACACCA
Source organism: Loxodonta africana (assembly GCF_030014295.1). Lineage (NCBI taxonomy): Eukaryota > Metazoa > Chordata > Mammalia > Proboscidea > Elephantidae > Loxodonta > Loxodonta africana. The sequence continues at coordinate 45,081,744 of NC_087347.1, forward strand.
CCCTTACCCAGGTCTCATCCCTGATCCAGTGTAAAGGGAGTTTCCCTGGGATGTGGTCTGTACCACCTTTTATTTCTCAAGAGATGAAAGGGAAGCAAGCAGAGAGTTGGGGACCTCATACCACCAAGAAAACAGCACAGGAGCAGAGCGCATCCTTTGGCCACGGGGTCCCTGCACCTGAGAAGCTCTTCAACTAGGGGAAGATTGAGGACAAGAACCTTCCTCCAGAGCTAACACAGAGACAAAGCCTTCCTCTGGTGCCGACGTCCTGAATTTGGACTTGTAACCTACTAGACTGTGAGAAAATAAACTTCTCTTTGTTGAAGCCATCCACTTGTGGTATTTCTCTTGGCAGCACTAGATGACTAAGATAGTGAGTATTAGTTAATAAAAAATAATGCCTGTAATAATACAAAATCTTTAAGGAGAAAATATAGGTGAGTACCTTTATGACCTTGAAATAGGGAAGGAGTTCATTAAAAAACAAAAAGCATAATAGTGTAAAGAAAAAAGATTGATACATTTGATTAGCACTTTTCTTAATTTGTAAATCCAAATTTTAAAGGTGAGTCTTTTGTATACTATTTTATTTGCTCACTGTTCTGTGCGTCAGCAATTTGGGCAGCTGGTAGGCTCTTTTTCTGGTTTTGCCTGGAGTTACTTTGCTGCTTAACTGGGACTGTTGTTTATGATGGCTTCACTTGAATGTCTGGTGATTGCTGTTGGCTGGGCCACATGTCATCATCAGGCTAGCCCTGGATTCTTAACATGGCTGCTACATTCAAAAAACAGCAAGAAATAGTGCAGGTTCCAGTGCACAATCACTTTTCAAACTTTTACTTCTCATTTGCTAATGTCCCATTGGTCAAAGCAAGTCATATGGCCAAGCACAGAGCCAAAGTGGCAGGGAAGGGCATGGGTACCAGGAGGTATGGTTCACTGGGGACTGTTATTGTAACAATCTGCCGCAACATAGGAAAGAAAAATACTTACATTTATCTTTAAGTGGGGGAAACCCTGGTGGTGTAGTGGTTAAGTACTATGGCCGCTAACCAAGAGGTCAGCAGTTCGAATCTACCAGGTGCTCCTTGGAAACTCTATGGGGGCAGTTCTGTTCTGTTCTGTCCAGTAGGGTCGCTATGAGTCAGAATCGACTTGACAGCAGTAGGTTTGGTTTTGGGATCTTCAGGTGGGAGGAAAATAATACTTTGTGTTTAGCTTTTAATCTTAATTCTTTTGGTTACTATTGGTTTAATGGTATACCAGCCCCTTTTTGTGCCTCTAGATCTCACAGAAGGATGTTTACCTGTGTTTTATAGACTATGCAAAGGCATTCAACTGTGTGGATCATAACAAATTATGGATAGCATTCCGAAGAATGGGCATTCCAGAACGCTTAATTGTGCTCATGAGGAATCTTTACATAGATCAAGAGGCAGTTGTTTGGACAGAACAAGGGGATACTGATTGGTTTAAAGTCAGGAAAGGTGTGCGTCAGGGTTGTATTCTTTCACCATACCTATTCAATGTGTATGCTGAGCAAATAATACGAGAAGCTGGACTATATGAAGAAGAACGGGCATCAGGGTTGGAGGAAGACTCGTTAACAGCCTGCGTTATGCAGATGACACAACCTTGCTTGCTGAAAGTGAAGAGGACTTGAAGCACTTACTAATGAAGATAAAAGACCACAGCCTTCAATATGAGATTGCACCTCAACATAAAACAAAAATCCTCACAACTGGACCAATGAGCAACATGATGATAAACGGAGAAAAGATTGAAATTGTCAAGGGTTTCATTTTACTTGGATCCACAATCAACAGCCATGGAAGCAGCAGTCATGAAATCAAAAGACACATTGCGTTCGGTAAATCTGCTACAAAGGACCTCTTTAAAGTGTTGAAGAGCAAAGATGTCACCTTGAAGACTAAGGTGTGCCTGACCCAAGCCATGGTGTTTTCAATCGCATCATATGCATGTGAAAGCTGGACAATGAATAAGGAAGACCGAAGAAGAATTGACTCCTTTGAATTATGGTGTTGGCGAAGAATATTGAATATACCATGAACTGCCAAAAGAATGAACAAATCTGTCTTAGAAGAAGTACAACCAGAATGCTCCTTAGAAGCAAGATGGCGAGACTGCATCTTACATACTTTGGATATGTTGTCAGGAGGGATCTATCCTTGGAGAAGGACATCATGCTTGGCAGAGTACAGGGTCAGCGGAAAAGAGGAAGACTCTCAATGAGGTGGGTTGACACAGTGGCTGCAACAATGAGCTCAAGCATAACAACGATTGTAAGGATGGCTCAGGAGCCGGCAGTGTTTCATTCTGTTGTGCATAGGGTCACTATGAGTCAGAACGAACTTGACGGAAACTAACAACAACAAGATCTCACAGGTAGTACTTTATTCTGGTTCTAATCCATTTAGCGTCAAGGTGGGTCCCTTTTAAAATGTGTGAAGCCCAGCAGACCAGGGCGTTGGAGCCTCCTTGTTGTGTAGGTTGAATATCCTATTAGGTGATACTTCCTGGATGTGTTAGTTTTGAAACTTTTGCCTTTTTTCTTTTATTTCTGTGAGATGAGGCTTGCGAGCATAATTATGGCTATCCTGTGTGATAGTTAGGGAGCCCTGATGGATTTGTTTTGGTTTTCCTGTGTCGTATTAGAAAAGCAGAGGTTTCCCATGTAACCTAATAGAAAGGCACCCGCAGTAAATTCTCAATTTAGTTCTGACTGGTATGTTGTCATACCACAGATCAGTGGCACCAGAGTGCCACTTGCCTTATTGCTTGCAGTACCAGATCTTATTTTTCAAAATCTATATTACCAATCAAAAATTTAAACACCCAGTGAGTAAGCGTACGTTCCAATATTGAAAATACATGCCATCAAAAAAAATTTTTTTTAATGAAAATTTGGTAATGAAAAGGTTTCATTCATAAGTACATGGTATGACTAGCATTGTTTCAAGAATATGTTTGATAATAAATGTCTATGAAAAGAATAAATAAATACAAATGAAATATTAAGAAAAATCTTTCAAAGATTGACTATTATAAATGAAAAGCGGGTATAATTAGCCTGATAACTATGGACTTTATTCCAAAAAATTAATCATAATTTTTTTTTGTAGCTTGTGTCCCATTAAAAAATTTGTAACTGTAACCTACCAGTTGCCTTCAAGTTGATTCCAACTGAAGGCAACCCCATGTGTGTCACAGTAGACTGTGTTCCGTAGGGTTTTCAATGGCTGGTTTTTCATAAGTAGGTTGCCAGGCCTTTCTTCCAATGTGCCTGTCTGGGTGGACTCTAACCACCAACCTTTCAGTTAGCAGCTGAGTATTACAACTGTTCCTACCACTCAAGGACTCCAGCTGTATCCTGTGTTTGGTAAATCAATGAAAAGCACTGCCAGTGGCCTAGATTAATGGCAGGTAGAACAGATACTTAATCCAAAACAAAAATAATACTGTAAGTGACTTGAATTTGTATTATGGTTTTGTCACTTCAGAGAAAATACTGTTAACTTATTTCATTTGCTAACTGCTTTTGTTTTTATTATCTAAATTGCTGTCAGTCGTTACCCTCACTGATTGAACTCTTAAATCTTAACGTACACAAGAAAGGTAATTTCTCTATTAGTTTAACTTGATCTGTGCCTTCTAGTAATTTATATATTATTTGGGAAGACTTTGTGGCTTGTAGACCTAGAAAATTAAGACAGCTATGAGAGTGTAATCTCTCACGGTCATATCAAGCATATTTCATGTTTGGTTATAATAATGCATACCGATTCTGTATTTAAATTGCAAGAATACTGTTATGGATGGTGTCTTATGCTGAGATCTCTAGAGAAGCAAAACCAGTGAAGTGTGTATAGAGAGAGATTTATATCCAGGAAATGGCTCACGTGGTTGTAGAGGCTGACAAGTCCCAAGTCCTTGGGTCTGGTTTCAGACTGGAGGCTTCTCCTGATTCATGTGGTTGCAGGGGCAGAAGAACCCCAAATTAGTAGGCTCGACAGCAGGCCGTTGGCTCAAGTCCCAAGAACTGGAGGTCAGATGTCGAAGGGCTCTAGGATGCAGAGCCTAGAGCAAGCAAGAGTGCTTTGCCAGACCGTCTATATATGTATGTTGGGTGCAGGCCACACCCCTGAGAAAACTCCCCTTAAAACTGATTGGCTGATCACATCAGATCACATCATGAAGGATGACAGCATCATTATGTAACTGCCAAACCACTGAGAATCATGGCCCAGCCAAGTTGACACACGACCTTAACGATCAAATATGGGAAATGGAAAAGGAGAGCACATAGATACCCTCAGAGGCTGAGGGCTGTTCGGTGTGCATTGCTGCATCCTGTATTTAGTGGAGATGCCCAGCTGGAGGGCACGCTTGGAGGACAGGACTGGGCTGATCCCTACCTCACCCCCCCACACACAACTCAACCCCACACGGGGAGAATCTAAGCAACAAGGTTAAAAGAGCAAAAAATTGTTGATGAACTTTCTAACCTGAAGAACGGGAAGGTATATAAGCAGCAACAGAACAGAAAAATATTCTTCATTAAGCACCAAACAAAAATGCTTTCTGAAAGCAAAAATATATTGGAAGAACTGAAAAAAGAATACCAAGAAGTAGAAAACCCAGATAAGATCAAAATGAAGAAATAGTATCACATAATAATGTGTGATATTTGTTGTTTTGTAAACTTTTCTGTTGAGCATTTCAGCAGATATCTGAAGGAGAATTTATAATCTTAAACTGCGTGAACTCATTAGTAGTAAACAGCTGTTAAAAAAAGTAATTAGCAGTGTTTATTTTCTGGTTATGTCCTTAACTTGAGAAGTGCTCTGACTGCCCAGCATGTGGAAGGTGAAAGAAGCAGTGTGTACTGTGGAATGGGGAACTTTTCAGTGGAATAAAGTTTAATGCTAAAGAAAATAACTCAAATTATGTTTAATTATCTTCCTCTTATAAAAACGAATCAGATATTTTGTCACTGTTCTCAGAAGTCCAAGGTGTTTAGTTTTTTGTATATGATCAAGTATCTAGTCATTTATGATTGGGTTGGGTTTTTTGTTTTGTTTTTTGTGATTTCTTGTGTGTGTGTGTGTGCGCGCGCGCGTGCACGCACTTTAGGTGAAACTTTACAGACCAAATTAGTTTCTCATTCAACAATTTAAACTCAGATTGTTTTGTGACATTGGTTGCAATCCCCGCCATGTGTCAACACTCTCCCTTTCCACACCCCAATTCCCCGTTTCCATCTGCCCGTTTTTTCTGTCACTGCTTTTGGGTAGGTGTTGCCCTTTTGGTCTCCTATGCGTTTGAACTGAGAAGCACGTTCCTCACGTGTGTTGTTTGTTTTATACACCTGTCTAATCTTTGGCTGAAGGATGAACTTTGGGAGTGGCTTCAGTTTTGAGTTAAATGGGTATCCGGGGGCTATAGTCTCAGGTTCTTCCAGTCTCTTTCAGACTGTGAATTTGAACTTTATTCTACATTTTTCTCCCACTCTGTTGTGATTCCTGTCAGAGTGCTTGGTGGTGATAGCCGGGTACCACCTAGTTCTTCAGGTCTCAGGCTGGTGGAGGCTGTGGTACTTTAGTCCATTAGTACTTTGGACTAATATTTTCCTTGTCTTTGGTTCTCTTCATTCTCCTTTCTCCGGACAGGATGGGACCTATAGATGCATCTTAGTTGGCTGCTCTCAATCTTCTAAGACCCCAGACGCCATTCCCCAAAGTTGGATGTAGAACATTTTATTTATGAATTTTGTTATGCCCGTTGATCCCCACGACCTTGATCCCCACAGGGTGTTTGGATGTGTCTGTGAAGCTTCTATGACTGCCTTGCTCAGGTTGTGCAGACTTGCCATATATCGTGCACTGCCTTTCCCTTCACCAAAGTTAATACTTACATAAAAAAAAATAATAATAATAACTTACATACTATCTAGTTAATGATTTTCTCTCTCCAGCCTTCCACCTCCCTCATAACCATCAAAAATTGTTTCTTTCTTTGTATAAACCTTTCCTTGAGTTCTTATAATCGTGGTCTCATACTGTATTTCTTTTTTTCTGATTGACTTATTTCACTCAGCAGAATGCCCTCAGATTCATCCATGTTATGAGATGTTTTGCAGATTCATCATTGTTCTTTGCATAGTATCCCATTGTGTGTATATATCATAGTTTGTTTACCTAACCATCTGTTGATGGCCACTTAGGTTGTTTCTATCTTTTTGCTATTGTAAATAATGCTGCTGTGGACGTGGGTGTGCATGTGTCTATTCGTGTGTTTGCTCTTATTTCTCTAGGTATATTCCTGGGAGTGGGATCGCTGGATCATATGGTATTTCTATTTCTAGCTTTTTAAGGAAAAGCACCATATCATTTTCCATAGTGGTTGGATCATTTTATATTCCCACCAGCAATGCATAAGTGTTCCAATCTCCCCAGCATTTGCTATTTTCTGTTTTATTATTATTATTATTTGTACAGTAATGTCAGGGTGAGATGGTAGGGTTGGGGTTTTTTTAGTTGCCGTAACTTGCTTTGACATTTTATTGATTTGGAATATACTGAATCTGAATATTTGGGTAATTCTAGAAAAAAAAATTTTTTTTTTTCTTCTGGTTTTCCGTAGGTGCCTGTCTTAGTTATCTAGTGCTGCTATAACAGAAATACCAGAAGTGGATGACTTTAACAAACATAAATTTATTTTCTAATAGTTTAGGAGGCTAGAAGTATGAATTCAGAATGCTGGCCATAGGGAAAGGCTTTCTCTCTCTGTCGGCTCAGAAGGAAAGTACTTGTCTCTTCAGCTTCTGCTTCCTGGTTTCTTGGAGATCTCCATGTGTCTTAGCATCTGTCTTACTCCATCTTTGCTCTGCTTGCTTGTTTAGTTTCTTTTATTATTTCAAAAGAGATTGACTCAAGGTACTCAGATACACCCTACACTATCCTGTCCATTAACATAACAAAGACAACCCATTCCCAAATGGAATTATGACCACAGGCATAGGAGATTTACAACACGTATTTTTTGGGGACATAATTCAATCCATAACAGTGTCCAAACATTTGGAGTGGCCAATTGGTGGCAAGACACTTCAGCATCTAGAATTTTCAAAACTGGTCTCAAGTCTACTGCCATTTCCTAATGTGTGATTTTAAAATTGTGTCCTTAGAAATGTATTTCTAGGGAGAAGATTATCGAAGAATGTGCTAATTGCCTGACACAAATTTCAGCAGACTTACCAACATTTGTATTGCAGTAGAAAATTAAGCCAAATTATATTTCCAAGAACCTGTTGTTCCTTTAAATATAATGTTGCCAAGAGCTCCATTTGAGACTCATTACACTACTATTTCCAGTGTCCCACCTACAAAACGTCTTTCTTACTGACAGACACCTGAACGAAGTAGTTCAACAGCTCATTGTTGTCCTGAGTATTACAGTCAAGAGATGTGTCTTATATTTACCTAGGCATGAAAGCGTGACAATAAATGAAGTTTTGAAAACTTGTGATAGTAAAGCAAACATTGTAAGTCTGTTTTCTAGGGTCGTTGATTCAATGGTTATTACAACCCTTGACTGTCATATGCCTTTAGACGAACCAACTGATCTTAATGTGGCTTTTATGACTAAAGAAGAGACCATACCAACTGGTTTTTTAACAACAACAACAAAAAAGGGAGTGTGATAGATTGATTACTTTTGTGTGGCCTTCCTAACCGTAGTCTTGTAACTCCCACCCAGGTGATTGGACGGGGCTGTGTGATAGGATAACTGTGACCCACCAAGGGGATTGGTCAGTTTTGCTTTAAAAGAGAGCCAATTCCAGAGCAGAGGGAAGATCCTACCACCACCAAGGAAGAACAGCCAAGAGCTGAGAGCATGTCTTTTGGACCCAGGATCCCTGTGCTGAGAAGCTCCTGGAAGCAGCAGACCGAGAGTTAGAGAGAGAGAAAGCTGTAACCCTGAAGATGTTGAGAAGCGGTGGCAGGAGAGACCCAGCAGCAGGAACTGGCATGGTGGGCTTCCTGGCCCAGAGAGAGAGAAGGCTGAGTGTCGTTGGGGAGAGACGTAGGACTGGGGAGAGGCATACCTGCGAGCACAGTTGGGAAGAGGCTGTCCTGACTGAAGTACTATATCCTGAGTGTTCCTGAGCCTAAATTGTAACCTGTTACTTCCCTAATAAACCCCATAATCATGGGTGTGGTCTGTGAGTTCTGTGTGGCCATTGCAATGAATAATCACACTCATCAGAGAAGTAGAGTTGGCTGTGGGAAGGACAGTTGGTGTCAGAATTAGTAAAGATGATGGAGAGAGGAGGCTTATTTGGCCTCCACCTCATGGGAGTCAGCCTTGTGCTGTTGATCTTGGTTCTTCCCCCTTGTGGGATTGGAGGAGGTCAGACACTGCCCCCACGTCATTTTTACAGGGGGCAAACAGAAAAATCATTGTGAAATACCTTCTGAAGAATTCTTCCAAAATCTTGCTGTAGTTGATGGTACTTCTGAGAAACAGTTCAGATCAAATCACAGGAAGAGTGGGACTAAAGGAACTACAAGCTCTTAACCCTTTCCGAATTTCGAATTTTGTTGAAATTAATGTTTCTTTGGAAGAACTGCAAAAATTAAGAACTCAAATATGGTAATTAAGTCAGCCCTTCCATATGGTTTTAGACAGAGCATAGGTTGTGGAGTCTGCTTTGCTTCTAGAGGAACTGGTTGTTTAGAGACCTGGGATGAAGTGAAATGTTATCAGAGCAAAGGAAAGACCATTTTTACTGGAATCAGTGCAGGTAGGCAACATGCAGGTTATTTTCATCACTGTGTCTGCCTTTAGACACATGGGCTAGAAGGATTGAATAAGATGACAGAAATGGAACAAGGTCAGATTTCTTCCAGAAATTGTGGTCATGATGACAGAGTTATTGGTGATCATGGAAAAGAAGGAAGATGTCCTTTCCTGGATGAAAATATTATCTCCTTACTGAATTCCCTACTGGTTTGGGAATAGGAAAACTTGACTTTACCCCATGGAATGGATGAGGAACTTATTTTGCACCTCACAGCTGCAGAACTTAGTCTTACAGCCTATGTTTTTTGCCAAAACATGCCACACAGTTTGGATCTAGAATTGCAAAAATAGAAAAGTACCTGATAAATGTGGAAGACTCCCAAGACATTCCTTAGGAATCCTTTCTATTAAAAAACCAAAACCAAACCAAACCCAGCCCGTTGCTGTCAAGTCGATTCCGACTCATAGCGACCCTACAGGACAGAATAGAACTACCCCATAGGGTTTCCAAGGAGCACCTGGTATATTCGAACTGCCAGCCTTATGGTTAGCAGCCGAACTCTTAACCACAGGGTTTCCTTCTATTAAAAAGGAAGATTAAAATGTAATTTCACACTGTAACTACACTTACTGAATGACAGTTATATAAAAATAAAATACTCTTGTTTTATTATTGTGTAATTTAGTGGTTTTAAAATTCATTAGGTGAATCTTTACTTAACTAAGTCTGTAGCTTAATACAACCAACTTAGTCAAGTTGATGCTCTGGAAAATAAAAGATGATACTTGAAAGATAAAAAATACTATTACGGTACTTTTCCAGTTTCGTAAGAATCATAATAAGCCCTGTAATCAAGTTACCTATTAGGATTCTTTTCGTTTTTTAGGTCCTGAAGCAACCTCTCTTCCAGTTTTCCTGGAACGGTATTTCTTAACCTTTTGGTGGGTTACAACTCCATTGAAATTAGATAAAAGCTTTGGATTTAGAAAAATGCACATTTGCATAAGTATATTTCATACAATTTCAGGGAAGTTATGGACCATTATCCTCCCCACCACCTCACCCAGAGGAACCTTTTCCTTTGCTTTAAAACAAAAACAACCAAACCTGTTGCCATCAAGCTGATGCCAATTCATAGCAACCTTATAGGACAGAGTAGACCTACACCATAGGGTTTCCAAGGCTGTAAATCCTTAAGGAAGCCATCTGCCACGTCTTTCTCAGCAAATGGCTGGTGGGTTTGAACCGCTGACTTTTCGGTTAGCAGCCAAACACTTAACTACTATGCCACCAGGGCTCCTAATTAATAATTAATAGCCATAAAATATTTAAAGATTAACTACACTTTTGTGTTAATGTCTGGTTGTACAGTGTCAGTATTTGATTGTAGATAAAAGAGGGAAAGATATATACATCCTAATGGAACCTATAGCTGTGTTCCCTTCTCTTTTTCTGAGAAATGAAGAAAATTCCAGGATTAAAACCAGTGAACCAAAAAATAATCCATTTTTCCCTAACCCTGCAGGTAGAGCTGATTTAGTGTTTGAGAACACATTTTCTTGCTGTAAATTCTGGATTCATCCATATCTTCTTTAAACCAGAAACCAAACCCACTGCCATGGAGTCAATTCCGACTCAGTAACCATATGGGACAAAGTAGAACTACCCTATAGGGTTCCCAAGGCTGTAAATCTTACTGAAACAGATTGCCACATCTTTCTCCTGGGGAGCAGCTGGTGGGTTTAAAACATTGACCTACCTTTTGGTTGGCAGCCGAGCGCTTAACCACTGTGCCACCGGGGCTCCTTGTACCCTCTGATTGGTTCCAGATGTTGATGTGAGGAAGAGCCTGCTAGTTTCACCCTGCTGTGCTCTTCTACTTTCAAACAAAAACTCCCAGCTGCTGGCTTCTTCCACTTACTTAGAGTGTGCCTTCTCCCCTGCTTTCTCTGAAATGTTCTCAAGCTATATTTTATCACTCACTAAGATGGCTACTACTGGAATAATCCTTTCTGATATTTATCTCACTTTTATCACATTCAATTTTGTATTATACTTACTAAATGCTGTCTTCTAGATTATAAGCTTATCGAGAGGAAAAATATGTTCTTCTTCACACATCCAGGGTGCCTTACTTCCGCTCTTGCAAGCACCACTTAAAATAGAGAGCCTCGAGTGAATGAATCCTTTGCCTGTTTCATTTTCCTTAAATGTGGTTGCTTATACACAGATAAAGCAGGGACAAAACATCTATGAGATATACTACAAGATGTTTATATTCTGGAAATACTTCCAGCCCTTTGTGAAGGAGAATTCCCATCCTTGTCTTAATTGTGTCAACCTGAGGCAAAAAGGAAACATGAATTGGATTTTATTAGCAATCCTGTATGTCTCTAAGTATGATGTCACTCTTGCCAGATTCTACCTCATTCAGAAGATACTTAAAGAAAAACAATAGCTTTATTGTTCTTTTCACTCTGAAATGTGACTCCATTGTTCAGGTATATATAATCATATATTCAGATTGAATCTTTGCCAATGTCAGTATGTTGAAATACATTTGTACGTGATTTAAGTTGATCAATATTGTAGTAATTGAACAGTAAATAAAATGTAATGGATCTATAATGTTTGTATTTTTAATAACTTAGTTTGCTGTAACAACTGAGTCACTATGAAGAATCTGATAAAAATTTGTCATATTTTTAAAATAGAGATAGTTGACATTATTAATTTTTAAGAACCTAATACTACCCACCTCCCTCCCACCCCCCAATGTGGCTCAAATGATAATGTGCTCAACTGCTGACTGAAAGATTAGAGGCTTGAATCCATCCAGGGGCACCTCAGAAGAAAGATGTGGCAATCTGCTTCCGAAAAATCAGCTATTGAAAACGCTGTGGAGCACGCTTCTGCTCTGACACACATGGAGTCGCCATGACTCGCAGTCAACTTGACTGCATCTGGTATAACTAATTGTTAGGCTGACATAGTGTTTGGACTATATTAGAATATTGAATGCTTGGTTGTTTTTAGGAATTTCATATGAAACTTTTGTTCCTCAGCTATTAATTTTGCGCTTTATGTTTTGGCGTTAGTTTTCTCTGAGAATTTTTCTTAGGAAATGTTCTATGACTACCATGTATGACATTTATTTCTTCCTGCTTATTATGCTAATTTGTGTATGTACATTTGTTCATTATTAGATTATAAGCATTCTGAGCTCAAGGACTATAGTGTGTGTATGTGTAACGTGTGTGTGTAATGTGTGTGTGTGTAACGTGTGTGTGTTCCCTCATAATTTCTGTAAAAAAGTAGCCATTCAGCAAGTTTGTTAAAAATAAATTCACTTTCATTCATCCTGTGCATGTAGTCATTCACCAAGTCCAGTCATAGTTTTCTGCATAAACCCATTTTTTGAAAAATTTCTAAAATACGGATGAGTAATATAATAATAAACACTTGGGTTCTTATCACTCAGACTTGATTTTTAACATTGTTAGAGTTGCTTGGTACTCTTTTTATTCAGCATTGTTTTTCCGGTCTATATATACAAATCTAGTTTATTCCTTTTAATTACTGTGTAGTATTCCATTGTGTGAATTTAGCACATTTTATTTATCCTTTCCTCCATTGGTAAACGTTTAAGCTTGTTTTTCCTGTTATTAGCACTGCTTTAGTGAACATTATTATATGTTTTCTTGAGGATACTATCTAAACATGATATTACTGAGGTGTGGGGTATGAATACTTTATTTTGTTAGGTGTCATCAAATTTTTCTCTGCCGTATTATTCCAATCTATATTTCCATCTTAATTTTTTCCCATTGCCTCATCAAAATTTGTTATTGTCACATTATCTAAATTTTGACACTGATGTGTATGAAATGTTTATTGTATTTAATTTGGATTTCTGTAATTATTAGTGAGATAAAGAATCTCATATTCTTATCAGCTGTTTAGATTTCTACTTCTAGAACTGTTTGTTTCCTTTACTCAGTTTTTTATTTGCTTGTTAGTTTTTACCTGATTTAGCTGTTTACATTTTTTTATTGTACTTGAGATGAAGGTTTACGGAGCAAGTTAGTTTCTCACTAAATAATACACATACTGCTTTGTGACATTGGTTGCCAACCCCGTGACATGTCAACACTCTCCCTTTCTCGACCTAGGTTCCCTGTTACCAGCTTTCCAGTCCCCTCCTGCCTTCTCATCCTTGCTTCTGGGCTGGTGTGCCCATTTAGTCTCGTTTTGTTTCATGGGCCTGTCTAATCTCTGACTGAAGGGTGAACCTCAAGAGTGATTTTAGCACTGAGTTAAAAGGATGTCCTGGGGCCGTATTCTCAGGGTTTCTCCAATCTCTGTCAGGTCTCTTTTTGTGAGTTAGAATTTTGTTCTACATCTTTCTCCAGCTCTGTCCAGGACCCTCTGTTGTGATCCCTGTCAGAGCAGTTGGTGGTGGTAGCTTATTCGTTGAGGGACAGTCCATCTCTCTTCCAGTTGTAGGTTGTTTCTACCTACCTTAAAAAGGAACCAGTTGCTGTTGAGTTGACTCCAACCCATGGCAACCCCATGTGTTTCAGAGTAGAAGAACTGTGCTTTATAAGGTTTTTATGGCTGTGACCTTTCAGAAGCAGATTGGCAGGCTTTTCTTCTGAGGCGCCTCTTGTTATTGATAGGTGCCGTCAAGTTGGTTCCGACTCGTGGCGACCCCATATACGATAGAACGGAACACTGCCTGGTCCTGTGCCATGCACACAACCGTAATGCTTGAGCCTGTTGTTGCAGCCACTGTGTCAATCCATCTCTTTGAGGGTCTTCCTCTTTTTCATTGACCCTGTACTTTACCAAGCATGATGTCCTTCTCTGGGGACTGATCTCTCCTGACCACATGTCCAAAGTATATAAGACGTAGTCTCACCATCCTTGCCTCTAGGGAGCATTCTGGTTGTACTTCCTCCAAGACAGATTTGTTTGTTATTTTGGCAGTCCATGGTATATTCAGTATTCTTTGCCAACATCACAATTCAAAGACATCAATTCTTCTTCCGTCTTCGTTATTCATTGTCCAGCTTTCACATTCATATGATACTATTGGGAATACCATGGTTTGGGTCAGGCGCACCTTAGTGTTCAAGGTAACATCTTTGCTTTTCAACACTTTAAAGAGGTCTTTTGCAGATTTGCCTAATGCATTGCGACTTTTGATTTCTTGACAGCCGCCTCCATGGGTGTGGATTGTGGATCCAAGTAAAATGAAATCCTTGATAACTTCAGTCTTTTCTCCGTTTATCATGATGTTGTTTATTGGTTTGGTTGTGAGGATTTTTGTTTTCTTCATGTTGAGGTACAATCCGTACGGAAGGCTGTGGTCTTTGGTCTTCATCAATAAGTGTTTTCAGTCCTCTTCACTTTCAGCAAGCAAGGTTGTGTCATCTGCATAACACAGGATGTTAACGAGTCTTCCTCCAATCCTGATGCCCCGTTCTACTTCATATAGTCCAGCTTCTCGGATTATTTGCTCAGCAAACAGATTGAATAGGTATGATGAATGGATACAACCCTGACACACACCTTTCCTGACTTTAAACCACGCAGTATCCCCTTGCTCTGTTTGAACAACTCCCTCTTGATCTATGTACAGGTGCCTCAAAAGCACAATTAAATGTTCTGGAATTCCCATTCTTCACAATATTATCCATAATTTGTTATGATCCACAAAGTAAATGCCTTAAAAAAATATTTTAAGGCATTTATGATCCACAAAGTCAAATGCCTTAGCATAGTCAGTAAAACACAGGTAAGCATCTTTCTGATACTCTCTGCTTTCAGCCAGGATCCATCTGACATCAGCAGTGATATCCCTGGTTCCACATCCTTTTCTGTATCGGCCTGAATTTCTGGCAGTTTCCTGTCAGTATACTGCTGCAGCCACTTTTGAATGATCTTCAGCAAAATTTTAGTTGTGTGTGATATTAATGATATTGTTCAATAATTTCCACATTCGTTTGGATCACCTTTCTTGGGAATAGGCATAAATATGGATCTCTTTCAGTTGGTTGGCCAGGTAGCTGTCTTCCAAATTTCCTGGCATAGATGAGTGAGCACTTGCAACACTGCATCCATTTGTCGAAACATCTCAGTTGATATTCCATCAGTTCCTGGAGCCTTGTTTTTTGCCAGTGCCTTCAGTGCAGCTTGAATTTCTTCCTTCAGTAGCATTGGTTCCAAGGCACCTTTTGGTGGGTTCTGATTGCCAGCCTTTTGGTTAGTAGCCAAGCGCTTAACTATTTCTACCACCCAGGGACTCCACATGCTCCTTCTTTAGCTCCTGTGCATTTAGGGGACCTTCCAGCTTCTTTCTGTGATCAGCCTCTGTTAGCAGCGTTTTCTTTCTCTCCCACATGGCTGAAATCTGGTTCATGGTAAGCGCTCACGCAGTCTTCACTGACAAACTCCGGGAATGCCTGTTCCAACCTAGCAATAAGCTCTTTTCCTTCTGACATCATATTGTAGCTAGCTAGTCAGAATCTTGCCATTTAGATTTATTAAATGCAACTCAGACAAGTCTAATGTGTGTCATCCAAACTAGAAATTAATTTGGGGAGAATTGATATCTTGTCTGTTTCTCTCAACCCACGAACACGACATATCTTTCCATTTACTTAAAAACCCGTTGCCACCGGATTGATTTTAACTCCTGGGACCTCATATGTATCACAGTAGAACTGTACTCCACAGGGTTTTCAGTGACTCATTGTTTCAGAAGTAGATTGCCAGGTCTTTCTTCATAGGTGCCTCTGGGTAGACTTGAACCTCCAATTTTTCAGTTAGCAGCTGAGTGTGTTAACCGATTGCAGCACGCAGGGACTCCCTTCCATTTACTTAAGCGAAAACCCTTTGCCATTGAGTCAGTTATGACTCATAGTGGCCCAATTGGACAGAGTAGAACTGTCCCATAAGATTTCCAAGGAGCAGCTGGTGGATTCAAACTGCTGACCTTTTGGTTAACAGTCGAGCTCTTTAACCACTGTGCCACCAGGGCTCCTCCATTTACTTAGACCTTCTTTAATTTCTCTCAAAAATGTTTTTTTTAGTTTTCAGTGTAGAGGTCTTGTACATCTTTAGTTATATATATATATATATATATATATATATATATATATTCCTAGTTTGTTTTTGTTTTTTAAACGCTGTTGTAAGTTTTATTTATTTTTAAAAATTTGTGACTGGTTTATAGAAATACAATGGATTTTTATACATTAATATTATATCTATCAACCTTTGTAAATTCACTTATTAATTCTAGTAATTAGCCTGTCAAAGCTGAAGTTTTCTTGGCTAATAATCATATCATCTGAATAATTATCTGTGTATAATGACATTTCTTCCTTTCCAGTCCTTATTCTCCTTCTTCTTTTTATTTCTTTTTCTTGCTTTATTATACTAGCTAGACCCTCCGGTACAATGTTGAATAGAAGTGATGATAATGGTCATCTCTGTCTTGTTTTCAACTTCAGAGCTAGGTAAGTTTTTAATTTACCATTAAATATGATGCTTACTGTAGGTTTTTTTATAGATATTCTTTGTGAGTTTACTAGTTTTATCATGAATGAGTATTGAATTTTGTCACATGCTTTTTCTGTACCTATTTGGATGACCATGTGATTTTTCTGTTAAACTACTCTTATATATATAAAAAAGTGTATATATATATATGTATATATATATATGTAGAATAAGTTCATTTTTAAATATTATATGTCCTTTTTACATATGTTGCTGGATTTGATTTGCTGACATGTTGATTTTTTTTTTTTTGCATCTGTGTTCATGAGACAATGGTTTTTAATTCCTTGTAATGTCCTTGTCAGTTTTTGCCATCAGGATTACACGGGTTCTTAAAAAGAGCTACAAAGCGTTCTATTACTTTCAGTGCTCTGGAAGATTTTGTACAAGCTTGGTATTGTTTCTTCCTTAATTGTTTGGAAGAATTCGCTAGTGAAAGAACTTGCACTTGAGATTTTCTTTATGAAATGATTTTTAATAATGGATTCAATTTCTTTAATAGCTGTGGGGCTATCTGTGTGTTCTATATCTGCTTCCAGCATTGGTAATTTGTATTTTTCGAGAAATGTGTTTGTGTCGCATTTATTACCATAAAGTTTGTCATAATACTCTCTTATTGATGCCTGTAAATTCTGTAGTAATTTGTGTTTTCTCTCTTATATTAATCAATCTTTCTAGGGGGTTATCAATTTTATTAATCTTTCAAAAAACTGACTTTCAGCTTTGCTGATTCTTCTTTATTATATGCTTGTTTTCAATTTCATTGATTTGCAATTTTCTTTAACTTCTAGAAGTAGAAGCTTGCATCATCGACTTTTTTCAGCCTCTTTTCTCTTAGTATTCTTCTAATACAGGCAGTCGTAGCTTTGCGAGGTAAGCTAATGCGTATCAAACTGTCTTTGCACATGAAAAGTGAGAACTGCCAGCATATGCAATTAAGGGTAAAGTAAGTTTTCTTTAAATACTGCTTTGTCTGCGTCCCGTAACTTCTGATATGTCGTATCATTCTTAGCATTCAGTTCAATATATTTTCTAATTTCTATTTTGATTTCCTTGTCCCATAGATTATTTAGAAATGTAATTTTATAAATTTCCAGTTACTTAGTGTTTTTATTTATGGTTGTTAATGATTTCTGGCTTCCATTGCGGTCACAGTACTTACTCTGAATGGCATCATCCTTTTTGAAATGCGTTGTGGCTTTCTTGATGACCCAGTATGTGGTCAGTTTTGATAAATCTTCCATGCACCCTTGAAAACAATGTTAGTTTTGTTGTTATTGAGTGCAGTGTTCTATAGCAGTCATTTAGACCACATTTGTTAATTGCTTGTTCAGATCTTACTTTTTGTTGCGTTTTCTATCAATTACTGAGAAAGGTATAATAATATCTCTTACTACAGTTACTGATTTGTCTGTTTCTTCTCCAGTTTTGTAAATTTTTGCTTTGTGGTTTTTTAAAGTTGTGCTATGGAGTACCTACAAATTTATGATTGTGATATGTTCCTTTCGATTGATCCGTTTATCGTTATGTAATATTCCTTTTTATCTATAATAATGCTTCTTGCCTTAAATTCTACTTTTTCTGATATTAGCAAAGTACATCAGTTTTCTTTTGATTAATGTTGCGTGGTATATTTTTTCTATCCAGTCCGTTCAGTCTTTCCGTGTGCTTATATGTAAAGTGTGTCTCTTTTATGGAGTTTAATACCATCTGGCAAACTTAGATTTATACTTAAACTGTAATGTGCTGTATGTACAATTCATGTAATTACTGATATAGTTCAGTTAAATGTATAATCTTACTATTTGTTTTCTATGGGACCCATCTGTTTTTTCTTTTTTTCTTGCATTTTTTAGAAAATTAGCTAAATATTCCATTTTTTCTATTAACTTACTTTATACACACACATATACATTTTGTTACTGCTGTTTTAATGGTTATTGTAAAGATTATAACATTTTTCTTTATAATTGTATAATAAAAATTATTACTTTTACCACTATTGTGGAACTGCTAGAATCTTAGATGCCTTAAACCTTATAAAACATTTCAGCTATTGTTAACAGTCACTATTAATTTTTCTTTGGTTATATATTTATGTTTTCTGATACTGTTTATTTCTTCCTGTATTTCCATGTTTCTGATCTAGGGCAATTTTATTCTGCCTGAATAACTCTTTAATTATCTTTTAGTACTGGCTTGCTGGTGACAAATTTTCTGGTATTTGTTTGTAAACATCTTTATTCCACCTTAATTTTTGAAGGATATTTTTACTGAGTGTTCTAGATTTCTGTTTATTTTCTTTTGGCCCATTGACAATGTCATTCTTCTATATGCTGGCTTCTGTTGAGAAATCTGCTGACTTTTTGTTCCTTTGAAAATCAATTTTTTTTTTTGTGCTATGGCTACTTTTTAAGTTTTTCTTATTCTTTTCTTTTCCTCCTATCACCCACTACTGCTTCCTTTATTTTAGTAGTTTGATTATGGTGTCCTAGCTGTAGTTTTTTTTTTTAACTATATCATGGTTGGAGTTGGCAGAGATTCTTGAATGTGTAGGTTGACTTTTTTCATTGGTTTTGAAAAACTCTCAGTTTTTGTGTCTTTGAATATTACTTTTATCTCTTTCTCCTCATGTCTGGGACTCCATCATGTCCCATGTTTCTCTTAAGCCTCTCTACCTTCCTTCTGTCCCCTTTCCCTTTATCGCCTTTGTCCCTGTGTAAAAATGGCCGTGTGGGGGCATCTGACCTCTATCTTCACAAGGGAGAGAGGGAATCACTATCAGCGTCAACAGCCCAAGATTGATTGCTGTGAGGTAGAGGTCAGACATACCTCCACCATCCAATTTTAACAATTCTGGCACTAGCAGGCCCTCTCACAACACTCTTTACTTCTCTGTTGGGTTCAATAATTCTTTGCAGTGACCACACAGAATGCACATACCGTACTCACAAATATGGGGTTCATTAGGGTAGTACGTGTTACAATTCAAGATCAGAAAGGACTCAGATATAGCTACTTCAACCAGGACAGCCTCTTCTCAGCCGTGCCCGCAAGGAGGCCTCTCTCTGGCCCTCAGCCTCTTGGCCCCTTGGCCCTGTCCTGCTCGGGCAAGTGTTACGAAGCTTCTAGCTCTGTGGGTCAGCAAGCCCCACTGCAGCTATCTCCCGCTGATCTCCTGGTTCCTGCCATCTCACACCACTATCGCTCTTGCTATTGCTTCTCCACCGTCTCTTGCTGTCTTCTGTGTTACAGCTCCTCTGTCTCATGGGTCTAGGAGGGTCTCAGCACAGGGATCCCAGGTCCAAAGGGCACATTCCGTTCCTGCCTCTTCTTCTTGGTAGTAGTCAGGTCCCCCCTTTTTACCTCTAGGATGGCTCGTTTTAAGCCTAGCAGGATGGCAAAAGTGACCAATCCCCTCGTTAGGGTTCCATACACCTTGTTTGCATGGTCCCACCCCCCCCCACAAGGATGCCATGCACTTTATTTGCATTATTAACAAGCTGTCTAATCCTCTGGGTGGGCCACAAGCATAGTCGCACCCAGTCATTTGGAGGGAGTTACAAGATCATGGTACGAAAAGCCATACAAAAGCAATCCATCACACCATACTCTGCCTTCCTCTCCTTTTCCGCTATAATTCATTTTGGGTGTTTTTTACTGACCTATGTTTCAGTTCTCTACTTCTATATTCTGATGTGTCCAGTTACTATAAAACCAATGTATTGAGTTCTTAATTTTGTATATTGTATTTTTCAGTTCCAGAATGTCTATTTCATTATTTTTATAGATCCTGATTCATTACAAAGTTCTCCATCTTTCATCAAGTTTGTTGATTTTCCACTCTATTTTCTTTAATATGTTAGTCAGAATTATTTAAAAGTTCTTGTCTGCAAACTCTAATATTGGATCATGTATGGGTCAGATTCTGTTGCCTAGAATTAAGTTTTCTCTTACTTATTGGTCTATTTTCTTGTTGCATATTTAGCAGTTTCTTATTGTATGCCAGACTTTGTATATGAAAAAACCGTAAAGTCACCAGACAATATTATCTTCCAGGCAGAGTTCCCTTTTTCTCTCTTGTGTAAATGGGGTGAGGTATAGGTTACCTGCAGCTAATCAGGGCTTGAGCTGTTGTAAAAAAAAAAAAAAACCCACTGCCATCGAGTTGATTCCGACTCATAGCAACCCTATAGGACATAGTAGAACCAATAGGGATGTGTTAAAAGTTTCGTAAAACTCGGCCTTCCTATCATTTGCCTTATTTTGTTTGTTTGTTTGTTTTCCTTCTTTTTGAGAGCCTATTAAGCATCCTCAGTCAGCCTGAAAGATTACGAGAGACCCATTTCTACACAGGTTGCTGGTGTACTAGTTTTTCAGTGTCTCTGCTTCAAAAATTGACAATTTTCTTGGTGGGTTAAAATGCCCAAGGTTCAAAGGACAGAGTCTCATTCCCATTCTGTTCCTCTGACATCAAGTACCCTTCTCAAAGCATTGGCCATTTTCTTATCTTTCCAGAGACAGCCTCTTTAATCCTTTTCATGTTTTTCCCCCACCTCAGAACCTTCTCATGAAATAAAAATCTCATGTGAAAGGCCACATTATGAGATAAAAAAAAAGTCAGCTGTTAAACAGTTGGAGTAGGGGGTCTTGACACATATCCAGTTTGAAAAAATTAGAGATTTTACAATGATAATGTAATTTAACTTCAAGGGAATTTTAATGTAGTGTTCTTTGCATTCAAAGAGAAAAAGTATACTTTGTTAATGAACATAGTTTAATGTTAATTTTCTTCTAATGATTTTAATGTTAATTTTCCTTTAGAATTTCAGATTTTGAGATTGTGATGTAGTTCTGAATCAGAAGTATAGTATAATGCAGCCAGCAAATACATGAAAATAGCTGTTGCGTCCTAAGAAAGTCTTTACCCTTTTAACAACCTGAAAATGATTCTCTATGACCAAATTTTTTTAAATCTGTTTTGCTGCCAAAAATTCAAATAATAGCATTTTTTGTGTTTTTTTTTTTTTAAAGTTAAAATTTTCATTTCTGTGAAACTTATCCAAAATGATTTTGTGGACTGTGATACTTTATTAGTTAAGCTTGTTTTTATTCTGCATATAGGGTCTCTATCAGTTGAAATTGACTTGACGGCAATGAGTTTGTTTTTATTAAAATTTTAGTGGGGGTATTTTTTAATGATTGTGCATGTGTGTTTTCACTATAATATGCTTCAAAGGTTAGATTTATAGAATTTTATGACTGGGCAGGACTTAATTTTAGAGATTATTCAAGTGAGGCTCCAGATAATTTAAGTAACCCACTCAAAGTATTACAGATAATTAATCGCAAACTTGAGAGTAAAACTCAGATTTCCTATCTCTAAATCTCACGTCCTTTTTATTAAGTCTAATAAAGTGGGTGTGTGTGTGGGTGTAATAAAGGCAGACAAGTATGCTATTTACTATAGAAATACTTTGGATAATAATTTTTAAAATTATTTTTTAATTAGGTAAACTGTATTTTAAATCTTATCAAAACTGCTCTTGTTCCTTTGTATTACATTTTTAGAATATTTCAGTATATTTCATAGTTTTTCATTTTCATTTTTTATAGACTTGGAAAATATTTACGTCTCAACAAATGAATTCCACACTTGAAATCTGCCACATTCCTGTGCCACCTCCTCCTTTAGAAAACTGATCTTAAAACAGAGGTAAAGTCATAGACTTCAACTTTTAAAGAATAAATAATGAATCTCCCTATATAGTTAGACATGTTAGTTTGTTAGTTGGTGAGTCACTGCTACTTGTTGAGCATTTTTACCTAGGAAACTTGAAATAATTCCGTCTTAATTATTGCCTGTGAATTTTACTTTTGAAAGTAGATCCCTTTTAATAGTTGTGTTTTATAAAAATCTTTTTATTGCCTAAACTTTAAATCAAATTATTGAATTTACTCAGCATGACTGCCTTATCTAGCTACCTCTAGATCAGTGCAGTCCATATATCTTCTGTGATAATGGAAATGTTCTATATCTGTGCTGTCCAGTATGGGACACACTAGCCCTAGTAGTGCAATGGTTAAGTGCTTGGCTGCTGACGGAAAGGTTGACAGTTCAAACCCATCCAGAGACTCTGCGGGAGAAAGACCTGGCAATCTGTTCCCTTAAGGATTACAGCCTAGAAAACCCTATGTGGCAGTTCTACTTTGTCACATGGGGTGGCTATGAGTCAGAATTGGCTTGATTGCACCTAACAACGGCACATGTAACTATTGAGCACTTGAAGTGTGGTTAGTGCAATGAAGGGAATTGAATATTTAAATTTTATTTTAGTATATTTGGTATTTACAATAATAGCATGTCTTAAGTGCTTAAAGTTTCAGACATATGCTTTGAAATGCCTTCATAGTTGATCACTTAATTTGAAAATTTGCAGTAGCAAGCCCATTATTGCCTACTCATATGTTGCCTTGTTAACTGTATAGCTTTGTTTATCAATATATATTTTGATCCACTTGAAATCCTTGACAGAAGGAATCTTAATTAGTTTTGCTCACTGCTCTATGCTCAGCATCCAACTCAGTACCCAGCAAGTAATTGGTATTTAGTAAATATTAGTTGATGAATGGATGAATAATTGCTATACTTTACCTACACAGTAAACATGCCTCCTGAATTGTCCAAAAAATTAAATAATTATATTGATATTATTTCTGTAATAATAATAATAATAGCTAACTAGCCTCTATTGGGGTAGCCCTGGTGGTGTAGTGGTTGAGTGCTACGGCTGCTAACCAAAGGGTCAGCAATTCGAATCTGCCAGGCGCTCCTTGGAAACTCTGTGGGGCAGTTCTACTCTGTCCTGTAGGGTTGCTATGAGTTGGAATTGACTCGACGGCACCGGGCTTGGTTTTTTGGTTAACCTCTTTTGGGAGCCCTGGTGGCACAGTTGTTAAAAGCGCAGCTGCTGACAAAAAGGTTGGTAGTGCTAACCCACCAGCCACCCCTTGGAAACCTTATGGCGCAATTCTACTCTGTCCTATATGAGTTGGAAAGATAGCATCGGGTTTTTTTTTTTTAACCACTACTGAAGACTTATATTGTGCCGGTCACTGTTCTAAAGCTTTATGCGTGTTAACTTATGTAATCTTTTAAAATAAACTTTTGACATAGGATAATATGAATTATCTCCATCTTGTAAGTGAAAAACTTTAGGTCAAGTGATTGGTTAAGTAACTTTCCCAAGGACATATAGCTTGTAGGCCATGAAACTGGAATTCAAATTCAGGCAGTCTTGTACCAGAGCCCATACTCTTTAACCACTAAGCTTTACTACTGCTTATATTCTGATTCTCTGTAAATGGAGAACTCCTGAACAAGATGTGTGCTATCAGCTGAGACACAAGTTCTAAACATGTAGGTAATGGAGAGCTTATTATATTTGAACAGGTACTCTGAATAACTTCCTGGCAAGTGGTGATTGACCTTCAGGTCACTTTCCAGCAGTTTATTATTCTGTTCATTATGTTGTAGTCAGAGCTTGCTGGTAAAGATTACCATTACCACGGTCACAAAAAGATAATCATTTTCTGTGATACCCTGCTTACTTTGTTGTGTACCCTGGAATTGAGGCAGTATGGGCCTGAACTGAGCTGCATGCTGGATTATCAACTTGAGCTCTTGCTTTTGAATATAGTTTTTATATAATAAGTGATAGGTTGGGTGAAATGTATAATAGAAGAAATGTTTCTCAGAGTTTTATGCAGATTTCAGTAACCAGATCTATAAATAAAAAGGAACCTTGCAGTGTATTTATAACTGTATTTTCTAGCTACCATTAAATATTAAAGAATACTGAGCCTAGTTAGGAAATACATGTTTATAAAAGTTTTCTATAACCAATACTATTGTATCTTTCAAATGAAGGTACTGAAATGTATTTATAGGGTTTTAGAGTTAGAAAGTAACTTATCATATACAGGAAACTGAAGCCTAAAGGTTTTAAGTGATTTGTCTGAGGTCATATAAGGAGTGTGGTTCATTGATTCAACAAATACACATTAAGTACCTGCCGTATGTTCAGATACCACAGTAGTAGGCTTGTTAGCTTTGAGGACATAATGGTGAGCAAAACAGAAATAGACCCTACTCTCATGAAATGTACGGTCTAATAGGGGAGATAGTCATGAGGTCTAATAAATAAATTATGAAACCCAAAGAAGCTCTAGGAAGGGAAGAAACCATATGTTGGATTGGAAAATACTGAGGAAGAAAGGAAAAGGCTGCTATCCTGCTGAGATTTCCAGAAGGAGAAGGAGCCAGCTGTTCAAATAATAGCAGTAGGACAGCATCCCAGGCTGGGTGAAGGCGTGTGTGAAGGTGTGAAGAAACTGAAAAGAGAGTCTGGCCAGACATAGAAAGCAGTGGAAAGCGTAGTATGAGCCATAAGGTAGGATTCAGATCACAGTTTTTCAACCATAAGTTTTAGAGTAAGAGTTAAATTCAAATCCAAGTTCTGCCATTTAAGCTATTTTACCTTTCTTAGGCCACTCAACTTCCTTATACTTTAATTTTCTTATCTAGTCCTAAGACAGTATTTGTCTTCTTCACTCTCATTCTCTCATAAATATACAGTGAACTTTTTCAGCAATAGATGGAATGCAGAAGCAGTTACAAAATCATGTAAAACAATGCAACTCTCACTAATTTTTTTTTGTTGTTTTAGAAAAATATACTTTACTTTAAAAAATTGTTATTTATGTTAACATGTAATTGGCTTATTTCTATTTTATTGTGGGAGAATACATGTAAAACTTGCAATTTTGATCATTTTTAAGTGTATAGGCAGTCCCCAAATCACAAATGAATTCTTTTCCTAAGCCTGTCTTTAAGTCGAAATTGTAAGTTAGTTGTAACAGTTAGGTAAGTTCATATCTAGTGTCAGTTAGTCAAATGTTAGTCTCAGTATATAGTGTACCTTTCTATGCATAAAAAACTTCGGAAAACGTGTCCAAATACACTAGAACATCTTTAACATAATAATTTGGTAATAATGATAATATTTTGAAGCGTGTCACAAAGTAGCGGCTGTTTGTTATTACAAACCATGATATGTACCTCAATTTTTTAATATAGTAGGCTTTAATCATCCCAAACAGAAACTCTGTACCCATTAAGCAGTAACTTCCCATTCTCCTTCCCCTCAGCCCATCATAACCTCTCATCAACTTTCGCTATGAATTTATTTATTCTAGGTATTTCACATAGTTGGAATCAGTTAATATTTGACTTTTGTGGCTGGCTTATTCAGTTAGCATAATGTTTTAAGAGTTCATGTTGTAGCATGTGTCAGAACTTCATTCCTTTTTATGACTCAATAATATTCCATTGTATAGATATATAATACTTTCGTTATCTGTTCATCTGCTGATGGACACGTGGGTGGTTTATATGTTTTGACTAATGTGAATAGTGCTGCTAGGAACATTTGTGTACAGATGTCTGTATGAATCTCTATTTAGCTTATTATTTTATTAAAGGAATTAAAAAATATTTTTAAAATTTTATAAAGGGGTCCTGAGTACAAAAAGTTGAGAACACTGCTCTAAACTGCGAGATTCTACTGCATCTCATTAAATTACGTAAGCTATAGAAAACATTTAATAGAGTTTATATATACTTGATAGGTTCAATAATAATTTACTTATCTCCTCCATTCTAAGATGTATGTTTATTCACATTTTAACAATTTTGCAATCAGGATGTGTCTTGTCTGAAAAAACTTTTCAGTGATCAGGCAAGTAAATTGTGAAAAGCAGTATGCATCAGTACTTCGCATTTTGAGAATTTAGCATTGAGTTTTCTTTTATTCTGTTATTATTTCAGTTGACATTAATAGCACCTCTTGGGGTTGAATTTTTAATTGAATTTGCACCCCTAATTGTTACTTAAAATGTCTACAAAATATCACAGTATAATACAGCTTTGGAACGAACAATTATCTCAGCAGAAGATTACCTGACACATGCCAGTTAATTCAAAGACATCAAAATTTCCAAATCTATGTGTCTAATTTCAAACATCGGTAAGGTTGGGGTGACTGATTCATGCATCTGGAAGAATATCTACATGTGAAAAGCTTCTGGGTGACTTTTAAAGAAAGTATTTAACTTCCATCTATACTTAATTGGAAGAAAATAAAATTATTAAGCTTAACCAAGTAGAAAATGCAGGCAAAAATCTAAATAGGTTTTGTTATGGCCAGAAGTAAACTGTCATTGCTAACCAAAAAAACCAAACTCATTGCCATCGATTTGATTCTCACTCATAGCGACCCTATAGAACAGAGTAGAACTGCCCCATTGGGTTTCCAAAGAGCGGCTGGTAGATTCGAACTGCCAACCTTTTGGTAAGCGTCCAAACTCTTAACCAGTGCACCATCAGGGTTCCATCATTACTAAAGGTACTAAATAAACCAAGTCCATGAGCACAATTGAATTAACAGATGTTTGAGTGCCTGCTATGTGCCAGGCACTGGGGATATAATGCCTGTTCCTGTAACGTACAAATTTTAGTGGGAAAGACAGACAATAATATGTAAACGAATAAGCAAGATAATTACCAAACCAAACCGGTTGCAGTTGAGTTGATTCCGACTCATAGCGACCCTTTGGGACAGAATAGAACTGCCCCATACGGTTTCCAAGGAGCAGCTGGTGGATTTGAACTGCTGACCTTTTTGATTAGCAGCCATAGCTCTTAACCACTGTACCACCTGGGCTCCAAGATAATTAGATTGTGGAAAATGGTATAAAAGAAATGGGCAGAATGACAGGGGTTGAAGGGGAGGAATAACTGGGATGGGGCAATTTGAGTAGATAGGAAAGGCTTCTCCGAGGAGGTGACATTTAAACTGATAGCAACCCAGCCATATACAGACGACTTGAAGAAGATCATGCTAAGTGGCAAGTACAAAGACTGAGGGAATCCAGAAACAAAGTGATAACGTGGTCAAATGGGTATCTCTTATCATACTTTAATTATGCAGTTTTTTCTTTTTAATATTATTTCTTGTTTTCTTCTTAAAGTGTTGATTAATTGATGTCTTAAAATTAGTTGTATCACATTTTTGTTGAATGCCCTGGAGTTGATTCTGACTGAAAGCAACAGAGTAGAATAGCCCCAAAAGGCTTTCCTGGGCTGTAATCTTTACAGAAGCAGATTGCCAGATCTTTTCTTCCCCAGAGCGGCTGGATAGGTTTGAATGATGACCTTTCAGTTAGCTGCTGAATGCTTAACCATTGTGCCACCAGAGCTCCTTAGTTGTATCATAGAGTTATGGTTATCATTATTATTAACACCACTTTATTCTTCTATTTAAAGGTATTTAACTTTCAGTTACTTTTTAAGTGGTTTTGGTAGATACCGCAGAGATCTGATTTGCCAAATTTGTGATACTAAGAAATTTACCCTAGATGGGATACTTTTATTTTTTTTAATTGGAAGATGGTCATCAGGATTACTTAGGGGAGCTGTTACAAAATATGTAAGCTGGGACCTATTAAAAAAACAAAAACAAAAACCAAGCCTGTCGCCATCAAGTTGATTCTGACTCATAGCGACTCTATAGGACAGAGTAGAACCACCCCACAGAGTTTCCAAGGAGCGCCTGGTGGATTTGAACTGCTGATCTTTTGGTTAGCAGCTGTAGCACTTAACCACTATGCCACCAGGGTTTCCATATTGGGCGGAAATTCTGATGCAGTGTGTATCAGGTTTAAAAGATGTGTGGTTCTTTTTAAAAATATTTGAGCTAATTTTTCATTTTAAAAACAGTATATATTCTTTGTAGAGATTATGAAAAAAATTATTAATTGTAGTTGCATTTTCTTGCCCTTTTTATACTGTGATAGTATATGTCTTTAAAATCTTGTAATCTCTTATAGTTAGCTAAAAAATAATTTATAAATTTTCCTAAAACATAGAAATCTTGATTTAAAACATTTTAAGTATTCTAAATAATTATGTAACAACTTATTTATTTTGATTTTTCAAAGAAATATTTTCTTTGTTTTGTTGAACAATAGCTAGTTAGAAAACATAATGGAAAAAATCACAATCACAGCAAAAAAATGTAAACTACTTAGGAATTAAGGTAATTGGAAATGTGTTGACCTATCTGAAGAAAACACATAACTTATGCTAAGACCTATCAAAGACGATTTTTAACTAAGAGCAATGTCATGCTTCTATATGGGAAAACTCAATATTGTGAAGATGTGATTGGTATTTGAAAGAAAATAAAGAGCAATCAGTGGAATAAATGTAACACCCGAAAGATGGCTTATTTGAAGGGCAGTAGCATTTGGATGTATGGTTCTTTTCTTTTTTTTTTTTTTTAAGTCTCATTTCTTCAGCAAGAGTTTTTAACTTTGGGGGTCTAGTCCTATGAAAGGGCTGTAGTAAGCCTATGAACTCCCTGACATTGTTTGCGAAATTGTTTATGTACAGGCATCATATTTAACTTTTTCTAAAGAAGGGATCCATAGTTTTGTTCAGATCCCAAAGGGATCTGTGACTTCCTCTTCCCCTCATCAAAGAAAAAAAAAAGTCAAGAACCATTATTTTGTATCTTGTATGTCATGATTTGGAAACCCTGGTGGCGTACTGGTTAAGTGCTACAGCTACTAGCCAAAAGGTCGGCAGTTCAAATCCACCAGGCGCTCCTTGGAAACTCTATGGGGCAGTTCTACTCTGTGCTATAGGGTCACTAGGAGTCGGAAT
Source organism: Loxodonta africana (assembly GCF_030014295.1). Classification (NCBI taxonomy): domain Eukaryota; kingdom Metazoa; phylum Chordata; class Mammalia; order Proboscidea; family Elephantidae; genus Loxodonta; species Loxodonta africana. Next base: position 45,110,927 of record NC_087347.1, read on the forward strand.
CGACTCGACGGCAGTGGGTTTGGTTATTTTTTTTTTAATGTCATGATTTATATGTAGTATTAGTTCATTGATCCAGTTTTTTTTTTCTTTTTATTGTTTATTGTGGAACGTTTCAAACCTGTAACAAAATAGAGCAAGTAGTATAATGAAACCTGTATAGCAGTTAAGCAGCTTCAATTGTTATCAACTCATGGCCAGTCGTAGTTCATCTATACCTGAATACACTGTCCTCACTATCCTCTCCCTATTTATTTTACAGTAAATCCCAGGCATCATTTCATCAACAAATATTTCATTATGTATCTCTAATGCATAAGGACTATTTTTTTTTAAAAAGCTACTGCAATACCATTGGAAACCCTGGTGACACAGTGATTAAGAGCTATGGCTGCTAACCAAAATGTCAGCAGTTCGAATCCACCAGGCGCTCCTTGGAAACTATGGGGCAGTTCTGCTCTGTCGTATAGGGTCGCTGTGAGTCAGAATCGACTTGATGGCAACGGGTTTGGTTTTTCAGGTGGCAGTACCATTGTCAAATATAAAAATAAGCTATAGTAATTCCTTAGTTTAATATCATCAAATAACCAATCATATTCAGCCTTCCCCAGTTGTTTCATACTTTTTTTTAACTGTTTGAATTAGGATCCTAATAAGATTCATACTTTGCAATTGATTATTAATACATGTTTTTTAATCTCTTTTAATATGTAGGTTCCCTCACCATCTCTCTCTTATCTTACACTGAAGAAATACTTCAGTCTGACTTAAGAGCATTCACTATTTGAAAATAAGGGGCATATCTTACTCCTTTTTGTACTTATTGCTTATATACTCCTTAGTATAGTGCCTTATAGATAAATATTTAAAAATCCTTTTGGAATTGAAGAAAAAATTAGAAAATCTGATTTCTTTTTTTTAGGTAAAAATCTAATATGAAATTTGACACAAAATTAGGCAAAGATATCTTTTTAGTAAAGGAGCTTTTGTTTTAGTCGCTTTAAAGACAGTTCTTCACCATCACCAGAAGTTCTTTATTTCTTCCTGTTCTTAGCTTTCCAGCCTAAAAAATTGTTGTTTCTTTCTATTAACAATATGTGCTTGTTTTTATTTATTTATTTTTTGGAATTCAAAATTACGTATTCTCAAATAATGCTTTCCCTCAGAGGTAAACACTTAATAGGCTTTTTTCACATCTTATACAATTTCTAAATGGAATTGTGGTTTGCATGCTATTTATTGTGCAATTTGCTTTTTCTAATTGGACGTCTTTCCATTTTAGAAAACATAGGTCTACCTTCTTCAAAGACCTTATTTTCTATGGTGTATATATGTTTATAATCAGTTTACTGAATATATGATGCTTGATTTCTAGCTTACCTAGCTTTGTCATTTACAATCTGTCACATGGTTTTTCCATGGTGTATAACTTATTTTGGAAACCCTGGTGGCGTAGTGGTTGAGTGCTACAGCTGCTAACCAAAAGGTCAGCAGCTTGAATCCACCAGGTGCTCCTTGGAAACTCTTTGGGGCAGTTCTGCTCTGTCCTTTAGGGTCGCTATGAGTCGGAATTGGCTCAATGGCAATGGGTTTTTTTTTTTTTTTTGGATATAACTTATTTCAGTTGTATACTTGGTAAGAGCTCCAGGCATAGACTGTGCATCGTCTTGGGTATTGTGCTGTTTGATTTTGCTCAGTAAACTTGATTTTTCATTTTGAAGCATAGCTGCTGGTTAAAGTATGAAAGCATTAAGATAATATATTTAAATGCATCTTTTTTTTAAAAAAAAAGCTTATTTCTGAAGAGAAGTTTTTTTTTTTTTTTTGGCAAACTTCCTTATCTAAAATGTATACTAAATTTCTCCTTTAATAAAAGGCACACATCATTTGCCTTTGGTAGCTTTTGTGCGTATTGCCATCCTCAAGTTCAGCACTACTCTCTTTCAGAGGTAAAAAAAAAAAAAAAATAGAAGGTAGAAGAAGATGCTGGGATCTGAACGTGGTGTTGTGGAAGAATGGTTGTCAGAATTCAAGGTAAGTTGGATTGGGGGTAAGGATGTATTATGTGATTTTAAATGTCATTAATTTAAATAGCAAACATGTGCTGTGTGGTTAAACTTGTGCTAATGTTTTGATATGAAGTGAAAACAGTAAAATATGAAATAATATGTTTCAATTATAACTCTTGAAAAAAGCACTGATGTGGACAATGTCTAGAAGATAATATGTAAAAATGAAAATAGTTGTTAGGATCAATGAGGGGATATTTAAGTTTAAAAACATATTCAATAAAAGAGGTGATGCCACTAGGCTTTAGTAAGGCCCAGAAGTAAGATTTGTGCTTTAGGCTTTTATTTTCTGTAATTAACAGTCACTTGGAAGCCCTGGTGGCGTAGTGGTTAAGTGCTACCGCTGCTAACCAGAAGGTTGGCAGTTCAAATCTGCCAGGCGCTTCTTGGAAACTCTGTGGGGCAGTTCTACTCTGTCCTATAGGGTCGCTATGAGTTGGAATCGACTCGATGGCACTGGGTTTGGTTTGGGCTTAACAGTCACTCACTGATTTGATTAAAAACCATATAACTTAATAATTCTATGCAAATAAAATGTTTTTTAAAAATATAAAATGTAAGAATTGCAATATCTCCTACATTGTATTTTGGACCAGATTAGTTTAAAGTGACTCATTTTGGTAAATCTTGGAATAATTTTTGATTTCTAACCATTTTTCAAGGTTGAGTAGTTAAAAGAATTATTTTAAATAACATCCTAACTTTATAGTTTATTAATTCTCATGGTTATTTCCTATATTAATTATTTTCACTTTTCTTGTTGACTCTATTAATACTGTTTTCAGATTGAAGTCATGTAAAATAAAGTTCCTGACACCCCAAATATTAAGTTCACTTTTGTTTTTCTTTGGTGATTTCTTTTAGGCGTTACCTGACACTCAGGTCACCAATTATGCAGCAACTTTACACCGGAAAAAAACACTGGTACCAGCCCTCTATAAAGTTATTCAAGATTTGAATAATGAGGTAGGAAAGTTCATAAGAAAAAAAAAAATTAACACAGTGAAATGAAATATGTGTACCAAAACCCATATATGTAAGCTTTCCTCTTAAAAAATTTCTTCAATTTTACTTGTGGGACTGAAAATCTTTCTTTCTGCTGTTTTTCATTCTGATGGTTGCTTTGGCTTTTTCTGACCCCTTCCTTTTCATATTTTAAAATGTTTCGATCAAATTTGTTCTTGTCAAGGGTAGTATATTTTGATTCTTGATTTAAGTGACTATCATCTCAATAGATTATTTAATTTGAAATTCTTCTCTGTGAATGTTTCCTGTTCCAGAAGCCAAAATTTAATGAAATTCTGATTGAGATTTATTTTAAATATTCTTTACAGTTATTTGATTGATAATATAAGACTATATATAATCGCTCTAATCAGCGAAATCAAACTTATAACACAAGGTGATGCTGCTAGTAAATGCTGAAAATGATCAGAGAAAGCACCTTTTAGTCTAAATGGTCAAGATCAGTAAGAGTTTCCTATTGTTCGGCCTTGGATAGAAGAAGGAAAAAAATGCAGTATTGGATCCATATATTAACTTATGCAAAATACACACATTATCTTTCCATTAACACATTAGTACAACATACAGTTTTATCACCACTGGTTTCATGTGTGCTTTAAAATGAAAATGAAAGGAACACACAGGAAAGTAGCTTCTTATCTTCCCAGATACAGCCTCCAAGAGTGCCTCTGCTGTGTACTGGAGTGAGTTTGAAGAAGTTCAGGTAATCATCTCCTAACCAGCAGCTTAACTTAAAGTCCATCTTTATTTATGTCCTTTCACTAAAAGCTTGCTTACTGACCTCTTCCTTTCCTGTCTCTTCTCAGTTAGACTTGCATCTGTTGCAGTTTGTAGCAGCAACTGCAGGGTTAATCTGCCTCTTTTTCTCATGCTGTGTATTTCTGAATGTTTTGAAAATTTAGGTATGGGTAATGTACATATATGCATATCCTTCTTGGTCAGGAGTTTTCAAAATTCACTGTCTGAATAATGAATGTGTTTTATGCTAACTTAACATTTAAACTTTGCTTATTAAAATATCTCTGTTTTATGGTTTCTCTTTAGAATGTAAGCTCTTTATGGGCAGTGATCATATATTCTGTATTTGTTACTTCCCCAGAATCTAATACTTTATCATGTACGTAATGAACCCTTGATAAATATTGTTTAGAAGAATAAAAAAAAAAAAAAGAAGAAGAATAGTGAACTACAAAATGAGGTTCTAAAATGCCGTCATTTTCATTAGGACTTACATGTGTATAAAAAGTATCCTTTGACTTTTTAAAATATATATTTTTTTCTCTTTTTATTAGCCTACTACCAAAAACTATAATCTTTGCATTGTCAGGTTGCAGAAGGGACAAAAGGTTTTTTTATCTTCATTTCTCTCGTCTGATGGATATTGACGGTGTTACTGGTTGCTGAGAATTACCTGGCAAGGGTGTTGGCCCTTTGTATATGTGCTGGTAATGAACCCCTTTGAAGGAAGGAAAGGGGGTGTAATGATAAGGAAGGAGAGGCTAGTATTAATGGAACCTAGGGAACTTGAATAAATATACTCGATTTTATAAATGTTTAGCTTATGCTGTGCCTTTAAAAAATTCCAGAGTTAGAATTTTCCAAGTAATTGTCAGTAAACAGTCATAAAGAGAAATGGAAATAGAAGGAAATATAGAAATGATGTATTCCATTAAGACTTGTTCAATTATTTTCAGATCATTCTAAGCTAAAATATGCTAAAGGTCACTTTATTTCCTTATTTTACCATAATTTCTTTGGGAATTCCTTGAGACAACCTCAAAATATATTTATTTCTAGGGTTATGTCTTAGTCATCTAGTGCTGCTATAACAGAAATACCACAAGTGGATGGCTTCAACAAAGAAATTTATTCTCTCACAGTCCAGTAGGCTACAAGCCCAAATTCAGGGTGTCAGTTCAGGGGAAGGCTTTCTCTCTCTGTCAGCTCTGGAGGAAGGTCCTTATTATCAGTCTTCCCTTGGTCTGGGAGCATCTCAGTGCAGGAACCTCAGGTCCAAAAAATGTGCTCTGCTCCCGGTGCTGCTTTCCTGGTGGTATGAGGCCCCCATGTCTTTGTGCTCGCTTCTCTTTTATATCTCAAAAGAGGTTGACTTAAGACACTATCTAATCTTGTAGATCTCATCAATATAACTGCCAGTAGTCGATCTCATTACATCATAGTGATAGGATTTGCAACACATAGGGAAATCACATCAGATGACAAAATGGTAGACAATCATACAATACTGGGAATCATGGCCTAACCAAGTTCACATGTATTTTTTGGGGACACAGTTCAGTCCATGACAGGTGGCAAATGTGATTAAGTTGAGAGTTGACCTAGAAAGGGTTCTTTTGTTTCATATTAGCATTTCATTAAATATTTAAGATACATATTGCAATTTATGTATTAGGTTCTGGCTTAGAAAAAGGAATGCAAAGGTACATAAATATTTTAAAAATTAAGTTTGAAGTAGAAAATTTAATTTTAGAAAAAGATGTTTCTAAGTTGGTGAGAGTGAATCTTTAAAAAATATGTTATCAGAATTTATACATCAAAATGTCTTCTACAAAGATGTCACTTCATGAAGCTCTATAGTTTTTCAATGGTGGTAACCAACATTACCCAAAACATTTTTTTTTTTATTAACTTCTATTGAGCTTCAGGTGAACGTTTACAAATCAAATCAGACTGTCACATATAAGTTTATGTACACCTTAGTCCGTACCCCCACTTGCTCTCCCCCTAATGAGTCAGCCCTTCCAGTCTCTCCTTTCGTGACAATTTTGCCAGCCTCCAACTCTCTCTATCCTCCTGTCCCCGCTCCAGACAGGAGATGCCAACACAGCCCCAAGTGTCCAACCCAAAACATTTTTATATTTCTTTTAAATTACTTTCTAAAATTTATTTATTTATTTATTTGTACACTTTTAGTGGTACAAAGTGTTTTCCTTTGAGGATACACTGAATTTTTTTTAAACCACCAAAACTTCATTTCACAGTAGTATGTTAAATATAATAGATGTTCAGGTCTGATAATACAGGATACCTTTGACATTCTCAAGGAGTATATTGAAGTAACAACTTTAACAGCAATAACTTTAATACCCGTAAATTTCCAAACACATCATGTTTTTCAATCTCTTCATTTTGGCTTTACCTTAAACTCCCTACCCTCTAGCATTTTTGTTTGTTTTCTTTTGGGGATTATTTTACGTAGAAAAACTAAATTTAGGTAATTTTACAAAAGTCAGTATTTATTTAGTGACAACAAACAATGAAGGCAGATTACTTTGCTTATATTGGGTGGTGATATTTTGCTGATAACTGGGTAGTCAGAACCTTAAATGCCAGAGGCCTTCTACTCTATTGTATGGTCAAAATTGTGACTGATTATGAAATAAAACTTTTTTTTCTACTGTGACTTTTAAACTGATACTTGAAAGTGTTTCTTTCAAAGAGATGTTCCAAGAATATTTTGAGCAGTTGTGACATTGTGGAACTGAGCATATAGCTTTCTGAGATTATTATACTTTGGATACTGTGGCATTAAAGAAATTACTCAATTATTTTATATTGTCATACTTTATAATATTAATGTGTGAGACCTTGCCATAGGTAGAAATGGAAGAAATTACAACTTCAGCGATCCAAGTTCAAGACCCAGCATTCATTATAATCAACCAGTTGCTGGCATAGGTCTGCTTTCATTGTTTCTCCTGTCAGGTCATATGGTTCTAACCATGTGTTCAGACTTTAGAAAGAACGATTCTGTAGAATCTTAAAGCAATGCTGAACTTTAGTCATATAAAGAGGGCCCTTTTAGTCCTAATTCTGTTATGTTCTGAAAGGTAATCAGATGTATTATTTAGTTAACAAATTATTTCAAAAAGTTGCCACATGCCACGTATAATAATAATTGGAACTTATGACATTCTTACAAATAATTTTATTTAAAATCATAAAAATTCTTAATGTATACTTCCTAGAAGTTTAATATTACATTGTCATGGCTAACCTGTGTTACAGTTTTAAGTGTTCATCTCTAGACCAGCATATGGCTTTATTCTTCTCCCTTCCTCCCTTCCAGATCCCTTAGATACTCTAGCAAGTCTTCTAATTCAAAGAGACCTCTAGCACATTAACCCTATCACTTTTTTTTTATGATTTAATTACACCTCCTCTATTGGGTCGCTATGAGTCAAAATTGACTTGACGCCAATGGGTTTGGTTTTTTTTTTGGTTCTCCACTCAGTGTCTCACTCCTCTCTTTTCCCAGCTAAATTTTCATGATCCAGGATTACAGTCATTCCCCTTGTAAACATTCTTAACTCCTTTGCCTCTCATTCCCTCAGTTCATACTCTCTAGGCAAAATCAATGCTGGATAAAATCCAGCCATCCATCTACTTCATGCCTGCTGTACCTGAGCAGCTGAACATGCCTGAGAAAATACAATTTGATTGACTTGCTCCACTTTCCCACTTTCAATTCAGGATTACAAATCTCAAATAAGCACATAGTGCTGCCTTGCAGTCTTACTTTACTTCCTTGGTACACTTACTGTCCCACTGTTCATTTTATACCTTCTCTTTCCTCATATTCTTACTGTCCTTCCTCCTCATTTTCAGCTTGCTTTCTATATCAATAAAAAAAGAATAGTTGGAAACTCTCTTATTTTCCCGTTCAAATCTTATCATTCTACCAACATCTCTACTCTTTTCTGCCATTCAGTGGATGAAGTGCCCTAGGTTGTATCAAAGGCAATCTCCTGACTACATTCAAAAAGCTTATTATTTCTTCATTATTGGTACTACATGTAATAGAATATTTGTGATTAAACAAACCTCACTCTGCTCCAACTCCATTCTAGTGTAAGAAATACGGTATAATGGAAACAATACTTTGTTGTAGAAAGTCCTGAATTTTAGTATCTTCCTTTACTACTAACTTCTCTATAAGTTTGGGCAAATTTTCTGACTAGTCTAGGCTTCATTTGTAAGGGAAGAGTTAGAATACTTTTTAAGATTTTAACAGCTATGATAGTGATTTCACTTGAAGGATTTAGAGTTACATGTATGTATGTAAATTTCTTAGCTTTAAAGTTGTTTTTCAAGAACTAAGCTGAACTCATCTTAGTATTAACTGTATAGTCTTCAACATTCAGGTTGTTGACCTGATTTTACAAGTTTGAATGTAGTGATTTTTCGGCAATGTTAGATTATTACAGACATATCTAACTACGTTCAAGTAGATTTCCTAATGTCTATGCACTATTTTGGTCATTCAGAATAGAGGTAATAAGCGTATGAAATTACTGAGTTACTCATATTTTAAGAGTTTGTGTTAAATTTTAATTTAAAAATTATTTTATAGTTTCTTATTAGTATTAAAAAATTAAGTCCATGACAGCCAAAGTGCAACCCTGAGCATATCTCACCTGAAGTTAGAGACCATCTCAGGAATAGATTTGGCACATTGAGCACTAATGAATGAAGACCAGACGAGTTGTGGGAGAACATCAAAGACATCATACATTAAGAAAGCAAAAGGTCGTTAAAAAGAGAAGAAAGAAAAGACCAAATGGATGTTAGAAGAGACTCTGAAACTTGCTGTTGAATGTAGAGTAGTTGAAGAGAATGGCAGAAATGATGAAGTAAAAGAGCTGAACAGAAGAAGGGTGGCTCAAAAAGACAAAGTAAAGTATTATAATTAAATGTGCAAAAACATGGAAACCAAAAGGGAAGAACACTCAAGCTGAAAGAACTAAAGAAAAAAATTCAAGCCCTGAGTTGCAGCTTTGCAGAATTCTATTGGCAAAATATTGAACGATGCAAGAAGCATCAAAAGATCGAAGGAATGCATAGCGTTACTGTACCGAAAGAACTGGTTGATGTTCAGCCATTTCAGGAGCTAGTATATGATCAAAAACTGATGGTATCGAAGGAAGAAGTCTAAGCTGCAGTGAAGGTATTGGTGAAAAACAGTGCTTTGGAATTGACAGAATACAAATTTAGATGTTTCAACAAATGGATGCAGTGCTGGAAGCACTCACTCATCTATGCCGAGAAATTTGGAAGACAGCTACCTAGCCAACCAACTGAAAGAGGATCCATATTTGTGCCCATTCTAAAGGTAGATTATTCAACAGAATGTGGAAATTATCAAACAATATCATTAATATTACATGCAATTAAAATTTTGCCAAAGATAATTCAAGAACATTATAGCAGTGCATCAACAGGGAACTTCCAGAAATTCAAGTTGGATTCAGAAGAGAATGTGGAACATGGGATATCATTGCTGATGTCAGATAGATCTTGGCTGAAAGCAGAAATTGTCAGAAAGGTGTTTACCAGTGTTTTTGATTATGAAAACGCATTTGACTATGTGGATCATAACACATTATGGATAACGTTGCAAAGAATGAGAATTCCATAACACTTAATTGTGCTCATGAGGAAACCGTATGCAGACCAAGAGGCAGTTGTTCGAACAGAATAAGGGGATGCTGTGTGGTGCAGAATCACAAAGGTGTGCATCGGGGTTGTGTCCTTTCACCATACTTATTCAATGTATGTGCTGAATAAATAATTTGAGAAGCTGGACTAAATGAAGAAGAACGCAGCATGAGGATTGGAGGAAGACTCATTAACAACCTGCGATATGCAGATGATACAGCCTTGCTTGCTGAAAGTGAATAGGGCTTGAAGCACTTCCTGACAAATATCAAAGACCACATGCGTCAGTATGTATTACACCTCAACATTAAATAAAAATCCTCACAACTGGACAAATAGCCACATCATGATAAACGGAGAAAATATTGAAGTTGTCGTAGATTTCATTTTACTTGAATCCACAGTCAGCATCCATGGAAGCAGCAGTCAAGAAATCAAACAATGTAAAGTATTATGAAGAAGAACAAAGTGGGAGGCTTCACACTACCTGATTTTAGAACCTATTGTACTGCCATGGAAATCAACACAGCTTGTTACTGGTACAACAACAGACACATAGACCAATGGAACAGAATTGAGAACCCAGACGTAGGTCCATCCACCAATGAACAGCTGATATTTGACAAAGGCCCAAAGTTCATTAAATGAGGAAAAGGCAATCTCTTTAGCGAGTAGCACTGGCATAACTGGATATCTATCTGTAAAAAAATTTAACACTTCCCATACCTCACATCATACACAAAAACGAACTGAAAATAGATCAAAGATCTAAATATAAAATCTGAAACAGTAAAGATCATGGAAGAAAACATAGGGGACAATGCTAGGGGCTGTAATACATGGTGTAAATAGTATACAAACCATAACTAACAATGCACAAACACCAGAAGAGAAACTAGATAACTGGGAGCTCCTAAAAATCAAATACTTTGCTCCTCAAAAGATTTCACCAAAAGAGTAAAAAGGCAACCTACAGACTGGGGAAAAAAAATTGGCTACAACGTATCCGATAAGGGTCTAATCTCTAAAATTTAAAAGATACTGCAACACCTCAACAACAAAAAGACAATCCAATTAAAAAATGAGCTAAGACTGTTTACAGTTGCAAAAAGATGGAAGCAACCAAGATGCCTATCAACAGATGAGTGGATAAATAAATTATTATGATATAGTCACATAATGGAATACTACACAACGATTAAGAACAACTATGAATTCGTGAAACATCTCATACCATGGAATGTGGAAGGCGTTGTGCTGCATAAAATTAGTCAGTTTGCAAAAGGACAAATACAGTATGAGACCACTATTATAAGAATTCTAGAAAAAGTTTAAACACAGAAGAGAGTGGGAGGGAGGAAGAGGGATAGTCACTAATTAGATGGTAGACTAGAACTATTTTAGATGAAGGGAGAGACAACATACAATACAGCAGAGGTCAGCACAACTGGACTAAACCAAAAGCAAAGAAGTTTCCTGAATACAACCAAATGCTTCAAAGGGCAGAGTAGCAGGGACAGGGGTTTGGGAACCATGGCTTCAGGAGACATCTAAGTCAATTGGCATAACCAAATTTGTTAAGAAAACATTCTGCATCCCACTTTGGTGAGAGGTGTCTGGGGTCTTAAATGCTAGCAAGCGGCTGTCTAAGATGCATCAATTGGTCTCAACCCACCTGGAGCAAAGGAGAATGAAGAACACCAACGATATACGGTAATGATGAGCCCAAGAGACAGAAAGGGCCACATAAACCAGAGACTCAATCAGCCTGAGACTGGAAGAACTACATGGTGCCCAGCTACCACAGATCACTGCCCTGACAGGGAACACAACAGAGATTCCCTGATGGAGCAGGAGAACAGTGGGATGCAGATCTCAAATTCTCATAGAAAGACCAGGCTTAGTGGTCGGACTGAGACCAGAGAGACCCTGGAGGTCATGGTCCCCGGACCCTTTGTTAGCCCCAGATTGGAACCATTCCCTAAGCCAACTCTTCAGACAGGGATTGGACTGGACAGCAAGATAGACAATGACACTGGTGAGGAGTGAGCTTCATGGCTTAAGTAGACACGTGAGACTATATGGGCAACTCCTGTCCGGAGGCGAGATGAGAAGGGAGAGGAGAGCAGGAGCTGGTTGAAGGGACACGGGGAATACAGGATGGAGAGGAGGAATGTACTGTCTCATTAGGAGGAGAGCCGCTGGAAGTACATAGCAAGGTGTGTGTAACTTTTTGCATGAGAGACTGACTTCCTTTGTAAACTTTCACTTACAGCACAATAAAAAAATAAACAAACAAAAAAAGGGCTAAGGGTATGAACAGATACTTCACCAAAGAAGACATTCAGGCGGCTAACATACGGGGAAATGCTCACAAACATTAGCTGTTAGAGAAATGCAGATCAAAACTACAATGAGATGCCATTGGCTGGCACCGATCCAAAAAACAAAACCTAACATTTGTTGGAGAGGTTGTGGAGAGATCGGGAATCTTATGCACTGCTGGTGGGAGTGTAAAATGGTACAACCACTTTGGAAAACGATATGGCACTTTCTTAAAAAGCTAGAAATAGAAATACCATAGGATTCAGCAATCCCACTCCTAGGAATATACCCAAGAGAAATAAGAGCCGTCACACGAATAGACATATGCACACTCATGTTCATTGCAGCACTATTCACAATAGCAAAAAGGTGGAAACAACCTAAATGCCCATCAACAGACAAATGGATAAACAAATTATGGTAAACATTATGGTACACACACAAAATGGAATACTGTGCAGCGATAAAGAACAGTGATGAATCCGCGAAACATCTCACAACATGGATTAATCTGGAGGATTCATGGATGAATTATGCTAAGTGAAATAAGTCACAAAAGGACAAATACTGTATGAGACTACTATTATAAGAACTCAAGAAAAGGTTTAAACACAGAAAAAAAAAAGCATTCTTTGATGGTTATAAGGGTGGGGAGGGAGGAAGGAGGGGAAATTGCTAGGTAGATAGTAGACAGGGATCAACTTTGATGAAGGGAAGGACAACACACAATACAGGGAAAGTCAGCCCAACTGGACCAAAGCGAAAGCAAAGAAGTTTCCTGGACACACCCAAACACTATGAGGGGCAGAGTAGCTGGGTCTGGGTCTGGGGACCATATTTTCGGGGGACATCTAGATCAATTGGCATAACCTGGTTTATAAAGAAAATGTTCTACATCCCACTTTGGCAAGTGGTGTCCAGAGTCTTAAAAGCTTTCGAGCAGCCGTCCCACTCAGAGCGAAGGAGAATGAAGAAAACCAAAGAAACAAGGAAAATACTAGACCAGAGGATTACAGGGCCAAATGAACTAGAGACTTCACCAGCCTGAGGCCAGAAGAACTAGATGGTGCTTAGCTACACGAGTTACCGCCCTGACAGAGAATCCAACAGAGTCCTGGAAAGAGCAGGAGAAAAATGTAGAACAGATCTCAAATTCACGTAAAAAGACCAGACTTAATGGTTTGACAGAGACTAGAGGAACCCCTGAAACTCTGGCCCCTGGACACACTCTTAACCCAGAACTGAAACCATTCCCAAAGCCCGCTCTTCAGACAAAGATTTTTAAAAAACCCATTACTGTTGAGTTGATTCCGACTCAAAGTGACCTTTTGGTTAGCGGCCAATCTCTTAACCACTATGTCACCAGGGCTCCAAGAGGAGACAGGACTGTAAAACAAAAAATAATACACATGAGGAATGTGCTTCTTAGTTCAATCAGATGTACCAGAGCAAATGGGCAGCTCCTGCCGAAAAGCAGGATGAGAAGGCAAGAAGGGACAGGACGTGGTCGAATGGACACAGGGAACCCAGGGTAGAAAGGGGGAATGTGGTGTAACACTGTGGGGATTGCAACTAATGTTACAGAAGAGTATGCATATAAACTTTTGAATGAGAAATTAACTTGAGCTGTAAACTTTCATCTAAAACACAATTTAAAAAAAAAAAAGAAAAATGATGCATTGCGTTGGGCAAATCTGCTGCAAAAAACCTCTTTAAAGTGTTGAAACGCAAAGATGTCTCTTGGAGTACTAAGGTGTGCCTGACTCAAGCCATGGTATTTCAGTTGCCTTGTATGCAGGCGAAAGCTGGACAATGAATAAAAAAATAAAAAAATTATTGATGCCTTATAAATTATGGCAAAGAATATTGAATATACCATGAACTGCTAGAAAAATGAACAAATCTGTTCTGAAAGAAGTACAGCCAGAATGCTGCTTAGAAGGGAGAATGGCAAGACTTCATCTCAGTACTTCGGGCATATTACCAGGAGGGACCAGTCCCTGGAGAAGAATATCATGCTTATTAAAGTAGAGAATCAGTGAAAAAGAGGAAATCCCTAAATGAGATGGGATTGACACAGCGGCTGCAACAGTGGGCTGAAACATAGCAACAAATGTGAGGATGGTGCAGGACCCGCACAGTATTTCCATCAGCTGAATATAGGTTCACTATTAGTCAGAATTGACCTAACAACAATGACAATTAGTATATGATCTGCCTTTTAAAATGATAGTCAGATTTTTGCAGCCTGTAGTTAACTCCAGCAAAACCAGGTCTAAATTGGAAGTATGTGTTTAGGGAAAACTGGAATAATCAGTTTCTTTTATTTGTATGCATTTAAAATAGCATTTTGAATACCCAGAGATGGTGTATTACAAAATCCTTCCCTCTACTGAGTGGTACATAATTTGTTTAAATCTTAGTCTGAGTTGAGATTTAAAGTTTATTTCAAACATGACCATTTGAAATTATTTTCTTCTGATGGAAATTTTTTTAAGTGAAAAATGTTAAGGGTTGGTAAGAATAGAAAGGGAAAGTTGCCAAATATAATTTATAGTACATTGATTAAAGAATTTTTCATCTAATAATTTAGTAGTACAGTATATTGAAAGGTATCTTGATATTATATGGGCACAAAGTACTTATAGTTAGTGGATTGGTCAGTTTAATATATGGTCTCTACATAAATAGGGATTAAGGATTTTGGTTGAATTAAAAAATATTTAGGAATTAATATTGAGAATTTATTTTAAATATTATATAGGTAAATGTATATTAAAAAGTACAGTTACAGACAGAAGAATGGAAATAACCAATGTACTTTATTTTTATTTTAGCTGCTGGAGCCTGTCTGCCACCAGCTCTTTGAACTCTATCGTAGCTCTGAAGTTCGACTTAAGAGGTTCACACTGCAGTTCTTGCCAGAATTGATATGGGTTTATTTACGGCTTACAGTTAGCCGAGACAGACAGAGTAATGGTTGTATTGAAGCACTTCTGTTAGGAATTTACAATTTGGTAAGTTGTAAAGTAGATTTAACTATTATAATCAGTATCATTCTTAATATTTTATGACTTATTTCTTCAAATCGTTTCAGTTGACCAATATTTATGAATGTCTTCTGTGTAAGGCATTGAGTTGGGCACCAATAAATATAAAAAATTAGGTGTGATACTTGTTTTTAGGAAGCTTCTGCTCTGCGAGAGAAGAAATAATTATAGATGACTAATAAGCAAAATTTTTACAAGAGTATTTCAGAGAGAAACTTAGATGCTAGCTGAAGTTATTGTGACAGGCTTTATTGAGGAAATGGCATCTGTGCTTGGCCTTAACAGGCGGTGTAGTACTAACATTGAGATTAGGAGTAGGTGAGATTTCAGAAATAATCACATGAGCATAAGCACAGATGTAAGAAAGTCATTTCCTGGAAATAGAAAATAATTCTTTTTGAAGTACAAAATATATATGCAAGCTGTGAAAGATACTTTGGCATCTGTTTTAGAGGGTCTTAAACTCTAACGGAGCCCTAGTGGTGCAGAGGTTAAGTGCTCGGCTGCTAACTGAAAAGTCAACAGTTTGAACCTATCAGCCGTTCTGCGAGAGAAAGACGTGGCGGTCTGCTCCCGTACAGATTACAGCCTTGGAAACCCTATGGGGCAGTTCTGCTTTGTCCTATAGGGTCGCTTGTTGTCAACAGGTAAACTCTAACGTAAAGAGTTTCGGTGTTCTGTAATACACATTGGGAAAGCAGTTACAGGTTTTTGAATAAAAGAATGGCATTAGGGAAATTAATTGGGTGATGGTATGCAGAGAGGCCTTGGAATTATAAATTGAACTTAATTACCATTCTTTGTATTTGGTAGGCTATATATATAACTGGAAATAGTGGGGCGAGTGGATATGAGATTACTGTTTCTTGAGGGAGGCATGTTAGTTAAGGCTGTTCTGTTACAGCCTGTTAGGATCTTTAAGATTTGACTAAGAACACAGTGGAAACTAGAGGGAGAACAGAGACCACTTAACATTTCCTAGATGCTAGAGGCCTTGCATGAAGGAACTTTAAGACTTGACTACTTCTGTAAGATGAATGGGCTTGCTGGAAAGGGAAGAACTTAAAGGTCTTGAGGAATGAAGGAAATAAGTGAGAAAGTTGGGGAGAGTTAGGAAACATGGGAAACCTACATGGGACCTTTCTGAAGATACAGGTAGCAAGACTCCTTTTCTTGTGCAATGCAAAGGAACATGATATTCCCACCTTCTTGTACCTCTGTAAAAAATTGAACAGTTACCAGAACTCATCAATGAAGATCCATGAATCTAATGAATGTATATTGGAGTCACTGAGTGGGGAAAAGAATGAGAAGCCACTGGCACAAAGCTTTTGTAATTTGATGATAAAGTTTTTTATAGCTATTTGCAAATTTATTTTAATATTCATTTGATGGTATATATTTGATAACACATTATTTTCGGTACTTTTTTTCTTCTAAGGAACTTTTAAGTGCTTTAAACATTATTATTCTTTTTTTTTCTCATGATGCCTAATTTGAGACATTGGTTCTAAAATATGTGCCCTTTGAAGTCTTATATTCTGTGAATTCAGTCCACATTGTAAACACTCCACATAACAAAGGTTACCTTTATAGTTGAGAGTTAATAAAGTACAGGAAGATTGAGTCACAATAAATAAGTATTCTTCTGCACCAGTGCTCACTTGTATTAAGTGTTATCACTTAAGAACCCATTAGAAAATATTGCCAGTAATAGAACATATATGTCTGAAAGAAGAAGCATGGACTTTGGAATCAGTTGTATTCCATTTAAAACCAGGCCCTGACACATATTGACTATTTTAATATGGGCAAGTTTCTTAACATCTTGACTTCAGTTGTCTCATCTGTAACACAGGAATAAAAGATTTTGAGTAAGGATTAAAAATAACTTGAAGATCCTAACATATTGCCTGAGGTATTTAATAAATGTTTATTATTAATATTATCATGCTAAATCTGGGGGATTTTTTAATGAAAAGCTGGTTTAGGTATAAAATTTCTTTTTTACTAATTTGTTTTTTTCTTTTAAAGCAGGAAATTTGTTATATGCATTACTAAGTCTGCCATAGTGCCTAGCACAGCCTCATAGTAAATGTTTGTTGAATTATTGAGTTTAGTGTTTTAGCTTATGTTTAATATTATCATTTTTATTAATTTATTGTTGTTGCTATTGAGTCAACGTGTGTGATTAGTTTGTTTAGTGTAAAATTCAGTATTGAACAAATGAAACAAAACTATTTTGTGGAGTGGAATGTTTTATAAGTTATTGACAGTATTGGCTGGAGTTATAGTTTAATATCTTTTCACGTCTCAGAAATACTGTATCATAGTGGCATCTCAGAAATATATAGAAAATGCATAGTTATACCTTAGAAATGCAATCTCAGGCTTCTGAACTCCTTTCACTTCCGTTTATATCTGTGTTCTCTCTTTTCTGTGGTTCTCAATTTTTCTTACCTCTTTGGGTATTTTCGATGTTCTCACATCTCCCTTGCCTCAAATACCCACAGGGGAGTTTTATATTGTCCTCAGCCTTAACGAATTTCAGAGCACCCTTCTCCACAAATACACAAAAAGATAAAACAAAAGTATATAACTTAATTACCCAGCAAACCCAGTGCTGTTGAGTCGATAGAAATTAAAATTTTATTGCCTAACTTGAATCAAGTTCGTTCATATTCATACTTTCTCTGAAGCACAATGGCCCAAATGTGATAGTAACTGGAATTTTACTGCAAGGAAGTTGCCTGATCTCTCTCTAGGTAACTTTTTAAGCTGTTTTCCTACCAAAATGAGAGGCATGGCTATTGTTCACAGATGATTGGTACTTTGCTATGACGTACTAAATTCAGAAATGAGCTCTGTAAGGAAGGTCTTTGGGTTTGTGTTTTGGTGATGATAGTTGTTCTTTCTTCCCTTTATGCTGTGTAGCCAGCCACTCCATCTGTCTTCTGACTACCTACTGTCTAAGTCTAGTAAAGGCAATCTCTATGGACTTTTTGCCTGATAAAGAGTTGTAGAAGGCACATAGACTGAAATAAAGCACTGGAGAAAAGGAGTGATGCAGCAGCATTTCACCCTCCTGATTGCTGGTGCCTGTGGAAGATTGGAGATACCAAAGAATGGAGAGTGAAAGTGCTTTTAAAAATCATAAGGATTTTCTTGCAGCTTACTAAAAATTACCTAAATATGAGTTTATTTTAATCATTTGAACTAATATTAATTATGTAAATACATAGCTTAGTCTGGGCTTTTAGCTTATTGCTGAATGTAAAAATTTCTTTTAGTTGAGGTTCATTCTGTGTTAATACAGTGTGTTTTCCTTGTTTTAATAAATGTGGATCTCTTGGCTGATATTTTTCTTTTCATTTTGTTTAGTTCAGCCACATTTCTATTACAAGAAGAGTTAATCACTTGTAGTCTTTCTTTCCTGTTATAAATTTAACATGAAAATTGATTTGTGTGCCTTCTTCATGTCTTTGCCGCCATATTGTATTTGATTTAGTATAGTATTGTGCTCATTCTCTATGAATTGTAACTCTACTAGTAAATTGTACAAATTTGCTAATAATTTAGAAAAGATATACTGGAGTACTAATATTTTTTATACACTGAAACCTGTAAAAGCTAGAACTCGGTGGGACTGCCTTGTTTTTCCAGGTCTCGCAAATTTCCCACCTTTGACAGGGTGCAGTCTTACCACTTTTTTATAGCTCCCTATTAATAAAAAAAAAAAAAATTTTTATTAGTGGAAAATATTTGCGTTTTCCTTCTCTGAAAGGTTTCTGTCTTACACGTGTTCCAGCTTTTGCAGGTTTTACTGCATATTACTATTTCTTTAAAAAATAAAAACTCAATTGTTAGTGATATATTCTGTAAGTTAAGAAAGTAGTCATTATTTCATGTAATAAAGGCCTGTGATTATTTCATTATCTTTGTATATTTTTTAAACTACAGGAAATCGCTGATAAAGATGGAAACAATAAAGTTCTATCTTTCACTATCCCTTCCTTATCTAAGCCTTCAATATACCATGAGGTAAGTAAGATTGGAAAGGTGGAATAATTTAAAATTATATTAAGAGATGGAAAGTCAGCTTCTTACTGGAATAAATATTCCTCATATATCTTTACTGATTTGTTTCTTAAAAGTAGGTGTTTGTTATTAGTGATAAAAAGCTGAGCTGTGTCAAGAGAGGTAGAAAGTAATTAATGGAAAAGTTTTCCTCTGGTTCTTGTTTATTTCTTTTTTATTCTTCCACTTGCATCATTTTTGGTCTTTGTTTATTAATGCTTTGTGGGTTTTTGAAAAATATTTTTTATTTTTCAGTCTTACATACTGCTTTGTTGCTATTGTTGTGTGCCATGGAGTTGGTTCTAACTCATAGTGACCTATATGAGAGGGTAGAACTGCCCCATAGGGTTTCCTAGGCTGTAATCTTTACGGGAACAGATTGACATGTTTTTTCTCCTGTTGGAAACCCTGGTGGCATAGTGATTAAGAGCTATGGCTGCTAACCAAAAGGTCAGCAGTTCAAATCCACCAGGTGCTCCTTGGAAACCGTACAGGGCAGTTCTACTCTGTCCTATAGGGTCACTGAGTCGGAATCGACTCGACAGCAGTGGGTTTGGTTTTTTTCAGTTTTTTCTCCTGTAGAGTGGCTGGTGGGTTCCAAATGTAGACCTTTCGGGTAGCTGCTGAGCGTTAACAATTGTACCACCAGAGCTCCTTAACATATTACTTCGAAACCACCTGTGTTAGATTAGTTTTCATTATTCTTTAGGAAATTGACTACTTACAAGAATTTTAACACTGTGATTGTTATATTTCAGTTTAAAAGAGTTTACTTGGTGTGTTCTAGTTGCTCAGTAACATTATACTTGTGATTTTTGCTTATATTTTATTTGGTTGAAGAATATGAGAACACATAGTCATAAAGGTAAATGACTTCTGTTAAACTGAACTCCTTATACCTGCTCTCATTAAATAAAATCCAATAAGGAAATATGTTATGAATGAAGCTTCTGGTCTCTAGTGGCTTTTAGTGCATGAAGTTGTGAGGGAAATATTTAAAGAAACTTTACAAGATGTCTAAAAATTACATTCCATGTTTCTGACTTGTATCATCTTGCTTGTATCATATCTCTATGCAGCTATTTATTTCCGTAATTCCCCCTAGAACTTTGTAGAGTGCCTCATATTTAACCAGGACTCGTTTTAGAGTAGAATATTTCTGAGTGATAGATTTTAATTAAGTTCTGTGTAATTATGAAAAATGGAAGGTAGTGAAGCATTAATGAATGGATGCTTCTTTTAACTTTAAAAACATGAAATCAATTATGTCACTATTAAAGAGTCATTTGAACATAGTTTAGATTATAGCAGTTTTACTCTGTATTCTGGAATACGAACAAATGAAAATTGATGTATTAACCTTTAGTCTTTCTAGCAACTTCTCTTATTCTCTTTCCTAAATATAGACTCATTCTATAATCTTTCAAAAATAAAGCAATATATTTCTAGTTTTAAATAATTTGTATGTATAATTTCCAAAAGGAGTTGTAGAGTTTATATAATTGAGAAATTGAAAAGATTTTGAAAGAGAAGAAATGGCTTCAAACTTTTTATTAGAACATAGTGTTTTGTGCAAAATTAAATATCATTACATAATATAGATTTTTACTTCATTTTAGAGATACTATCTCATACTTTGCTTTATTTCTGTAGCCCTCAACAATTGGATCCATGGCTTTGACAGAAGGGGCATTGTGTCAGCATGATCTCATCAGGGTTGTTTATAGTGATCTTCATCCTCAGAGGGAAACATTCACTGCACAAAACCGGTAATGGTCATAACTGTGGATAGTAACGATGGTTAGTTTATGCTTCACAGTTAAGGATAATTACTTCAGTCGAAGTTTAGTATGAGAGGAGGCAAAAAATTAAACACATCATACTAGTGAAATACGTCATACTATCAAAAGATCTGTCTGTCTAATGCTTGGTATTATGTAATGGTCATCTTGTATCAAGCATATAAAAACCAAAAGTATCAGCTTAGAGTCAGCCAAATCAGAGTTCATGTTCTAGCACTGTAGTTCAGAAGCTTACCCTCTCAGGTGCCTTGTTTTCTCTGTGAAATGGGATTAATGGCAAGACCTATCCTACGTGATTGTTGTGAGGAATAAATGAGGTGGTTCCTGAAACATGCTTAGCACAGTGCCTGGCTAACACACAATAAGTGTTAGCTGATACTATTATTCTTTATATGCTATTTTATCTTCCTAGTAAAATTGTGTTCTTATCTTATTGATTATAACATTACAGTTATGGAAGGAACATTTGGAAAAAACCCACTGCCGTCGAGTCGATTCCGATTCATAGCAACCCTATAGGGCAGAGTAGAACTGCCCCAGAGGGTTTCCAAGGAGTGGCTGGTGAATTTGAACTTCCAGCCCTTTGTTTAGCAGCTGAATGCTTAACCACTGTGCTACCAGAGTTCCATGGAATGCTTAACCACTGCGCCACCAGGGCTCAATGGAAGGAACATAAAACCCACAACTCACTGCCGCCAAGTTGATTCTGACTCATAGCGATCCTATAGGACAGAGTAGAACTGCCTGATAGAGTTTCCAAGGAGCACCTGGTGGATTCAAACTGCCGACCTTTTGGTTAGCAGCCATAGCACTTAACCATTATGCCACTAGGTTTTCCTGGAAGGAACATAGAATCAAACATATTTCCATAATCATTGATCTTTGATCTGGAATTGTGGTTCTTCTTTTGTTTCTTGCGAGTATTACACAGATGATAGAAAAGTCAATGACTTCTCTTGTATCTTGACATATTGTTTTGGAAGTCTGCTTTAGTGATTTGTCCTTTGTTAGCCAGCAGGATGCTGTATAAAACTTGGAGAGAGAAGGCTTTATCCCAACCTAAAATATCAGCTTAATTTTTTTCCATACAGTTAGGTTGGTTTACTCAGATCATTTCTGCAATATAAAATTTATATTAGAATAAAGGTTTCATAAGTACAGTCTGAAGACTGACTTGCATAAATATCTGGTTACCTCTTTTCTTTTTGTTTTCTAATATAAATTCTTTTGAAGTATAAATTATATACTTGAAAAATTAAAATAGAACTGGGTATAAAGTAAAAATATGCAAGGTTGTAAAGGAAATAAACATGTCTTCTTCCCTCCAACCAGCCATTTCCACTCCCCGAAAGTTAAACTGGTATCAGTTTTTTATGTACCCTTCCAGAAAGTTTTAATGCATGCAAAAGCATATATTCAACCTTAAACACATGAGATTCAGTGTGCATACTGTTCTGGCACTTGGTTTTTTTTTTTTACTAAGAATAAAGCTTGGCCATCGTTCTCTGATAGCACATAGGGATCTCATTCTTTTCAATGACTATTTAGTATTCCATTGTATATAGGTACAATCAGCTTTTAACCAGTCCCATATTGAACAAAATTTAGATTGTTTTCATTTTTTTGCTATTATTAACAATATTGCAAGGAACATATTTTTATGTATATATTTGCATAAGAGCACAAAGGTACCTGTAGAATAAATTCCTAATAGTGAAATTCCTATGCTAAAGAATGCCTGCATTTTCAGTTTGAGTAGATATTGCCAAATTATCTGTCCTAAACTACACCAGTCTCTTACCAGTAGTTTGAGAATATTTGCTTACACATATTAACCCGAAATACTTTAAAATATTTTGCTAATTTTTTAATCTTTGTCAATCTGATAGTTAAAAATTGGTGTCACAGAAGAAACAATCTTTGATGGTTATGAGGGAGGGAAGGGGTGGGAGTGGAAAAACAATAACTAGATAATAGATAAGTGGTAACTTTGGTGAAGGGTAAGACAGTACACAATACTGGGGAAGCCACCACAACTTGTACACGGCAAGGTCATGGAAGCTCCATAGACACATCCAAACTCCCTGAAGGACCAAATTGCTGGGCTGAGGGCTGTGGGGACCATAGCTCAATTAGCATACCACAGTTTATGAAGAAAATGTTCTACATTCTGCTTGGTGAATAGCATCTGGGCTCCTAAAAGCCTGTGAGCGGCCGTCTAAGATCCTCCACTGGTCTCACCCCTTTGGGAGCAAGAGAGAATGAAGAAAACTAAAGACACGAGGGAAAGATTAGTCCAAAGGACTAATGGACCACAACTACCAAGGCCTCCACTAGACTACATCTAGTACAACTAGATGGTGCCAGGCTACAACCACTGACTGCTCTGACAGGGATCACAATGGAGGGTCCTGAACAGAGCTGGAAAAAAATGTAGAACAAAATTCTAACTCAAAGAGAAAGGCGAAAACAGGACCCATACCTCACACCAAGCACAAAAACTAACTCCAAGTGGATCAAAGACCTAAACATAAAGACTAAAACGATAAAGATCATGGGAGAAAAAATAGGGACAACCTGAGGAGCCCTAATACAAGGCATAAACAGAATACAAAACATTACCAAAAATGACGAAGAGAAACCCGATAACTGGGAGCTCCTAAAAATCAAACACCTATGCTCATCTAAAGACTTCACAAAAAGAGTAGAAAGACCACCTACAGACTGGGAAAGAATTTTCAGCTATGACATCTCCGACCAGCGCCTGATCTCTAAAATCTATATGATTCTGTCAAAACTCAACCACAAAAAGACAAACAACCCAATCAAGAACTGGGCAAAGGATATGAACACACACTTCACTAAAGAAGATATTCAGGCAGCTAACAGATACGTGAGAAAATGCTCTCAATCATTAGCCATTAGAGAAATGCAAATTAAAACTATGATGAGATTCCATCTCACTCCAACAAGGCTGGCATTAATCCAAAAAACACAAAATGATAAATGTTGGAGAGGCTGCGGAGAGATTGGAACTGTTATACACTGCTGGTGGGAATGTCAAATGGTACAACCACTTTGGAAATCTATCTGGCGTTATCTTAAACAGTTAGAAATAGAACTACCATACAATCCAGAAATCCCACTCCTGGGAATATACCCTAGAGAAACAAGAGCCTTCATACAAACAGATATATGCACACCCGTGTTTATTGCATCTCTGTTTACAATATACCAAAAAGCTGGAAGCAACCAAGGTGTCCATCAACAGATGAAGGGTAAATAAATTGTGGTATATTCACACAATGGAATACTACGCATCGATAAAGAACAGTGAAGAATCTGTGAAACATTTCATAACATGGAGGAACCTGGAAGGCATTATGCTGAGCGAAATTAGTCAGAGGCAAAAGGACAAATATTGTATAAGACCACTATTATAAGATCTTGAGAAATAGTATAAACTGAGAAGAACACATACTTTTTTGGTTACAAGGTGGGGAGGGAGGGAGGGAGGGAGAGGGTTTTTACTGATTAATTAGTAGATAGGTACTGCTTTAGGTGAAGGGAAGGGCAACACTCAATACATGGAAGGTTAGCTCAATTGGACTGGACCAAAAGCAAAGAAGTTTCTGGGATAAAATGAATGTTTCAGAGGTCAGCGGAGCAAGGGCGGGGGTTTGGGGACCATGGTTTAAGGGGACTTCTAAGTCAATTGGCAAAATAATTCTATTATGAAAACATTCTGCATCCCTCTTTGAAATGTGGCGTCTGGGGTCTTAAATGCTAACAAGCGGCCATCTAAGATGCATCAATTGGTCTCAACCCACCTGGAGCAAAGGAGAATGAAGAACACCAAGGTCTCAAGACAACTAAGAGCCCAAGAGAGAGAAAGGGTCACATGAACCAGAGACCTACATCATCCTGAGACCAGAAGAACTAGTTGGTGCCCGGCCACAATCGATGACTGCCCTGACAGGGAGCACAACAGAGAACCCCTGAGGGAGCAGGAGATCAGTGGGATGCAGACCCCAAATTCTCATAAAAAGACCATACTTAATGGTCTGACTGAGACTAGAGGAATCCTGGCTATTTCCACTTTTTGGTAATTATGAATAAGGCTACTTGTTCGTGTACAAGTTTTTGTGTGAATTTGTTTTCATTTCTCTTGGATATATAACTAGGAGTAGAATCATTGGGTCATATAGTAACTCTGCCCCCACGTGTCTGTCAGTTTGTCATAATGTGGGGGCTTACATGTTGCTATGATGCTGGAAGCTATGCCACCAATATTCAGATTCTAACAGGGTCACCAATGGTGGACAGGTTTCAGCTGAGCTTCCAGACTAAGACAGACTAGGAAGAAGGACTCGGAAGTCTACTTCTGAAAATAATTAGCCAGTGAAAACCTTACAAATAGCAGTGGAACATTGTCTGATATAGTGCTGGAAGATGAGCCCCCCAGATTGGAAGGCACTCAAAAGACTATTGAGGAAGAGCTGCCTCCTCAAAGTAGAGCTGATCTTAGTGAAGCTTTTGGGACGTTCATTTGCTGATGTGGCACGACTCAAAATGTGAAGAAACAGCTGCAAACATCTATTAATAATCGGGATGTGGAATGTACAAAGTATGAATCTAGGAAAATTGGAAATCATCAGAAATGAAATGGAATGCATAAACATCAATATCCTAGGCATTAGTGAGCTGAAATGGACTGGTATTAGCCATTTTGAATCAGACAATCATGGTATACTTTGCCGGGAATGACAGCTTGAAGAGGAATGGCGTTGCATTCATCGTCAAAAAGAACATTTCAAGATCTATCCTGACGTACAGCGCTGTCAGTGATAGGATAATATCCATACGCCTATAAGGAAGACCAGTTACTACGGCTATTATTTAAATTTATGCACCAACCACTTAGGCCACAGATGAAGAAATTGAAGATTTTTACCAGCTTCTGCAGTCTGAAATTGATTGAACATGCAATCAGGATGCATTGATAATTACTGGTGATATGAATCCAAAAGTTGGAAACAAAGAAAAAGGATGGTAGCTGGAAAATATGGCCTTGGTGATAGAAACAATGCCAGAGATGGCATGATAGAATTTTACAAGACCAACGACTTCATTGCAAATACATTTTTTCACTAACATAAACAGCAGCTACACACACGGACCTCACCAGATGGCATACACAGGAATCAAATCGACTGCAACTGTGGAAAGAGACGATGGAAAGCTCAATATCATTAGTTAGAACAAGACCAGGGGCTGACTGTGGAACAGACTGTCAATTGCTCATATGCAAGTTCAAGTTGAGAGTGAAAGAAAATTAGAACAAGTCAGCGAGAGCTAAAGTACGACCTTGAGTATATTCCACCTGAATTTAGAGACCATCTTAAGAATAGATTTGGTGCATTAAACACTAATGACCAAAGACCAGACAAGTTGTGAAATGACATCAAGGTCATCATCCATGAAGAAAGCAAGAGGTCGTTAAAAAGACAGGAAAAAAGAAAAGACCAAAATGGATGTCAGAAGAGCTTTGAAACTTGTTCTTGAACATTATGTAGCTAAAGCAAAAGGAAGAAATGATGAAGTAAAAGAACTGAACAGAAGATTTCAAAGGTGGGCTCGAGAAGATGAAGTAAAGTACTATAATGACATGTGCAAAGAGCTGGAAATAGAAAACCAAAAGGGAAGAACATGCTTGGCATTTCTCAGGTTGAAAGAACTGAAGAAAAAATTCAAGCCTCAAGGTGCAAACGTGAAGGATTCCATGGGGAAAATACTAAACGATGCAGGAAGTATCAAAAGAACATGAAAGTAACATGGAGGAACCTGGAAGGCATTATGCTGAGCGAAATTAGTCAGAGGCAAAAGGACAAATATTGTATAAGACCACTATTATAAGATCTTGAGAAATAGTAAACCTGAGAAGAACACATACTTTTGTGGTTACGAGGGGGGGAGGGAGGGAGGGTGGGAGAGGGTTTTTTATTGATTAATCAGTAGATAAGAACTGCTTTAGGTGAAGGGAAGGACAACACTCAATACATGGAAGGTCAGCTCAATTGGACTGGACCAAAAGCAAAGAAGTTTCCGGGATAAAATGAATGCTTCAAAGGTCAGGGGAGCAAGTGCGGGGGTCTGGGGAACATGGTTTGCGGGGACTTCTAAGTCAATTGGCAAAATAATTCTATTATGAAATCATTCTGCATCCCACTTTGAAATGTGGCGTCTGGGGTCTTAAATGCTAACAAGCGGCCATCTAAGATGCATCAATTGGTCTCAACCCACCTGGAGCAAAGGAAAATGAAGAACACCAAGGTCACACGACAACTAAGAGCCCAAGAGACAGAAGGGGCCACATGAACCAGAGACCTACATCATCCTGAGACCAGAAGAACTAGTTGGTGCCCGGCCACAATCGATGACTGCCCTGACAGGGAGCACAGCAGAGGACCCCTGAGGGAGCAGGAGATCAGTGGGATACAGACCCCAAATTCTCATAAAAAGACCAAACTTAATGGTCTGACTGAGACTGGAGGAATCCCGGCGGCCATGCTCCCCAGACCTTCAGTTGACACAGGACAGGAACCATCCCCAAAGACAACTCATCAGAAATGAAAGGGACTGGTCAGCGGGTGGGAGAGAGACGCTGATGAAGAGTGAGCTAATTATATCAGGTGGACACTTGAGATTGTGTTGGCAACTCTTGTCTGGAGGGGGGACGGGAGGGTAGAGAGAGAGGGAAGCCGGCAAAATTGTCAAGAAAGGAGAGACTGAAAGGGCTGACTCAAGAGGGCGAGAGCAAGTGGGAGTAGGGAGTGAGATGTATGTAAACTTATATGTGACAGACTGATTGGATTTGTAAACGTTCACTTGAAGCTTAATAAAAGCTATTAAAAATAAAATAATAATAATAAAAAAAAAGAACATGAAAGGAATACACAGAGTCATTATACCAAAAAGGATTGTCGACGTTCAGCCATTTCAAGGAGTAGCGTATGATCAGGAACCGATGGTACTGAAGGAAGAAGTCCAAGCTGCACTGAAGGCATTGGCAAAAAACAAGTCTCCAGGAATTGACCGAATATCAGTTGAGATGTTTCAACAAATGGATGCACCACTGGAAGTGCTCACTCGTCTATTCCAGGAGATTTGGAAGATAGCTCCCTGGCCAACTGATATATTTACGCCTGTTCCCAAGAAAGGTGATTCAACAGAATGTGGAAATTATCAAACAATATCGTTAACATCACACGAAGGTAAAATTTTGCAGTAGATCATTCAAAAGCGGCTGCAGCAGTATATTGGCAGGGAACTGCCAGAAATTCAGGCTGGCTTCAGAAGTGGGTGTGGAACCAGGGATGTCATAGCTGATTTCGGATGGACCCTAGCTGAAAGCAGAGCATACCAGAAAGATATTTACCTGTGCTGTATTGGCTATGCAGATGCATTTGACTGTGTGGATCATAACAAATTATGGATAACAAGAATGGGAATTCAGAACACTTAATAGTGCTCATTTTTTTTTTTTTTCATGAGGAACCTCTAAATAGATGAAAAGGCAGTTGTTTGAACAGAACAAGGGGATACTGTATGGTTTAAACTCAGGAAGGGTGTGCATCAGGGTTGTATCCTTTCACCATACCTATTCAATCTGTATGGTGAGCAAATAGCCCGAGAAGCTGGACTGTATGAAAAACAGGGTATCAGGATTGGAGGAAGACTCATTAACAACCTGCGATACGCAGATGACAGAACCTTGCTTGCTGAAAGTGAAGAGGAGTGGAAGCACTTACTGATGAATATCAAAGACCACAGCATTCAGTATGGGTTACACCTTAACATAAAGAAAACAAAAATCCTCACAACTGGACCAGTAAGCAACATCATGATAAACAGAGAAAAGATCGAAGTTGTCAAAGATTTCATTTTACTTGGATCCACAATCAGCACACAAGGAAGCAGCAGTAAAGAAATCAGAAGATGCATTTTGTTGGGCGAATCTGCTGTGAAAGACTTCTTTAAAGTGTTGAAAAACAAAGATGTCACCTTGAACACTAAGGTGCACCTGACCCAAGCCATGGTATTTTCAATTGTATCATATGCATGCGAAAGCTTGACAATGAATAAGGAAGACCGAAGAAGAACCGATGCCTTTGAATTGTGGTGTTGGTGAAGAATATTGACTATACCATGGACTGCCAAAAGAATGAACAAATGTGCCTCAGAAGTACAACCAGAACGCTCCTTAGAAACAAGAACGGTGATACTACATCTTACATACTTTGGACATGTTATCAGGAGGGATCAGTCCCTGGAGAAGGACATCATGCTTGGTAGAGAGTCAGTGAAAAAAGAGGAAGACCCTCAACGAGATGGACTTGCACAGTGGCTGCAACAGGGGGCCCAAGCAAAGCAACAATTGTGAATATGGCTCATGACTGGGCAGTGTTTTGTTCTATGGTACATGGGGTTGCTATGAGTCGGACCTGACTCAATGGCACCTAACAACAACCTATTAACTCTGAGGAGCCCTAGTGGCATAGTGGTTAAGTGCTCAAGTGCTGATTGATAGGTCGGCAGTTCGAACCCACCAGCTACTCCGCAGGAGAAAGATGCGGCACTCTTGCTCTGAAAAGATTTACAGCCTTGAAAACCCTATGAGTCAGAATTCAACTTGACGGCAATGGGTATGGTATGGGTATAATAACTCTATGTTTAACTTTTTGAGGAACTGCTGAACTGTTTCCCAGAGTGGCTGCAGCATTTTACATTCCCATCAGCAATTATAAGGGGTCCAGTATCTCCGTATCCTTACCAATACTTGTTATTGTTCATCTTTTTTATTATAGTCATCTTGTTGTTGTGTGCTGTGCAGTTGATTCCGTAACGACCCTAACGGACAGAATAGGAGGGCTTCTTAGAGCCATCTTAGTGGGTGTGAAGTAGCATCTCATTGTGCTATTGTTTTGTTTTTGATATATGTGTTTTAATTTTTTACATGGTCTACTATATCAGGACTACATACGCATTTTTTTTTAAAGCTAAATAAACATTAACTCTATAGGGTTGATTAAGAAAAATCACAATCACCACGTCTTCCTCCTTTCCATTTCCCCTTTCTCTGCTGTAAAGACTTTCAGTTCTTTTAACAAGTGCTTATCAATTGGGAGCAAGGGAACATTTGGCGATATCTAGAAATGTTTTTGATTGTCACAGCTGGGGGGAATGCTGCTAATATCCTAGATGAACAAGACAGGTCCCTAAAACAAACAGTTAACTCAGCCCAAATTGTCAGTAGTGCAGAGGTTGTCAAACCCCACTTTTAACTGATTCTTTTGCTATTTATGTCCACATCTTTTAGTAACTTGCTGTTACTTAATTTTTCAGTTTTGGGTATTGTGTAATAACCTCTGTGAAAGATAAGAATTTAGCTCTTTTCCTCCCCCATCCTCCTATTCTCTCAATCTAATTATGTTGTAATTATGAAGAGGTCATTATTCAGATTTCTCATTATTATGAATCACCATGTAAGCTATCCAGAGCTGACCTGAGTTTTGTGGTTAACTATGATTAGTTTTTCTTTTCTTCATTCTTGTTTTGTTTTCCTTGGAATTCATAATTATCCTTTTTTTTTTTTTGCTTTATTACGTACTTTGTAATTCACCCCCTCCCCCGAATTCTCTATCACTTGTCTAAATCTTCTCTCAGTATCTTCATTCATATCAGTTATTCTGTCAGTTTCATCTTCCTGAAAAATGGGTTCTTGGAACCTTCTGACTGACTGACTTACAACCTGGACTATGTTGCCCTCTTTGCTTGGTGTACAGTTATCATGTTGACATCTCCTTTCACTATTATCCTGGGAATTTTCTTTGCCTTTTTCTTGTATGGATCTACTTTTTCCTGTACTTCAATGTCTTTTTGTTCCCAGAATTCTGGTATTTCACAGTGATATTTCTTCTTAAGGGTTTATTTCATCCTTTGTGCGGAGCAGTAGGTAGACTGTTTTGATTTGAAAGCTCAAGTTTTTCAGACTGGAAAATTTTCTTGAATTGTTTTCATTAATTAATTTGGTCCCTCTGTTTTACTGCTCTTTCTGGAGCATTCAACATTCTGGATGTTGAGTCTTCTGGAATGGTACTCGTTCCTCTCCCACTTGCCAGCTAGTTTTCCTCTTGCTTTACTTTCTGGGATATATCCTTAGCTTTACCTGCCAATCAACTTGAGTTTTTTATTTCTGCTATTGTATTTTGCATATCCAGAAGCTTTTTTTAAATTCTCTGAATGGTCTTTTTAAATAAGAGCCTATTCTTTTTTTTTTTTTTTGAAATAATATCTCATATTTTGGAGAGTGTTAATGCTAATTTATTTTATTCAGAAGCAGTCCTATGCTCAGATCTCTTCCCCTTCCCCTTCTCCATGCAGCTGGCTAAAAGACTGGAGATTCTGGAAGGATAAAAGACAGTTTGTACCTGGCAGCCACCAATTTTTTTTCTCTTTGTATCTGCTGATTACTCCAAATTGCTTTTTTTCTTTTTTCTATTTGTTTATTTTGATTTCCCTTTTTCATGTTGATGGAGTTCTTCAAATGTATGCTAATCTTTTCCCACCTCATATTTAAGAGTGGAGGATTAGAATGAGAAGCTCTGATCATGTTAATACATACGGCTGGTTGACTACAAAGTTCACTGTAGGATATTCTCAGTGGGCCATTCAGTTGGGGAACCTCCCAAGTCCGTATCTTTAAGTCTTTCCTCTTGGGTAGCCAGATTCCCTGGAGAAAACTCATCTAGTTCCCTAACTGGAGGGCTGGCTGCTAGAATTCTGGTGGCCAACTAGGGAAAGAGAGCTCCAATAAGGCATGCTTTATTTAATTCTTCCTGTTTTCCTTATGGAACCTTCCAGTCCCAATTGTGTCTGGTGGCTGCCAGATATAAACTGTCTTTTTTCCTTCCAGAATCTCTAGTCTTTTATCCAGCTGCATGGAGAAGAGGAAGAGATCTGAGCATATGACTGCTTCTGAATAAGACTTTTGGCTCAATTATTTCATTTTGAAATAATTTCAGACTTAGAAAAAAATGTTCCAGAAATAGTCGTGTTTGGTTTTCTCACCCATCTATGGGAAGCTTTTTAGAAATATAGCTTCCTGGACCCTGCCCTGAAAATTCTAATTGGATCTGTCTGGATTGAGACATAATATTATGTTTTTTAAAAATCCTTAAATAACTGCAGTGTGCATCCAGATTTAGGATCCACTTTCTTAGAGATTGTAAAAGATTAGGGAAAACCAAAACCAAACCAAACCTGTTGCCATCGAGTCTATTCTGACTCATACCAACCCTAAAAGACAGAGTAGAACTGCTCTATAGGGTTCCCAAGATGGGGCTGGTGGATTTAAACTGCCAACCTTTTGGTTGGCAGCTGAATTCTTAACCACTGTGCCACCAGGGTTCCTAAAGATTAGGGAAGCATTTACTTATTAATTCAATAAATATTTGTTGACCAATTTTAATGTATTAGACATTGTGCTGGGCACTGGTGATCAGCCATTTCAGGAGATAGCATATGCTCAAGAACTGTGGTACTGAAGGAAGAGATCTCAGCTGTACTGAAGGCATTGTCAAAAAACAAGGCACCAAGAATTGACGAAATACCAGTTGAGATGTTTCAACAAACAGATGCAGTGCTGAAAGCACTCACTCGTCTATGCCACGAAATTTGGAAGACAGCTACCTGGCCAGCCAACTGGAAGAGATCCGTATTTATGTCCATTCCAGAGAGGAGACTCAACAGAATGTGGAAATTATCGAACAATATAATTAATATGACACACTAGTATAATTTTGCTGAAGATCATTCAAAAGCAGCTACAGCAGCACATCAACAGGGAACTGCCAAAAATTCAAGCTGGATTCAGAAGAGGATGTGGAACCAGGGATATCATTGCTGATGTCAGATGGATCTTGGCTGAAGGCAGAGAATATCACAAAGATGTTTACCTGTGTTTTATTGACTATGCTAAGGCATTCGACTGTGTGGATCATAACAAATTATGGATAACATTGTAAAGAATGGGGATTCCAGAACACTTAATGGTGCTCATGAGGAACCTGTACATAGATGAAGAGGCAGGTGTTTAAACAGAACAAGGCAATGTTGCGTGGTTTAAAATCACAAAGGTATGCATCAGAGTTGGATGCATCACCATATGTATTCAATCTGTATGCTGGGCAAATAATCCAAAAAACTGGAGTGTATGAAGAAGAAGGCAGCATCAGGATTGGAGGAAGACTCATTAACAACCTGCAATATGCTGATGACACAGCCGTGCTTGCTGAAAATGAAGAGGACTTGAAGCACTTATTGATGAAGATCATAGACCACAGCCTTCAGTATGGATTACACCTTAACATAAAGGAAACAAAAATCCTCACAATTGAATCAGTAACCAACATCATGATAAATGGAAAAAATATTGAAATTATCAAGGATTTAATTTTACTTGGATCCACAGTTAACACCTATGGAAGCAGCAGGCAAGAAATCAAATGACATATTGCATTGGGCAAATCTGCTGCAAAAGAGCTCTTTAAAGTGTTCAAAAGCAAAGATGTCACTTTGAGGATTAAGGTTTGCCTGACCCAAGCCATGGTGTTTTCTGTCTCCTCATATGCATAAAAAAGCTAGACAGTTAATAAGGAAGACCAAAGAAGAATTGATGCCTTTGAATTTTGGTTCTGGCAAAGAATAGTGAATGTACCAGGGACTGCCAGAAAAACAAACAAACATCTTGGAAGAAGCACAGCCAAAATGCTCATTGGAAGCAAGGATGGCGAGACTACGTTTCACATACTTTGGACATGTTATCAGGAAGGACCAGTCCCTGGAGAAGGACATCATGCTTGGTAAAGTGGGGGATCAGCGAAAAAGAGGAAGACCCTCAAGGAGATGGACTGACACAGTGGCTGCAACAATGGGCTCAAACATAGCAATGATTGTGAGGATGGTGCAGGACCAGGCAGTGTCTCATTTTGTTGTACATAGTGTCACTATGAGTCAGAATCGATTTGGTGGCACCTAACAGCGACCTAATAGTGTAAATGTTAGATTACTGCTACACAGATGAGGGAATAGCTTCTTATAGCTTGGAGAATTAAGAATGACTTATTTTTTTTATGACTAGGGTAAAAATTTGAGCCAGGACTTGAAGCCTTAGCAGTTTCCCAAGTGAAAAAGTATGTTCTAATAAGAAGAAACAGATGCATAAAAGCAAGGAGTTATGAAAGGTTGTGGTATATTTAAGAAGTGATGAGAAGATTGATGTGGTGGTGTATGTGGTAAGCAGTGGAGGGAAGAAAGGTTGGAAAAGTAGGTTGAGGGTGGGTTATAAACTACCTTGTATAGCATAAGTTTGGATTTTTTCATGCAGTCAATAGGTAGGCAGTGAACTTCTGTAGAAAGGAGAGTGATCTGTTTAGGCATGATTTTTTTTTTTTTTGTAAAGAAAATATAGGTGGCAGCAAAGGAGATGACCTGTGATGAGAGTGGAAACAGGGTAATCACTGAGGAGGATGTTATAGTAATCTGATGGAGAAATCATGAAGATCAATATTAAGGCATGCATTGTTGTTATAACCATTTGGTGAATCATTTAGTACAGCCTCTATTTTTTTTTTCTAATAAAAATAATTCCTTGTAATCCCTTTCCCTTGTGTTTTTTTCTAGGTTTGAAGTCCTGAGTTTTCTCATGTTATGCTATAACTCTGCTATTGTGTATATGCCTGCCTCATCTTACCAATCACTTTGTCGGATGGGCTCCAGGTAAGAAGAACAGTCATCATTAACCTTCATATTCATTCATTTATTTAACAGATATTTATTGAGCACATTCTCTATGCCAGGCCTTTTTCTAACTTCTGGTAATGCAGCAGTAGACTTCTTGAAAAATTTTCGGCATTAAAGAAGTGTTTTCTTGCTGAACATTGAGTTAAGCCAAGACATTCAAGTTGAGGGTTGTTATGATGCACCTAGAGGAGCCCTGGTTGCATAGTGGTTAAGCGCTTGGCTGCTAACCAACATGTTGGCCGTTCCAACCCAGCTGCTCCACAGGAGAAAGATGTGGTCGTCTGCTTCAGCAAAGATTTACAGCCTTGGAAACCCTATGAGGCAGTTCTGCTCTGTTCTATAAGGTCATTATGAGTCAACTAGATGGCAGTGGGTTATGATGTACCTAAACATTCCCTGGATGCCGATTTTTATAAATCATTTTGGGAACTTTGAATAAATAGTCCTACATGTAGGGAAAGTCTTAAGGAATATGAACCGTTTCCTAAGATTTCTTTATATATTTTACAAATTATTGTCTTTGGATAAGATAATTGGTGATAGCACCGATCATCTGTGTGTTTCATTTGTGTGTGTTATGTTCTGTGTGTCTCTTAGATTATAATCTTCACAGTCAGAATTTCTAATAATTCGGACACACCTGGGCTGAAATTTAAATTTCCATTGTAGAAAAAGAAATTTAAGTAATATAAATTAGTTTGGGGATAGGAAATATTTAGAGTCAGAGACTTTAAACAAAATTAGTTGCTTAAACAATATAGTTTTCTTTGGGTCAGTAGCCCACACGTGACTTAGCTGGGCCCTCTGCTTAGGGTCTCACAAGGCTGCAGTTAAGATGTCAGCTGGAGCTGCAGTCTCATGTGAGGCTCGACTAAGGAAGGGTTTTTGTTATCAGAATTCAGTTCCTTGTGATTATAGGACTGAGGGCTTTAGTTTTTGCCAGCTGTGTTCCAGAGGCCATCCTCAGTTCCTTGCCATGTGGTGCCTCCAAAATAGGCAGCCTACAGCATGGCATCTTACTTCTTCAAAGCCAGGAAGAGAGAGAGAAAGAGACTCCAGGAGTATCTGTACTACAGTCTTAATGTAACATAATCACATAATCATGTACATGTAACATCCAGTCATCTTTGCTGTATTCTGTTGGTTAAAAGTAAGTCACTGGTTCTGCTCACACTCAAGGGGTGGAGAAGATACAAGGATGAGAATACCAGGAGGTGTGGCGATCATCTGAATCATGGCCCTTTAAGAGTCTGCCAACCACAAATGCCTTGCACAAGTTCACATGCTACTGTGTTACTGAGAAGAAAGTGTGATACCACTTTTAACTAATTAATTTTGCCAATTGGGGGAAAGTCAATCTAAACTAGTTGTAAGTTTGATTTTAAAGATTATCTTAAAAATAAATACATTAAGACCACAATTATAAGAACTGGAGAAATAGTTTAAACAGAGAAGAAAATATTCTTTGATGGTTCCGAGAGGAGGTAGGGAGAGAGGGAGAGGGGTTTTCACTAATTAGATAGTAGATAAGTTTTATTTTAGGTAAAGGGAATGACAACACACAATAGAGGAGAGGTCAACACAACTAGACTAAACCAAAAGCAGTTTCCTGAATAAACTGAATGCTTTGAAGGCCAGCATAGCAGGGCTGGGGGCTTGGGGACCATGGTTTCAGGGGACACCTAAGTCAATTGGCATAATAAAATCTCTTAAGAAAACATTCTGCATCCCACTGTGGAGAGTGGCGTCTGGAGTCTTAAACACTAGCAAGCGGCCATCTAAGATGCATCAGTTGGTCTCAACCCACCTGGAGCAAAGCAGAATGAAGAACACCAAAGACACGAGATAATTATGAGCCTAAGAGACTACATCAGCCTGAGGCCAGAAGAACTAGAGGGTACCCGGCTACAACCGATGACTGCCCTGACAGGGAACACAACAGAGAACCCCTGAGGAAGCAGGAGAGCAGTGGGATGCAGACCCCAAATTCTTGTAAAAAGACCAGACTTAATGGTCAGACTGGGACTAGAAGGACACCGGAGGCCATGGTCCCCAGGCCTTCTGTTATCCCAGGATGGGAACCATTCCCGAAGCCAACTCTTCAGACAGGGATTGGACTGGAGTATGGGACGGAAAATGATACTGGTGTAGAGTGAGCTTCTTGGATCAAGTAGACACGTGAGACTATGTGGGCATCTCCTGTCTGGAGGGGAGATGAGAGGGCAGAGGGGATCAGAAGCTGACCGAATGGATACGAGGAGAGAGAGCGGAGGGAAGGACTGTGTTGTCTCGTTAGGGAGAGAACAATTAGGGGTGTATAGCAAGGTGTATGTAAGTTCTTGTATGAGAGACTGACTTGATTTGTAAACTTTCACTTAAAGCACAATAAAAATTAATTTTAAATAAATACATTATCTTCACTTGCCTATAATAATGTGATTAATGGATAACAGAGTTCTTGTCTTTAACCTAGAAACAGTTTTCAAGAGAATACACTGTTTAAGAACTTAATGCTTATCTGTAGATAAATTTATGAGTGACTATTTTTGGCTCACTAAAACAAATCTGTTGAATCTCTAATTAGCAACATTTTAATAGAGATTCTTGATAACATAAGCAATGGAGAGTTCAGTCGTCTTCCAGCTTTTGCTCACCTATTCCCTAAAAGAGTTTTGAAAATTACGTACCTTATAAGGTTTTAAAGGTTTTCATCCTATCTTAAATAGTTGCAAATGATGTGATTTCTAGTATGTAAATTGAAAAAAAAAAAAAAAAAAGGCATTTGGTTCACTATTTTAAATGTGTATTTAAAAAAAAAAAAAGTGCTGTCAAGTCAGTTCCGACTCATAGCAACCCTATAGGACAGAGTAGAACTGCCCTATGGAGTTTCCAAGGAGTGCCTGATGGATTCTAACTGCCAGCCTCTTGGTTAGCAGCTGTAGCTCTTAACCACTATGCAACCAGGGTTTCCATAGAGTTTCTAAGGAGTGCCTGGTGGATTCGAACTGCCGACCTTTTGGTTAGCAGCCGTAGCACTTAACCACTACACCACCAGGGTTTAATGAATTGTAAATACCACAGTGATTTGATACCCACCACCATCATCTGTTCGATAAATAAATGAACAAGTTCTTCTTTAACAGTCTGATGTTACATTATTCCTTTTTCTCCTTGAAATTTAAATTCCATTCTAGTTTCTCCACATAATTTTATCTTAATGTGATGCAATTTTATACTTACACATCTTGATCACCCAATCATACTTCTCTGCTATGAAAAAAAAAAAATATATATATATATATTTTTTAATTTCCTGTGACTATAGGCATTTAACACGAAAAATTTTATTCTGGACTTGCTTACCATTAGAATTAGCCAAAGAAATTAATTGTTTAAAATAACATGGATCCGTTATAATTTTTGAAAATTATTAAACATCTCTTCTTTGGAAAACATCTGTTAATGAGATGGAAATTAGGGAGTTGTTTATGGTACTTTGATTAAAGGGTTTTTTTTTTTAACAGACAGCAGTATTTTGACACTGTTCTTTATTTGCTTTGAGATTTCTATACTTCCCAGCAATTCACCATGATACAATTTGGAATGAGTGAGAGTTATCCCTTTCTTTTGTGAGGAGGGAGATGGATGATTGTGAAAAAGGTAGTTAGCTATTTAAGAAAAATTATTGCTCTTATTGATGTTAACCACTAGGATATATGCTTTATGAGGGCATTAAATGCGCCACTCACTGTCTGAGTTTAGGCATACGGTCATGAACAGGTAAAAAATAAAAGCTAAAATGTTTTTTATTCAATTTTTATTTTTTTCGCCTGTTCATGACCGTATGCCTAAACCCAGAGCAGTGAGTGGCACATAGTAGGCACTCAGTCAGATATTTAAGAAATGAATAAATAATTTATTGGAAGCAAAAAGCTATTTTATTTAATGAATCAGGAAATCACACGTGGTAAATATTGTATTTTTCTAGGGTTTGTGTTAGTGGGTTTCCACGGCAACATGAAAAACAGTGGAAAGAACTCTGTGGTCGAATAGTATTGGATCCTGAATTTATGGTGCAACTTCTCACAGGGGTCTATTATGCCATGTAAGTAGCTGGAATTTGAAATTGTATTAATTCTTCCTAATGTTTGGAAACTTTTTTCTTCCTTTTCAGTAATGTATGTAGTTACTGCACACAACACTTGTTCCATGATGAACCCATTATCTTATTTTTCTAATATGGATTCCTTTTAGTACTTTTATGATAACCAAAAATATAAGTAGTCATTAAAATTAAAGCCTAGAAATTGTTAGTTTCTCTTTATGGAAAACTATGTATCTCTACAGGGATCAGTCCCTGGAGAAGGACATCATGCTTGGCAGAGTACAGGGTCAGTGGAAAAGAGGAAGACCCTCAACGAGGTGGATTGACACAGTGGCTGCAACAATGAGCTTAAGCATAACAACAATTATAAGGATGGCTTAGGACCAGGCAGTGTTTCGTTCTGTTGTGCATAGGGTCACTATGAGTCGGAACTGACTCCATGGCACCTAACAACAAACAACATGTATCTCTACCATCCTAAAGCTTGTTCATAAACTGGATTTTCATGAATGCATTAAGTAGATTCCCCTGAATATCAGCACATGATAAAAACCAATTTATATGAAGAAACATCTGTAAACTTTTTTAAACATTAATGTTTGCAATCTTCATTTTTTTCTTGTAACCCAAAATGGGATGGCTTAGAAATGAAATGATAGAAAAATTGATGTGAAGACCTTGTTTCAGAACCAAACTAGTAGGTCTTGGGACAATAAAAATGTATTAAAGATTAGAGATACTTGCTAAAGATAGTGAATGATATGCTTCTTTATAGGTACAATGGACAGTGGGACCTTGGCCAGGGAGTCCTTGATGATATCATTTACAGAGCTCAGCTAGAACTCTTCTCTCAACCACTATTGGTAAGTTATATTTATACTTTATTAAACATGTCATATCTGAAAAGGCGCTATTGGGTAAAATAATTTAATATGTAACATATGTTGTCGTTAGGTGCTGTCAAGTTGGTTCCAACTTGTAGCAACCCTGTGTAGAACAGAACGAAACACTGCGCAGTCCTGAGCTATCTTCACAATAGTTTCTATGTTTGAGCCCATTGTTGTAGCCACTGTGTCAGTTCATCTTATTGAAGGTCCTCCTCTTTTTCACTGACTCTCTACTTTACCAAACATCATGTCTTTCTCCAGGGATTGGTCCCTCCTGATAGCCTGTCCAAAGTACGTGAGATGAAATCTCACCATCCTCACTTCCAAGGAGCAATCTGGCTATACTTCTTCCGAGATAGATTTGTTCATTCTTCTGGCAGTCTCTGGTATATTCAATATTCCTTGCCAACATCATAATGTAATACATGAGGCAATGCAAATAAATGAAGGAAAAAAGATTCATTCCATAATAATAGTTGGTTAACTGAGAGAAAATAAAATTGATTTAGCTCCTCCCTACCTACCTCAATATATAATTTTATAATGAGACATATGAAAATAAACGTCAGGTAAATGAAAAAATTAAATGTTTTAAGATCCTTTAGGTAAAAGAGGCAAGGAAAAGCTGTAAATACTGATTCAACTCTCTAAGAGAAAGGAGGACTTTCTAAGCCTAAGTAATGAGAAAAATCACACACAAAAAAAGAGATCGATCTTTTGACCACATAAACATCTAAATTCTAAACTCTCAGTTTTTTAAAAGCAAAATTAATGTACAGTATACAAACTGAGAAAAATAGTTGCAGCAGACATGACAAGAAAAAGCCAGTTAACATTTGTTCTATATAAACACACTTCATACTCCTCCCATCTGTCCCCGCCTGAAAAAAAAAAAAAATTCCAAAAGGTAAATGATCAGTTTTTAAAAAGTGTAAACATCCAAGTGTGGCATAAGGAAGGTAAAGGAAACTCATTCTTGATGTTACTGGTGGCAGTATAACACAACTCAGAACATCCCTCTACCGAAGCAGTTTGGTGATGTGTGTTTGTTTTTGATTCTAAGAACAATTCCATGTCTAACAATCTATCCTAGGAAACTATTTTAAATACAGAAAAAAATTTAATCTAAGCACATTACCATGTTATTTTTAATTATAAAGGAATAGAAATAATCTAAATGTTCCACAGCAGAGAATGATTATATAAATGACCTTATATTTACTGAAGAAATTAAACATTTGAGAATTTATATTAGAGAAAAATGCTAGTTTGTTTTAAGTGGTGAAAGCAACATGTCTTTTTTTATTGTACTTTAGGTGAAGGTTTACAGAATAAATTAACTTCTCTTTAAACAATACACATATTGTTTTGTGACATTGGTTGCCAACCCCACGACATGTAAACACTCTCCACTTCTCGACATTTAGGTTCCCCATTACCAGCTTTCCTGTCCCTTCCTGCCTTGTCGTCCTTGTCCCTGGGCTGGTGTGCCCCTTTAGTTTTGTTTTGTTTTATGGGCCTGTCTAATCTTTGGCTGAAGGGTGAACCTTGGGACTGACTTCATTACTGAACTAAAAAGGTGTCTGGGAGCCATACTCTCGGCGTTTCTCCAGTCTCTGTTAGACCACTAAGTCAGGTCTTTTTTTTTAGTTAGAATTTTGTTCTACATTTTATTTCAGCTCTTTCTGGGACCCTCTACTGTGATCCCTGTCAGAGCAGTAGGTGGTGGTAGCCAGCCACCATCTAGTTGTGCTTGACTCAGTCTGGTGGAGGTTGTGGTAGTTGTGGTTCATTAGTCCTTTAGACTAATCTTTCCCTTGTGTCTTTGGTTTCTTCATTTTTCCTTGCTCCCAGTAGAGTATCTTAGATGGCCGCTTACAAGCTTTTAAGACCCCAGACGCCACTCACCAAAGTAGAATGTAGAATATTTTCTTTATAAACTATGTTATGCCAATTGGGCTAGATGTTCCCTGAGGTTAGCCCTCTACGTCTATTTTTTTAAAATCTAGATAACCAAAAACCAAACCCATTGCCGCCAAGTCGATTCCAACTCATAGGCTCACTATGAAATCTAGATAGTACAGAAGAAATATACAAAATACTAAGTTTGTTTAGGTGATTGGACTGTGGATGAGTTTTATTTCTTTCCAATTTTCTGTGTTTTCTAAGCTTTTTATAGTACTTTTATAATAGTTTTTTAAATATCATTTATGTATTTTCTACTTTCATTACTTTAAGAGCCTTTTTTAAATAGCCATTTTCTTTATATCATTTGTTATATTTAAGATAAATATAAATTTATTGAGGTAGCATTTGCAATAATTCTTTTATATTTGGACTTCTGTTTTTTCTCATCTTGGCATCCCTAATTTTTACTCTAAGGATTACATTAAAACAAACAAATAACAGGCTTACATCATACCTTGTATTCGTGAGACTTTAAATTCATTGTATGATCCTTGCATCAATCTTGTAAATTGAATAGTAGAGGTATTTCCAAGGCAATGTAGGTAAAGAGATTAGTAATTACTAGTCCTAGAACATTCCTTTATTGTTAGGGGTCTTAGAGAAACCCAATAAATAACACCACCTTTCCCCCATTTAATTCAACAAAATAATTGGCAGATGGAGAAAGAAGGTATCATTCTTATTACTAATAAATACTGGATTAAAAGACTGAACTCTACACCCCTCAGTCTAATGCCTAGAAAAGCCTGCTAGAGAGAAGGTTTTAACTGCCAGAGGAGGCACACTTTCCAGGTTGCTGAATTCCACTAGTCCAGGTGGAGAGGGAGGGAGAAAGGCAGTCCTATAGCTCAAGATCTTTACCATATTACACTAACCAGTTAGGAAGTGAGGACCAATCAAAGGCAATTGCTCTCCACCTGGGTCTCTTACTCTTCACAGGGAACAGAAGATGGTAGGACAAAATGCCAGAAGTATTGAGGGGAAAATTTTCCTTCATGAAAATAGGAGTGAAGAAAAAGCTATTATTTATCAGAATTAAATTTTATATGTTATTTATCACTTGAAGAGTCAGAGACTTATTCTGTTGTCTTATATCAGTCTTCAAATGTTAATTTTTCTGTCTTTGGAATGCTATTCTTTTCTCTTTGAAAGCCAACAACTTCAAGGAGTCAGTGTGGTATGTGACTTAACATTCTTAAAATAAATCCTCATTTGAAAAGCCGACTTAAAAAAAAAATACAGAGCAGTGAAGATACAAGCGCTTCTGACATACCATACTTTTAAAGTACAAGTTTTCAGTTCATACTCAAGAATTATGGAAAGATGAAGTATAGAATAAGCATAAACTATATTGGTTGTAAATTTGTATAGACTTATATCATCATTTTAGGTTGCCAATGCCATGAAAAACTCACTACCATTTGATGCTCCTGATTCTTCACAAGAAGGCCAGAAAGTACTTAAAGTAGAAGTCACTCCAACAGTGCCGAGAATTTCTCGTACTGCAATTACAACAGCTTCAATCCGTCGTCATAGATGGAGGAGAGAAGGTGGGTACACAATCCCCATAGTCCGCTCATGTATCCCAGTAAATTTATCACTGTTTTTACAGACTATATTAACCATGACATTATAGCAACCTGTGTAATTAAGCTAAAACTTTTTTAGTTTTTTGAAATAGCACTAGAAATGTAATTGAAATGCCTAAAGTTATATACATATATTTTAGACTCCTCTATGAAATCTAAAGCATAAATAAGATTAGGTTAATTTTTGTCATTTTTTGAACTAATAATAACAATAGGAAAAAAATAATCTTTAATAAGTCTGCTACCATACTGAAAAGAAAGTGCATGTATGGGTGTTGTGGGAGAAAACTATGGAACTGGCCAAGCTAATGGTAAATACAAGGTATCTATAAAATAATTAATTCTTGTTCTTAGATTTTTATCTTTGCTTTTCCTTTTTTTGGTAAATGCTGAATCCAGCAGTATTTCATAGGTATATGGTACTTGAATTGTCAAGCTGTCTTGCCTAAGAGATATTAATTGCTATTTTAATGATCCCTATTTTCTGTCCTATTCATTTGCAAACCTCACATTGTTCATCTGCTTCCTTATGTGTGTGCATGCTGTGCACACACATGTAACTATATAAATAGTGTTTGTGTTTATATCATATCCATATATACATTCTCTTATCTGCCTGGGTCAAAATGCTCAGAAAAGAATAGAACAGCACAAAAGCACTAAAATTTTATATGTTGAATCCCAGATGGCTTTGACTTCTCAAACGAGGCTGACTCGAGTATTCCTGGCTCCCCGATCCAACACGGCTCCACTGACCTAGGGATCAAACGTGTGCAAGAGGGGGAGGTGCTGGTGCGCAGGACCCCTGAGCATGGCTCGCCGGAGCCCAACTCAGCAGCAGCCACAACAGAGGGTAGGACAGAGATGAGGAGGCAGAAGTCAGTGAGGCAGTTGCTGGAGAAGGATCCTGGCTCTCTATCCCCAAGCAGAACATCTTTCCATTCTAGCGTGTGTGTCCACTACCCCAGGGTATATTAGCTCCTCCTTGCAAAGCACACCTGCCTTATATGCCTAGCACCAGGTCAGGTGTAATCTTTAGTTACCATTTGTGCTGGCCTGGAGTCTGCATCCCTGTGTGATCAAACAACAGCTTGGCATGGCTACTAACAAGGCAGGGGCCTGTCTCCAAAAGGTCTGCAAATGCTTGGAATTTTCTTCATTACTGAGCATGTTTATCTAATACTAGGAAAGGAAAAATGTACCCAATGGACATGAGCCTTATTAGTCAATGTGAATTGATTGTATTCACACAATAATTTATTCTTTAAAAATCCATGAACAGTTTTAAAACATTAATATAGTGTCTTTGAGAAATTAGACTGAATTGGAGCCAACCAATTTATCTTTAATCCCAGGGTGGCCAATTAACAAGAATTTCTTTTTTGTTTGATAGAGTAAACTGCCATACTCTACCTGTGGATCAAGTTGACTGGGTCTAAATAGTGAACTACTGACTCTGTGAATGTGCTATCCTGGCGTACACTACAT
Source organism: Loxodonta africana (assembly GCF_030014295.1). NCBI lineage: Eukaryota > Metazoa > Chordata > Mammalia > Proboscidea > Elephantidae > Loxodonta > Loxodonta africana. Next base: position 45,155,632 of record NC_087347.1, read on the forward strand.
TTTATAATTTATTACAAATTATGGTTATATTACAAAGCTCCCAAACAGAATTGAAATGTATTCCTTAGAGGCCAGATATCCTACTAGATCTTTGAAAAACAAAGTAGAAAACAGTGTAGGTATCTCAAAATGAGAATTTGTTTTAGGTCCCCTTGCCACATTTGTAAGAGAAAACTTTCTGATAGGAAAGTATTTACGTGCTGTTTTGCATGTAATAGCATAGGAGTTGGCTGTGTGAAAGAAGGCAACAATAGTTGCCTAATAGGGTTTTTTTTTTCATTATTTAATGACTTTCGTTAAATAATATACATTATGTATTTCATTAAATAATATACATTATGTAATATATTACTGCTATGGAACTTTACACTTATTTATGGAATATAACATGTAGTTTTAAAATAGGGTACATATTCTTACTTATTTTAAAAACAAACATACATGAAGCAGTTACCTTTCACCTTAGGAAAGTCTCTAGCTCTGTTGGTGCATTAGAAATTTGAGCATGCTCAGTAAAAATCTAAATCTGTCCTCTATTTCCTTGCCCATTTGTCCAGATTGACCTTACTTCATTTAACAGTGTTGCATGTGCATGACCCAGGGTCCCAGAGAAGTTGCTGCTATTTTACAGAGATCATTCTTTAAATGGCTGTGGTAGATGCAGCAAAAACCTTTTTTGGTTTTTCATTATCTCCTTGTGTTACCCTTAGGAGTCAGTTTTATCTTGCCTAAACACACAAAAATAATAAGTATAGAAGTAACTGTTGAACCCAGAGTTGGCCTAAATTGAGCAAAGTGTAGTTGATGATTGAACAAGCCATTGAGATGTATACATTGAGATATATCTACTACCATTGTTACAGTGTTGTGCTAAATGACAGTTGGTGAAATTCTAGAAGGTAAGGGATTAGGTTGGAACTTTTCTTTCAATTCATCAAAAGTCATACACTTTGAAAAAGGAACCAAAATAGTAGTCAATTTTGATATTTCCTATAATGGTAGGAAACCCCGGTGGCATAGTGGTTAAGAGCTAACAGCTCCTAACCAAAAGGGCAGCAATTTGAATCTGCCAGGTGCTCCTTGGAAACCCTATGGGGCAGTTCTACTCTGTCCTATAGGGTCGCTGTTAGCTGGAATCAACTTGATGGCAACGGGTTTGGTTTTTTGTTATCAGTGGTAAAGAGATTTCAGTGGGTGAAGGGTGTAGCTACAAGGAAAGAAGAATAAATTCCTTGAGTATGTTTGAAATTTCTAAAAAATTATTTTACCTTTTAATCTAGATTAATTGTAAGCTTTAAATCAGTACAAGCTAAGTTTATAGGGAAAGGCAGTCATAAGTAGAAAGTTCATTAAAAATCCTTTCCCATTGTCTGTTCTTTGGATCATGATTGGTATTGTTAGCACGTAGGGAGAAAATTAGAAAGGAAAAAAAGTTGTGAGATACAATTAATTGCCTTTTTATCCTTTGAGGTTTGTTAAACAGAAGGAAGAAACTTACTAAAATCTATGAAAAATTTTGGAAATTCCGAAGCCGGCTGGAGCATTTGGATTAACATCAATAATTGACTTTTTTGTTTTAAAAGAAAACTTGTTTTCTAATGTGATGGTTTTAAAGTTAAAGTTGTATTTATTATGTGTTGAAGTTAAAGAGCAGATATGAGCCTATCACCTACCTTTCTCCTGAGTGTCAAGTGACATTCTATTTGTAACTTTTAAAGCTGAAATTAAAATTATTATTAAACTGAGAATAATGCCTGTGATTAAAGTATAGTAAGTGTTCCACTAAATTGAAAAAAAGTTTCTTAGTATATAAAACATCAGTAGGTTCCCTTGCATGGTGGCTTTTATGTTATCGTCCCTTTTATGGCCATATCGCTTGGGCATCAGATCTGCATGTAGCAAGAATCGGTAGCTAGCACTAAGTCTCTCAGTTTCCTCTCCTAAGAGACATACCAGTGTTACATTTCTGTTCACTCCCAATTTTAAATTACTAATATCAATTCTGAACCAGTAACTACCTTTTCTTGGGCATTTTGGAGCCCTTTATACTAATTGTAGTACATTGTTAAGATGATACGATATCATCTTAGTAATTGAAGTTTTTATTTTGTGGTACAGTATTTTTTTTTTTATATACTGTTCTTTTGAAGGAGTTGAGAGAAGTGGTGTCAGCTGCTACTATTCTTAGTAAATGCATTTTCATATGGCTTTGCATGATGATCGAAGGGTATTAAACTGCTGGTTGTAATAAAAAGGTGCTTTTGCTTTAAGGATAGTTTATTCTTTTGGAAGGAAGGAAATAACTAATCCATATGAGAAAATAGAATTAAGAAAATATTTTATTTTGCAGGTATTATGTTAAATAAAAGATTATGTTTAAGTATTTTATATACATTTTACTTTGGTAACATGTATTTCAAAATAATATTTGTGTAGAGTGTCTTTCCTAACAGATTCAGATTAAACTTTCTTACAGTCTAGGAAATGAATTTAATGAGGTAGTAAACCACTATCAGTTTTTGAAAGAAGCAAATGTATTACTTTCTAAGTGAATGTTGATCATACTTTCAGTAAGAGAATTGGGCTTTCAGAAAACCCCAAGGGCAATATGTGTATGTATACTTCTGTCTACAATATCCCAAGATAAGGATTCTTTGGTTAACTGCAGTTTCTCCATGAAATGTGATGGGGTACTATAGTATTTTTATTATGACAATAATGTGTACTCATTGTTAAAAGTTTTCAATATTATAGTAATACATTATATGGAAAGTAATAGTCCTTGCTGGTTCCCTAACCCTGCTCTCTGATAATCAGGCAAATATTTTCTTCACATTAATTGATCAAGATAATGTGGAAAATAGTGAGTAGGTATGTCTGTAAGACAAAATATGATTACGAAGTTACTGGAAGCAATGTAGAGTTTTGAGTTAGATTTACTAGTTCCACGGTGAAGGTTCTGAAGCCACATAGAAACAGTTAGCTTTTGAGTAAAAATTTTATTGTAGTTGACCAATGCTTAAGAAGCCCTGGTGGTGCAGTGGTTAAAACACTTGGCTGCTAACCAAAGGTCAGCAGCTCAAACCTACCAGCTGCTTCACAGGAGAAAGGCGTGGCAGCCTGCTTCTGTAAAGATTTATAGCCTTGGAAACCCAATGGGACAGTTCTACTCTGTCCTGTGGGGTCACTGTGAGTAAGAATCAAGTCAACAGCAATGGGTTTTTTTGTTTGTTTTTTAATTAGGGCTTGGCCTGTAGGAATATGTATTTTTGTTGTAACTCTGGATAACTGAAATTAGGAGGGGCTGTCTTTTGCATGGTCTGCCTGAAGATGGGTTCAGAAAGATGAGGGGAAAAAATTTTTTTAATAGATAGATAAGGTCACCTCACATTGACAAAGTATTATTGTTAAAGATTTACACTAAAAGAATGTTGTATTTTGCCTAAAGTTGTTTTATGTGCCAAAATTTGGATAGATTAACCAAATTAGTTTGTAGACAGCTTTACCAGAGATAGATTAGTTAAACTAAATAAGCAGAATGAATATCGTATTCGAATTCTATATAGATTAAGGTTTATTCCCCTAACGAAACGTTGCCTACATATAACACATTATCCAAGAGATAAGGGTGTTGTTATTCACAGCTGCTTCCTATTTAATGAGCTATTGCTGAGTCTGTTTGATTTGTTTTTAGGTGCCGAGGGTGTAAATGGAGGAGAGGAATCTGTAAACCTGAATGATGCAGATGAAGGATTTTCATCAGGGGCTTCCCTCAGCAGTCAGCCAGTTGGGACCAAACCATCATCCTCCTCTCAGAGGGGAAGTTTAAGGAAAGTAGCAGCTGGGCGTTCAGCCAAGGATAAAGAAACAGCCTCTGCAATCAAATCCAATGAGAGCCCTCGAGATTCAGTAGTTCGCAGGCAGTATGTACAGCAATCAGCTGATCTTAGTGTAGATTCACTTGAGCTGACACCGATGAAAAAACACCTGAGCCTGCCTGCTGGCCAGGTGGTGCCAAAAACCAATAGTTTAAGTTTAATCCGGACAGCCAGTGCTTCCTCAAGTAAATCATTTGACTATGTAAATGGCAGTCAAGCAACTACCAGCATTGGGGTTGGCACTGAGGGAGTTAAAAATTTAGCAGCTAACAATGCTAATCGTTATTCAACTATCAGTCTACAGGAAGACCGGCTAGGTCAAGCTGGAGAAGGTAAAGAGCTCCTCAGCCCAGGAGCCCCCTTAACCAAGCAGTCTCGATCCCCAAGTTTCAATATGCAGCTAATATCCCAGGTGTAGCTTTGATATTATTCTCTCGCCTCTTTCTGCTTACCTTTTAAACTGAACATTTCATTGTGCGCGAAGACGCTTCATCCCACATTGTGAAAATATTGGTCATCGTAATCAGATTTGATTTAGTGTAGGTATCTTCATACTGTATTTTGTATGGAAACAGCAATAAGGTTTTCTTTTTTTCTCCTATATCTTCACCTATTCCTTGTAAATGTGTTCGTGAAGCAGTATAAAATGTATGCCTTTTCCATGCCTTCCTTTCTCCTTGGGTGATGTGCAATCCATCGTAGGCTGATCAGTCCCATTTCAACACTGTGAGACTGAGGATATATTAGAGGAAATGGTGTATATGATCCCTATGAAATGATTCTTTGGCTTTGTTTAAAAAAAACAAAACGGGTTTCTTCTCATAATCTATAGAACTATGAAGACTACTGGATCATATTTTTTTCTCTTTTAACCAGGAGTGCCTCAGAGATTCTGCTGTGACTTTGGACTTCTCTGAGTCTGTGCAATCGTTTTCTTGAGAAGCATGGGGAAAGGTGGCAGACTGCTGCACTTTTTTCATTAAAATGAGGGTAGCTCTTTATTTTCCCCATTTCCTTTATCCTGAGGACATAAATGTTTAATATTGAGGCATTCAAATCAAGTTGTGGCCTCCTCTGCTGGAGACGGGGCTCTAAGTTGATTGTGTAGTTGATAATGCACTTTCAATGGCTCTATAGTCATGATTAACATGTCTTCCCTCCTCCCCACAAGGACATAGGGTCATGTCTGCCCTTAAAGTTTGAACAACTAACAAATCAGAGCATCCAAGGGGCATGTTCTTTTTCCCAGGAATGATTGACACTTTGGTGCTGGGGTTTTGTGGGGGGGGAGGGATGGTTTTTGTTTAGCTTGTGTGGGATTGTGTGTGTTAGGGAGATTTTGCCTGGTTTTTTGTTGTTGTTTATTTTCCTTTGTGAGCTGATGATGACTGAAGTAGAGCAAGTACGTCTTCAGGTAAAGAGAGGGATTTCTCAATCCACTTTCTGTGATGTCAGACTATTGGAGAAACCCTTTCAGCTGCTTTCTAGATGTACCTAAATTCAGTCAGATATTTTAGATTAAGATACCTGAAGTCCTGATAGATTATATACTCCAAGGAAATACATCAGGGACAGATAATTGGCTGAAAACACTGACACTTCAATGTGACACATTTTTATAGAACATTTCTACCAGGGAGTACTGACTTGATTTCTCCTACAAGGACACACTGCCTTTGTGTTTAATGTAATGCAATTTGTGTACCTTCTAATCATCTATCTGCAAAAATTTCTCACTTTTATAAAACTTTGAAATCATGCCAGTAAGCTAGATGTTGAATGTATGTAAGTAGCATTTGGTAACTGTACTAAGAGGCTACAAAAATGCATTATTGGTTTTAAAAAAAAAAGATAATATAAAAAAAATTTTTTTTTTTTTTTTGTTCTGATTTGGTTGGATAAAATTTCATTATAACCTCTTCTGGGTCTCAGGCTCTACTGCTTGAAATAGAAGGGAATATATTGAGTTTTTGAAAATTAGTGTATTGTGAGTTTAAATGTTTTAAGTTATCCTCTATAAAACACATCAGAGCTATTAGTGCTTTGTACATTTAGACGTTTTTACTTTATTATTGTGAAAAAAATTATATACTGAATTTATAGAAAGCAAGTATTCTCTTAATTAACGTTTAAAAATTTTAACTTTACCAATTAAAATTACAGTAGATTTTGATTAATAAAATGAGAAAAATGCCTCTTGTTTTTTTTCACACCTAAAAATCTCCCTCCTTTTTTTCGTTTTGATTATAAGAGCATTTTTTTAAAGGGGCTTTCTGATAGAATCTTTATAAGAACAATGAATCTTGATTGAATTTGGTGGTCTATAACATTTTCAGCTCATATGGAAATGGAAAACTAGAACCTGGACTAGTATCTGCAACATTGCTAAAGTCTGCAGTAAAGCTAAAAGGTGATAGATGATTTATTGATTTGTGTGTGTGTGTGTATGATGTGTACATATATGTGTATATATCACAAAGATATATTTTAGATATCTCTTCTTTTAATTTGACTTAAGGATGTCAAATAAATTAAAAGAATTAAAAAACAGCCAAAATAAATGAAGGGTAAAGGTCTTTGCCACACTAAGAAAAGCAAAGTTTCAGGTATAGAAGAACATAATACTTACCAGGGAATGAGATCTTGGCCATGGCTGGAGGTCAGTCACTACAGGGGATAACCACCTGGTTTATTTAGGACTGAAGGATTGTTTTTAATTCAACAAATTGTGTGTTTACTGGCATCTAAATCTAGCATAATTCTAGTTAAAGCACAAAAGAAATATCAAATAGCAAAGCTATAATAAATATAAGACAAAATTTCCCTTTGGTTTTTGTTAGAAATTGTATGTTATATCTGTAAAAATGGTTTTGAAAAAGTTCAACTTACTTAGAGGGTTTCACTTATCAGTATGTGTATACATATATATTTTATATGTATACATACCCATTAATGTTTCATGACCCTGCAACATTTGTGTTCCATTCTTTTAGGCGATATGATTTGGGACCAATGAGAAATATCTCACTTAGGTAAAACTTTACATTCAGGTTCTTAGAACAGATTTCCTGTGCAAGACATAGTTGAAATGAGTTAGTTTAACAAGCCAAGCTTTCTGATATTCATTTATGTTATTTATTGGCATTTAATTTAAAATAGTTTGTTTTACCTATATAAGAGTGCTGTTGCAAATATTGACCAGCAACATTCATACTTTATCCTTTAGTAACCTTTTGTTTTATACTTTATAATTTCCATTTTTAAAAAGTCTAGCCACCTATGAAAAAGCTATTTAGGGATAAAATACTTGATTTCTATAATAAACCTATTTGATTGAGGCCATCTATGCCAGGTTGAATTCAGGAAAAGGAAGATGTATCTGAAGGCTTTGGGAACTCTTCTCTATAACATTAATTAAAAATCATCTTACTAGAAAACAAACTAAATGTAAAGTGAAAAGTTGCATTAGAAGATTTTTAAATATGAAAATATTTAAAGAAGCTAGAAAGAAGAAATGGTTGTCATTTTAAGTCTTGATCTCTACCACCACCCTGACCCTCCCAGTTCATTCTACGGTGCCTGCTTATTACAGAATCAGAATTTTTGTACTAGAAGAGACCCTAGAGATAATCTAGCTAGTCTCCAAACCCTGACCCGCATATTCATCCTCAGGAAACTGAGACTCAAAGAGGTTGTGACACAAATGAGGTCACATAACTCAGAAGCAGAGCCAGAATCAAATCTCTGCCTCCTGTCTAATGCATATTAACACCCCATGGCCTCCCTTTACGTGTACTACAATAAATGTGGTACGTGACACTCTTCATTTCTGCAGTTTATTTAGTTCTAGCCTAGTAGTTAGTGAATACAGCACATTAAGAAAAGTATTACTTCCAGAAAAAATGTAGAGTAATAAACATAGATGTGGAAGTGCTGTACAGATGTAAGAATGGATATATTTTTCCTTATTCTAATTTAAGCCTTACTATTTTCTGCCACAAATCAGTTGTATGCTGCCATCTTATAGTTGGTAATATTTTGGGAATTTATTTAAATGTGAAATAAAACCAGTGAAATGGCTTTGATCAGTGTTTCTAGCTATTTTAATTTTTGAGTCAGCCAACTTTCATAGTCACCAATGTGGCAAGTTAATTATATTGCACAGTAGAGTATTGCAAGGTGAAGATTAAATAAATTTTATTCCATTAATTTCTAATGTAGAAAGGGGTTGAACCTTGTGCTTGGAGCAGATGCAAGCAATATTTCCTTGTATGATTGAAAAAGGCTTACATTGTGAAGTGATGATTCTATAATGAACGGTGACCGTGATGTCATTTAAAGGGTATATACCATACAAAATGTTTTAAATTTAGTAGTCTCAGCTATATAAGCTGTATTTCCAGCCTGTATTCTCAAATTCCACTTAGTAGCTTTAAATTAATTATTATGTTTTTTTTTTGTTAGATCCTGGAATACTGAGAACAGCTTCCTTTAGATTTTGTTTGCACTATTTTTATGAATATTTTAGTGAAGTGTTTCCCCCCAGCCCCACCTTACTTTGTGAGGTTGTATGGGTCCATTTTTTAGTACTTTACTGTTGACAATCAGTTGTCTCATCTAGCTCTCTGCATGTCCATTTGTAAATAGAAAAAAATTAACCTCTGTCTTTAGGGGGTAGTACACTATTACACCAACACTGGCAATGAGATCTCTCCATTTTGGATCTTGAATTACAAAGTAAGTTTTATTTTATGTTTAAAAAAAAAAATCAGTATTTCAGTTACATACTTGTTTTTCAGTTTAGAAAAAGTTCAGTAGGCCATGCTAGTGGTCAGGAAGTCTGTAAGAGTTTTAGGGCAATTTTTCTATACTATGGCTACGTTAAACAGTCTGAACATAAGACTTTTTAACTTTCAAGTTAAATGATTATTGTCATGTTTCAAACCACTAAGTTGTTTGAGACACTTGTTTGTAATACTTTAATTTTTTTTAAAAGTGATTTTTAGAAAAAGTTGTTTGAAAACCAACTAGAAATTATTGATAGCTTAAGCGTTAAAAAATTAGAGTATTTACCAGATTATTAAAAGATAGAATGCAGTGTAGAATTATTAATAGTGCTAATAAAGTCATAACAAGTTACCAGATTGGTAAAATTTTCCGTTGCCAAGGATGTCACTTTGATAATGTAAGACATAAAATTTAAAGTTTAGTATTACCTGTATTGTATGTATCTAGTGGGTATATCATATTGGCACTGAACATACATTGGAAATATTCAATAGAGTCAGCCAATGTGCACTTAAACCGTGTTAGATTTTTGGCTGTGCCAGAAATTTGTGTGGTTATGGCAAGCCATTAAAATTAGAGGAGACATCTCCACCCAACCTTCCCTTGCCCACATAGGAATGTTCCTTCTAAACCTGGCCACACACCATAAAATTTTGGTAACTTCAATCTTTGGTATTTTTGGTTTAAAGTGATCTTAGCCCTTAGTCACGTGACAAATATACACAAGAGAAAACAGTTCAGGATAGAGTGTTAGCGGAAAGCTGGGAATGATATGAAATAACTGGCAGCATAGTACAGTGTGTAGGTTCTACGTTTTGCTTCTGAGTTTTGAGAAAATGTTTTTATGATGTTTACAAATTAAGGCACATTCAGATGTCTGCTGTTATGTTTAATATAGAATTTACCCCCCCAAAATAGAATTAGGTGGATATTAAAGTATGAGTCTTTTTATTTTAACTATATATCTGGAGGCAGGTCTAATAAAGAAATCCTTTTATTTCAAAGAGAAATAAACTTAATTGGATAATCCATCTCCAGCTACAGAATTCATATCAATCTGGTTTGTTGTGTTTGAGTGTCAGTATCAGAGGAAATTCTTTACATCTTCACTGATAACAAAATTTATCAAAGAAAATATATTGACCAAATATAATTTTTAATGTACCTAACTATTAAGGAATGATGCTCTTTTAACATAAAAGATTGCTTTCTAACCCTGGGGGAAATAAATTTTCAAAGGTCCTTTGACCTAGAAAATAGGCATATAATAGCTATAAGATTCCATTTGAGATTTTGTGATGTCAGTAAAAATGACAACATTTTATACTTCCAGCAAGGTACCAGTTAAAGGTTATGTCTAAATATTCCTAATGGAACATTTTCAAGTCCCCTAAGTCAAGTTAAGGATTCTGCTCATCACTATTGAATAAAAAGGGGGGGAAATTTCTAAAATTAGTATATGTCTTTAAAAAAAAATAATATTGGGAAAATTATGGAAATGTACCTCTTTAAATGAGCAATTTCAAATATTTCTAGTAAGTATAGTATTGGTTTAAATGGTACTATTTGTTTACATAATTGATGTACAGGATTACTCTGGGTGTTTTTTTCTTTGCTAGAAAAGTATAATTGGGTTAAGAAAAGCTAAAATACTAGTTTTGTAATGTAAGCACCAATAAGAACTAAAGAATTTATTTAGACTATTAAATGACTTTTTTGAAAACATGAAATGTAATTGTATATTAACTGATATTCCAAACACGTTCTATGTATTATTTTTTCCATATCAAGTGGTAATTAAAAAGTAATGAATGTATCGATCAGACTATCTTGAAAAGAGAATATTTGCTAACAGTTACTAATTTTTTTTTTTTTTAAATTTTATCATCCAAATGGAATTGAGAGATACGCTCCATGTGATGTTTTTAAACATTTGTAATAAGTTCATCTGCTAATTTACAATGAATCTTTTTGGTTCTTATTCTAAAAATTATGCTGGCCTTGCATTCAGTTTAACTGATTGAACCTGTTATTATGGTTTGAAGATTATTTTCCCACTATCTTTCTCATGATAATTTGGCTCTCCTGAGCTACAATTTCCGAAGGACTTTTACTACTTTGGCATTATATAGTCTGATCTCTGTCACAATGGACAAATAAGCAACAAATACCCACTCGCAGATGTTTGCTTGATAAAAAGATATGGAATGTGTAAAACAATTCTTTTTCACCAGCATCAACCTATAGCTTGATACAAACTTATCAAGTATTTGGAGAACAGTGCTGGTGAAAATTTAAAAAGGATGGGCATGCAGAAAATATGATCTCTACTGAATGATGTCCTTTCAACCTAGGACTAGTGAAAACTTTCATTTTTTTCAGAGTTGAAGAAAAAAAATCGCACATTTAAGATCATATTTATTGGTGCATGTAAGCCATTATCTTAACTGTCTTACTGAACTGGTTAATGCTGTTGATTGTTGAAATGTGAAATGTAGTCATTGTTGACCTTGTAAATACCTGCCAGAGATGAGAAAATATTTTAAGTTATTGTAAATAAAAATGTATAAAATTCAGTATTAGTCTGCGATGCAGAAACATCTAAGATGTTAAATATTGTGCTTCTTGAGAGATATGTAATTTTCTCTAGATGTATCTAGTTACATTAGGAATGTAAATTTTCTTTTGTACAGTATAAAAATACAGCTTTATTTGGCTTTTCATTGAATTTCCCTGAGTTGATTTTATATCTTACCTAAATTTTATGCTTTAAAATGGTCCTTCACTATAAATTTTTTTTCAAAGCGTGCCATTTTATTTCTGTATGTCTGATCTAAACCTTTTTTTATGCCACACTCTTTTAAGATAAGGCAATAGCTATAATTACATGTAAATCATGAAGTAAGTAAAAAATAACATGAAGTCAGGAGAGAAATTAATACATAAACTATGTGCCGTAAAATTTCTGTATGTTGTTGGGACACAACAAACTTAGCACTGAACTTTAATGCAACCAATGTAAAAAGAGAAATAAGATTACTTACATGATTTTCGGATATTTTGTAAATAAATCAGTTTCTCAGGTGCACCACAACTATTTCTAGTACTAAGATGTTAAAACATTTTCTTTCCAGGTCCATGTTTTCTTTGTTGTGTATGTTTTTACCACAAAAAAAAAAAGGAGCCAACATTATTCCCTAGTACAACATTATTACAGTACCATTTATACTCTCTTCACCAGTGTATGGAAGTGCCTGTTTCGTCGCACCATCACTAGCAGCTAGTTATCTTAGCATTACACTTTTTGGTCTTTCCCACATTGCATTTTTTAAAAATACTTTAACCTTCTCTTGGAACATGGGATTAATCAACAGCTGAGCCCCAGGCTCTCTTTTCCTTTCCCTTTGCATCACTTCCTAGAAAAAAACTCTGTCTTTTTTCCTTATGCCTTTTATTCCTTGCACGTGGACTAAGCTTTATTCTCCATTTCATTTCAACTCAGGCAAGACGAAGCATATTGTCTTTTTTGTATCTTGTGTATTATGCCTGAATCCAAAATTTCTGATACAGACTAGTAGTTCCAGAAGAGAATGGTTTAAGGCAATTCACCAAGCTATTATTTTTTCTCCTCTAACCTGCATTAGTTAGGAAGTATGAGTTTTACAAGTTTACGATTCCAAGTTTGTCCTTTTATTAAAAATGTAATACTAAAAATATAATACTTGCTCATTTTGAAAACCTCAGAAAATACAGAAAAAGTACAAAGGGAAAAAATTACTTTCCTTTAAGTTACTATAATAAAATTGTGATATCAATAATATAGTGGAAGCACTATCCTCCATAGATATATGTACTCTGGTCCAGACCAGACCACAATATTTTATGGTTCAAGTATTTTTCCCATGTGAATGAAACAGTGACAACTAACATTAGGTGCTTAGGATAGATATGCTGTTCTACTTTGAAGACAATGCCGTAATGCATTTAATGCTCAATACTATCAGATAAATATTCTGTTTATTTAAAAAAAAAAAAAGGAAATATATCTGCTCAAGGTCACAGCTAGAAAGTGGTAGAGCCAGGATTGAACACAGACACTCAGACTCATGAATTTGTGCACTTACCCATCATAAGGTACTGCTTCGTGTAGTGTTGATTGTTCCTAGCTATTAGTACACTTGTCAAATATCTGCCCTGTCCCCACAAGGCCATGGCCTCCATGGGGTGGGAAGAAAGGGAGGGTTGAATCTCTGTAAAGCTGGATTACCAATAGGCAAACTAAATCCATGCAAGAATTAAGCCCTAATTCCATAGGCATCCATAGTTATAAATTAACTTTTCTTCTGTGCGTATATAATGGTTTTTTTTTTTTAAATACCGTCCTCAGGAGAATTAAGAGTCTTTCTGTGGGTTCATGTGAGGAACCTCAGTTGAGAAAGGCTGATTTAGAGCATAATAAAGGAAAGGAGGCTCCTGCTAGGTAGCATGGGGAAACTGAAAAATTATTTTATGATTTAATATTATTTTAAACATAAACCCAAAAAACTCACTGGCGTTGGGTTTATTCCGACTCATAATGACCCTATAGGACAGAGTAGAACTGCCCTGTAGGGTTTCCAAGGCTGTAAATCTTTATGGTCACAGACTACCACATCTTTATCCCACAGAGCATCTGGTGCATTGAAAGGAGGGCAGAAATACAGTCTTGTGTTTAGGACCTCTAAAGGTTTTAATATGGTCCTGGGTCATAATCCAAACAGAGTAGACATAATATGTGGTAATAGCCCTAGTCTTGTTCAAGAAGTTACATTAAAAAGGGATGGGACTCACTGGAAGGACCGATCGCTTTTGGCACTTTATTTAGGGAACAGTGTTTAACACACATTAGGAATAATCAAAACATTTTTATGGCCATGACATGCTGACCAGTACAAAATTAGTTCTGAATCATTGTGTAGTTTAGCCAAAAACACATTAAATAAGATTTTCATTTTATCTCCCCCACCCCCCGTATTTGGAAGGGAATTTCTCAAAGCTTTAACTTCATTTCCTTAAAGTAAAATAATTGTGGAATTTTAAGAAATCTATAGATTTAACTTATTCACAATTCTGTTAACATTAACAATGGCTTTATGCACATCATAAAGCTTTTTGTACTGAGAATTATTTTCTGAAGCTGGTCCCCTAGAATTCGAATTATCGTGTGTATATTTTTTTAAGGTTTACTCTGCCAGGTCTTTCATTACTAAGTTGATGATGTCACCCTGTGTATGCCTTGTGGGGGATTCACTGCCTCATCCCTGTCATAAGAACATCCTGGAGATAAGTAGATTCTGGCTACCTATTCTCCCTTCACTCCAGATGCTCAAACATAAGTAATCACTTTTACTCTCCTGAGCATGATTGAAATCAAATTGATGTCTAAAAAAATCTCTGGGCAGAAAATATTTGCTGAGGCATCTGCCACTGACATTCTAGACCTACAGTACCCATATCAAGCATGTTTCAGGCATAGCATCTAGATCATTTCATGCCTGACAAATTTTTATTGCCTATTTTTTCATTCTCTCTAGCTCAGTGGTTCTTAACCCCAGCTGCACATTGAAAACTATCTGGAAAATGTTTTTAAAATTATGATAACCAGGCCCCATTCAAACTCTGAAGTGGGATCTGGCATCAGTAGTTTTAAAAACTCTCCAGGTAATTCTCATGTGCAGTCAGGATTGAAACTCATCTCTATAATCCTGTGACTGAATATTGGGCATTCGTAGCTAATCTTTCCTTCTTCTATCCAAAACCACTGACTCAATAAAATTTTTTTCCCAGAGAAATATATAAAACATAACTGACACCATAAGGAAAGATATCATTAACCTAGTCCATTACTGTACCAAAATAAATACTCAGATCCATGTTGGTGCTGCAGTCTGCTGTCTATTCCTTTACCCAGACCACTGAACACTAGGTATTAGTACAACTTCATTGGCCCCAACTCTTAGGCTCTCAGCATTTTGAGTTACTTGTACTCCTTGACCAGCCCTCTCATTTCCTGTTTGTTCCAAAGCTTTATCACTTTAAGTGCCACTTTCTCAGCAGCCTCATCCTCCATAAAATGGAGGCCATCATGCTAGAGCACTGTTAATTTCCTTTTCTCCCCTACCACTTCAAAGTTCTCAACTATATCTGCAACTATCCTTTATCCAAATCCTTCTCTTTAGGCTTTTTCCTCTTGAATTTCAGACTCCTATATCCACTGGCTGCAGAATACTTGCAAGTCCCTCAGGTACCTCAAAGTTAAGATGCTCCAAGATAAACTCTCTTCTCCTTCTCTCCCACCCTTCCCCTCTACCTGCAGCCTCTCTCACATCACCACCCCTAAGTGATATCTAGACAAGCAAGGATAGGTTGGAGGATATTCCCACTCCCTCACCTCTATATCCAGTCCTTGAATCCTGCTGACTTTGCATTCTGTTTTGCAAATCCATCCTTTCCTCTCTACTTCTAAAGCTGAAACCATGATCTCATCTTCCTATCTAGACTGCTCCAATAGCCTCCTAGCTAGCTTGCCTCTCTCAAATATATCTTCATTGGTGATTGATACAAAACAGCTGTCAGTCTCCTGGTTAAAATCATTCAGTGGTTCCATCATGGAAGATAAATTCTGTGCTCCTTAGCCTGGCATACAAGGCCCTGAGACCTATTGCTCCTACCTCATCTTTTATCACTTGCTATTTACTATGCCCAGTTTGTACTACTGTACTCTCTTCCTGCAACCCCTTCTCTACCCATTCTCTTTTGCTTGACTAGATCATACTTACTGTTGGAAGTTGGGTTGGTCTTTCCTCTGCTACCCCACCCACCCACCCAAGGGTAGGTGGTAGTTACCCTGTAGTTCTTAGTACATATTACTAACTTCACACTTACACTTTTAGTGTATTGAATTTATCTGATTCTTTATACACAACTGGACTCTAAGTTCTATAAGAGTAAGGGATATATCTGGACCCTATGTCCCTGACAGGTAGGTGCTCAAAATTTTATTCAATAAACAACTGTTGAAAGAAAAAGATCCAGAGAGAAAACAGATTTAAGGAGCAATAGCATGATTATGAAAATTTTCATGATACTGGCAGTAAAAGCAGTGAGTTTCCTAAATTTAGAAACAAATTCAGATGTTAATTTGTACTTAAGGCCTACCTGGTTGGTTGAATCTTTTACTGATATGTATGCAGCTATTTAGATTATATTTCAACTTAGAACATATAAACTGAGAAGGCCATATTTTTAAATTTGATCATGTAAAATATGGCTTGGATTAAAAAAAACCTTTTGAATACAAAAATAATTAAACTTGAAAAATGATTTCACTTTTTTAAGTCAGTCAACTCCCTGAGGAAAAATATGTAGAGACATAACTGATTTTCCTCTTTGTGTTGACAGAGGAGTCATTGGTGAAAAAAAATCTGCAGCTGATATATTGATGTTACAGTCTGCTGTTTCAAAATTAAATAAAACTTTAAGAATTACTTTTCTTTTAAAAATCTAAATTTGATAACTCATTCTTTTTTTTAATATTTTATTTTGTTTTTTGATGAAAGTTTACACAGCAAATTAGGTTCCCATTTAACAATTTCTATACATACTGTTTTTCTCATTATCTTCTCCTAAGGGGACTTTTGGAGCCCTGGTAGCACAGTGTTAAGAGCTTGGCTGCTAACCAAAAGGTTGGCAGTTTGAATCCACCAGCTGCTTCTTGGAAATCCTGCTTTACCCTGTCCTGTAGGATCGCTATGAGTCAGAATCGACTTGACGGCAGTGGGTTTGGTTTTGGGTTTTTTTTCAATACATATTTTTCAGTGACATTGGTTACGCTTTTCACAATGTGTCAGCATTCTCATTATTCCCATTCTGGTTGTTCCATTTGCATTAATCTAGTTTCCTTACCTCCCCTTACCTTCTCCTCTGTGCTTCAGGGTAACTGTTGACCATTTGATCTCATACAGATAATTTTTTTAAAGGAACATAGTGTTGTTGTCAGGTGCTGTCGAGTCAGTTCTGACTCATAGCAACCCTACGTACAATAGAATGAAACACTGCCCAGTCCTCCACCATCCTTAAAATCATTGTTACGCTTGAGCCCATTGTTGCAGCCACTGTGTCACTCCATCTTGTTGAGTGTCTTCCACTTTTTCGCTGACCCTCTACTTTACCAAGCATGATGTTCTTCTCCAGGAACAGATCCCTCCTGATAACATTTCCAAAGCAAGTGAGATAGTCTCGCTATCCTTGCTTCCAAGGAGCATTCTGGTTGTACTTCTTCCGAGACAAATTTGTACATTCTTTTGGCAGTCCATGGTATATTCACCAGGCTTCACCAACACCACAATTCAAAGGTGTCAATTCTTCTTCCGTCCTCCTTATTCATCACCCAGCTTTCGCATGCATGTGAGGCAACTGAAAACACCATGGCGTGGGTCAGGTGCACCTTAGTCTTCAAGTTGACATCTTTACCTTTTAACACTTTAAAGAGGTCTTTTGCTGCAGATTTACCCAATGCAATGCATCTTTAGATTTCTTGACGGCTGCTTCCATGGGCATTGATTGTAGATCCTAGTAAAATGAAATCCTTGACAACTTCGATCTTTTCTCCATTTATCGTCATGTTGCTTATTGGTCCATTGTGAGGATTTTTGTTTTCTTTATATTGAGGTGTGATCCATACTGAAGGCTGCAGTCTTTGACCTTCATCAGTAAGTGCTTGAAGTCCTCTTCACTTTCAGCACGCAAGGTTGTATCATCTGCAAAGTGTAGGTTGTTAATGAGTCTTCCTCCAATTCTGATGCCCAGTTCTTCACACAGTCCAGGTTCCCGGATTATTTGCTCTGCATACAGATTGAATAGGTATGGTGAAAGGATACAACCTGACATACACCTTTCCTGATTTTAAACTACACAGTATCCCCTTGTTCTTTTTGAACTACTGCCTCTTGAACTATGTAGAGGTTCCTCATGAGCACAATTAAGTGTTCTGGAAATCCCATTCTCTGCAGTATTATCCATAATTTATAATGATCCACACAGTCCAATGCCTTTGCATAGTCAATAAAACACAGGTAAACATCTTTCTGGTATTCTCTGCTTTCAGCCAGGATCCATCTGACATCAGCAATGATACCCCTTGTTCTATGTCCTCTTGTGAATCTGGCTTGAATTTCTGGTGGTTCCCTATTGATATACTGCTGCAGCTGCTTTTGAATGATCTTCAGCAAAATTTTACTTGTGTGTCAAATTAGTGATATTGATAATTTCCGTATTCAGTTAAATCACCTTTCTTGGGAATAGGCATAAATATGGATCTCTTCCAGTCAACTGGCCAGGTAGCTGTCTTTTAAATTTCTTAGTATAGACAAGTGAGCACTTCCAGTGCTGCATCTGTTTATTGAAACATTTCAATTGGTATTCCACCAATTCTTGGAGCCCTGTTTTTTGCCAGTCCCTTCTTGGACTTCTTCCTTCTGTACCGTCGGTTCCTGATCATATGCTACCTCCTGACATGGTTGAACGTCGACCAATTCTTTTTGGTACAGTGACTCTGTATATTCCTTCATCTTCTTTTGATGCTTCCTGAATTGTTTAATATTTTCCCTATAGAATCCTTCAGTACTGCAACTCAAGGCTTGAATTTTTTTCTTTAGCTCTTTCAGCTTGAGAAACACCGAGCGTGTTCTTCCCTTTTTGTTTTCTACCTCCAGGTCTTTGCACATGTCATTATAGTACTTTACTTTGCCTTCTCGAGCTGCCCTTTGAGACCTTCTGTTCAACTCTTTTACTTCAACTATTCGATGTTCAAGAGCAAGTTTCAGAGTCTCTTCTGACATCCATAGTACACACAGGTAATATTGTTTATGAGCCCATCTGTTACTTAGCTGAAAGGTGACCTCCAGAGCAGTCTCAGTTCAAAGGTTAAAGGGTATCTCAGGGTGATAGTTTTGAAGGGTTCCTCTAGTCTCAACTTCTCCAGTAAGTCTGGCCTTTTTTTAAGAATTTGAATTTTGTTCAACATTTTTTTCCCATTCTATCTGGGACCATCTATTGTGTCCCTGGTCAGGTTGGTATTGGTAGCAGGGCACCATCTAGTTCTTCTGGTCTCAGGGTAGATGAGGCCACGGTTTGTGTAGACTATTAGTTCTGTAGTTTCTTCTTCAAGTCTTTGGTATCCTTCTTTCTCTTTTGTACTGGACAAGTAGAGACCAACAGTTGTATCTTAGATAGCCACTCACAGCTTTTCAGACCCCAGATGCTACTCACCAAACTAGGGTGTAGAACAAAAACTTTATGAACCATGTTATGCTACGTTATGAACTATGTTGATGGAATTGTCCCACTATTGTGGTCCTAAGCCTTCAAACCAATCTCACAAGGTGTTTATCACATTCTTCTTTATATTCCTTGTTTTGTTGATATAAAATCTTTTATCTTTGAGATTTTGCTAGTTTGGAATAAATTTTCTTCTGGGTTCTGTACAGCCTATTTCTTCTTGGTCTTTTTGCCTCTTTGCAAGGTGAAGCTTTATTCAAAAGTTTGGTGATACTAAAACTGACTTAAAGCTCAGCCTGCAAGGGTATGGCTTATTAGCTAGTAGATTTCATGCTGCTCGTCTGACTTCAGAGGTTCCTGTAAACTTAATTCCTGGGACTAGCTGGAGTTCTGTGACAAGAATAGGCTTGATTCTTATTGGCTGTCCTCTCTGCAGGCCTGGGTTTGTTTTAACTTAGCTCCTGTCTTGTTCTTTTAATTGCTTGTATGTTCACACTTTTAAAAAATAGTATTATTGGTGAGTAGTACTGTATCCGTATCCCAGCCAGGTTCTTTTCCTTTTCTTCCTCATTATCTTTTTCTGCCTCTATTCCTTCTATTTAAGGAGCCCTGGTGGCACCCTGATGGCCGCAGTAGTTGAAATGGCTGCTAACGGAAAGGTTGGAAGTTCTGAAACCACCAGCTGCTCCATAGGAGAGAGCTGTGACAATCTGCTTCCATAATGATTTACAGCCTTGGAAACCCAGTGGGGTGGTTCTACTGTCATATAGAGTTTCTGTAAGTCTGAATTGAGTCCACCGGCGATGGGTTTGTAATCCTTCTATTTATCTTGCCTTTTTATCCTATTAGCAGTATGATCCCATCTCCATCTTCAGTGCTCTGGCCCTAATTCTCTTCTTTATAGAGGGCTGTTTCCCCTCCTCCAAATCCTAGAGATGCACAAGATCCTACCTTTTACAACAGGAGAGAAAAATAAATAAATAAACGCAAGTAGTCCCCGTATTTTTTCTCAAAAAAAAAAAAATTTTAAAAATCAATAATCACTTCTAAGATTGCCCCAAAATAGAGTAACGCTCAGCCGCAGTTTTTCCAAACATCTCAGATTTCCTCAGATACAACCAACACTTCCTTCTCCCTTCCCCGGAAACGGAAAGAGGAAAGGAAAAGCCCACAACTCCAACGCTCGAGGATTCGTTTTCCCTCAGATTTCCTGGTGTGGGGGGGGCCGGCTGGCCGGCGCCGACTGGCCCGCAGAACCGTCGTTCTCAGCCGGCTCCGTTTCTTATTGGCTGTCCCGGGCACCGCCCCTGAGCAGGGCGGGAGATTTGGTGTGCGGCTGGCAGGCCTCCCATCCCCCAGCCGGCCTCCTCTCCCACCTCGGCCCTCCTGTGGCGTTCCTTTTGAGTACTTGTCCCTCTGGCTGGGGCCAAAGCAGCTTTCCCTGCTGCAACGGCTCAGCCTGGAGGCGTCCGGCTGGTGCTAGGGGGCCAGGGCCACGCCCCGCGGGAACCTAGCGGTACGTTGAGGGGCGACGGGGCAGCCTGCCTCCTTCTGCTTGGCTGTGGGCTTCTGAGGTGAGTTGCGATGAGCACAGCCTTGGCATCCGAGCTGGGGCGTCCGCATTTCGGGTTTTGTGTCTCAGGGCTTCCTCTCAGCACCTGGGGCAGGGTCGCTGCGCCTCCCGCTTCGCCTTCCCCAAGCTAGCCCCCTGTCGTAGCGGCACGGGGACCCCCGGCCGGCGGAGAGCAGCCCGGTGGTCAGCAACTGAGGCCCAGGGCGAAGTCCGTAGTATTTGTTGCGGTGAGAGGCCCCCTCTGGGAAGACTGTTCGTCTGTCTGTCCGGCAGTGATAGCCTTTCCATGCTAGGGACGCCCGAAACCAACATGCCTGTTCCCTCGCCTAAGGAGCCCTCTGCTTGTAAAAGGAGAACACATGAAAATCTACAACGAAAGTAGGAAAGTGCCCTGTGAGAAGAACAGGTACAGTGAGAGATGTGGGGTTCAGAGATCACATCCCAGAACTACACTGTAGGGACAACCTTTGATTTCATCCCAGACTGGAAGCACCAAATGAGTCCCGCTAACTGAACGGTCACCCTGGGTCAGTGCTTGGTTGTAAAGTTAATAAACCAGGATCCTTTGATAGAGCTTTTAAAATGAAAAGGATGCTTATGTATTACTTTTCATTTTACAGTTGAAATCAAATTAGACCAAAATTTCCTAATGGCACCATGACACAGTCCCTTAGTTAAATAGCAGTTGGAAGAATAGCATGGTCCTGCATCTTTGTGTAAGGACACACTGCATATTAAATGAACATAATCCAATCATCATTTATTGAGCACACTTTCTGTTGTTAGATGTTGAATGAAATGTAGAGATGTACAGGAGATTTGCATGGTAAAATTGTAGTTTAAAGTAACGATACCAATACTACTGAATGTTTAGTGAGTACTTTCATATGCCAGGCACATGATCCCATTTAAGAGATCCAAGATCACACAACTGTAAGGTGTGATGTTAAAATTGGTGCTTAACTATTAACCTACGTCACTTTCTTTCTAAAGGATTATGTTAAAATTGCAACGATTTTTATTGTTCTCAAAGGAGAGTGTGTTGCTTTTAACACTTGGTGCTGCTATATTGCCTTGCAGTTAACTTTGAGTGTGAGTTTTCTATCCCCTGACTCCTTGAGAGGAACTGATTTACACAGCAAGCACCCAGGACAGTGCCTTGAAGGGTCATGTTGTTGTTGTTATGTGCCCTCTGGTTGATGGGGACTCCTAGCGACCCATAAGACAGAGTAGAACTGCCCCGTAGGGTTTCCCAGGCTGTAATCTTTACGGAAGCAGATCTCCAGATCTTTCTCCCACGGAGCACTGAGTGGACTCAAACCACCAGCCATTCAGTTAGCAGCCAAACGTTTAGCCATTATGCCAGCAGGGGGGTCCTTGAAGGGTTATAAATGGTCACTAAATATGACACGTTAATTTATTGTGTGATTGTTGAGTAGTTCCCCACCCCCCGCCCCCCGACTGTTGGAGAAGGAAGGTCTTTGTAGACATTTCTTCAATTTGGTGATTCTGTACTAAATAATGAGAAGCCTTAAAATTTAGTTAAGGAAATTCATGTATAAATGAATTTGACTATAAACAAGAGTTAGGCTGCCTCTATCCTGGCAATTCTTATGTAAAATGCCATAAGGAAATTACCTAGGACAATATTCAGTTACCTAGAATATTTGATTTTAAATTATCTTTGAAAATCTTTTTTATTCTCCTGAAGGAACTACTAAACTTTTGCTGATGAGAATTATATGACTGACCTTTATTCCTTTTCACTTTGATTTCCAGGAAGCTCAGAGCCAAAAAATTCTTTGTATTTTTATTTTCTGCTATTCTTTGTGTTTTCCCTGGTCCACACTCCCTATTAGTATTTATAGTTTATCATTTGTTTTCCTGCATTTGTTCATTACCACTGCTTCAAGTCCTTTGTGGAACACAACAGTATATAATTAAGTAAAAATAACATAATTATACTGAACCTGGCATGCTGTTTGAAGTACGCTTTGTAGAACTGGTGATGTTTAACCTAATGAACCAGAAAATTACTGCTACCTATATAAATCTCTGGGTATTTGAAGTACCATGTGGGAAAATGATTAGACTTATTATGAATAGTTTCTAGAGATCAAAGGAAGAGTTTAGGTTAACAGATTTTTTATTTAATGATGGGAGAGGTGTGTGGTATAATAGAATGATCAGGAACTTTGGATTCAATCAGCCTTGGGTATCAGCCTTAATACACTTTCTAATAATGTCAGTTTGGGCGAGTAATTTAATACCTAATCTCAGCTTTACTCATCTGTAAATTGGGAAAATTATAGCAGTATATGTAATACCTACCTCAAGTAGTCTGAGGATTTAGTGAGCTGGTGTGCGTAAAAGGGCCTAATACAGTACCTGACAAAGAGCCCCCCTCAAACTGTTAGTTTCTTTATACAAATGTCATATAGATGCATTAAACTTTTTCTCTAATACAACAGGATGCCCTAGAATAGGAAAAATATCATAACTAGAAAAACGATCTAGAAGCATATTTTACTGGTAGTGGCCGTATAGATTATAGATAGTGTTATGTTTATATGGAAAGTATAAACCTCATAGAGTTGTTGTGAGAATTAAGTGAGAATACATATAAAGTAGCCCAAACTGTGTATGGCACATAAAAACCAGTTGCCGTTGAGTCGCCTGCAACTCATAGTGAGCCCATACGTGTCAGAGTAGAACTGTGCTTCATAGAGTTTCCAGTGGCTGATTTTTGAGAAGTAGTAGATTACCCGGCCTATCTTCCAGGACATCTCTGGGTAGACTCAAACCTCCAACCTTTCGGTTAGCACCCTGGTGTGTTAATTGTTTGCACCACCCAGGGACTCCGTCTAATACATACCAAAAACCAAACCAAACCCAGTGCTGTCAAGTGGATTCCGACTCATAGCGACCCTAGTGCTCAAATTTTGTCCTTTTTTCCCCTCTCCCTAATATCCAGATCTCACTCAGTATAAGAAGAACTTACAGGGCTTGCAGGCCAAAATAGTAAAGATCTTTTGACCATTACTATACCATCATAATTTAACTTTGGCTTTATAAAGACTAAATGTATCTGTTCATCTTGTTTCTTGACACTCATGGACTCCTTGATTTTACCCTTTCACTTTCGCTTTCCTGTTAGCTCAACCTGGCTGAGTTCTTCTTTGAATTACAGGTGATTCTACCTGAATTTTCCAGCTGCAGAATGTGTAATACCTTTAAAGGTAAATGAAAACTGAAACAGGTAATTTCATTGTAACCATTGTCAAAAGAAAAACGTGGCACCATTTAGTTATCTGCATGCAAATAACTTTGTCTCCTGAGGGTCACAGTCAGTAGTTCCTCTTGTCAGGAGAAAAGACAAAAACAGGATTTACAAGAGAAAGGGGAGAGGAAAAATTCACTGGGCACTCTGAATCTTGGTTTACATTTTTGGGGTATCATGTGTTGGAATCATCATTGATTGGTTTCAGGCCATTAGCTTTTTAAGTTCTGAAACTAAATTTTGTCAGAGTAGCCACAGTTGATCAAGCTTTTGCTTGCCAACTGAACTCTGAAATCAATAAAGTATTGGAAAGATTCGTGTTTACTATTTAGTTACCAAGATACCTAGAAAGCCAAATTAATAATTGTAAAGTTGTTTGGTGAGCATGCAATGAAAGTAAAAGCTGAGGGCTATTTGGTCTAGGCTTGGTGCACCAGTGAAGTATCACAAGATTTCCCCAGTGGACTATATCTCTGTAGTGAGCAGATAATAAAATCCACCAAACCATTATTGTTTGCTTGGCTTCCCGTTTTCTAAACTCTTGTGTTAAAACCACCCTCTTTATGTCAGTGTGGTTGTTTGGTAGGTTGGTTACAGTTTTGTTTACAAGAAGAATTGTTTTCCTGAGACTACATTTTAGTTACCTTGATTAGAGTTGGCTTTTCCTAAATCTCAGACATCTCTTCCCTTCTTCCTTTATTTTTTACATATGAAAAAATAAAATTCAGTTACCTGCAATCAAAAACATTAACACAGTAATTTACAATATATTTTTAATATTTAAAAAGGCTTTTAAACACAAAAAAAAAGGCTTTTAAAAGTGTTACACAAATATATGTATTCATTATATTAATGTTTACTTTTTTAGTGGTTGAATCTTCATCACTTTTGAATGATTTATTGCTTTTGTTTAGGTTGGCAGTGATGAATCAGCTGGAATTAAAGGAAGACAAGATGCTGGAGGTTCGATTCGTGGGGGATGATGATGTTCTTAATCACATTCTTGATAGAGAAGGAGGTACTGAATGATTATATAGTTTATGTAATGCTTGTGCATTATTTCAGTTTTTAAAATATTTTAACAGTTCTTCTCTTTTAAAGATTCAGCATAAAGTATTTTATCTAGTAAGGCCATGAATAAAGACTACTTTGATTTTTAGTTTACTTTATTCAAACTTTAATTGAAAAATAAAAAATAACAAAGCCTTATCTAATATGAAATGCTCAGAAGTAGCAGTAAATGATAACTATCCATTGTAATTAAAAGGTGTGGTTACTTGGAATGCAAGCATACACTTGGAAGATTTTTTAAATTTTAGTTATAAAAATTGTGGAAGAATGGTCTACTTTCAATCACTCAAAGGGAAAACACTGAGAGAATTTTTTTTTTTTTTATTTAAGTAATGACAGTATACGTAATATTTAAAAAGAATTTGTACCTCTCACATTCTGATTCCTTCAATGTACTTATAGGAGCTAAATTAAAAAAGGAACGAACTCAGCTTTTGGTCAATGCAAAAAAAATAATAAAGAAGCCGGAATGTGACTTGGAGGAAGATGACCAGGAAGTCCTAAAAGATCAGAAGTATGTGGAAGTTTTGGGAAGAGATATTCCAGGTATTGAGGGGGGTAGATGTACACTAATATTTCTGCTAATAGCAGATAATTACTTTGCAGGATACACAAAAGTCTGGTAGATTAAACAATGGTGTGCTATATATTTGCTTCACATTTTTGCTCCACAGTTCTCTTTTTAACAAACTATCAGTTCAGTCCTGCATTTAATTATTTTTAGAAAGAGGGACTCTATAGACCAACCACTCTAAAAGTGATTTTTTAAGATACACTATATTTTAATTAATTTTAAAGTGATTTCATAAAGCAAGAAACTTTATTATTATGTTGATGTTCTTTACGGAAATAGTTGGAAGGAACATTCCAGGAAGTAGTGTTGTTCAAACCTAGGCATGCCAGTGTTATTTGTGTTTTATTTTTTACACCTAAGCCAGAGTCCTGCCATATTATACTTAAAACATTTTCTTAGGCTTGAATTATATTTTGGAGTTCTTCTGGTTACCAGGAGTAAGATCCACTCAAGCTGGCTTAAAAAATAAAGATCAAGAAAAAAAATCAGTGTTGTTGGGCAGTAGGGGTGTTGGAACTGTGATAACATTTAAAACTGAGAGACTTTCCTGTCACGGGTCTCCTGGTCTCCCTCATATCATCTCTGTGCACCTGCTCTGTTCTCTCTATGCCACCTGTCTCTCTCGGTTAGGGATTGAATTATGTCCCCTCAAAATATGTGTTGTAAATCCTAACCTCTGTGCCTGTGGTTATAATCCCATTTGGGAATGGATTCTCTTTGTTATGTTAATGAGGCAGGATTAGTATAGGGTGTATTTTGAGTCAATCTCTTTTGAGATATAAAAGAGATTAAACAAGCAAGCAAAGTAGAGATAAGGTAAGAGAGATAGTGCCAAGCCACATGAAGCTCAGAAGAGACAAGGACCTTCCTCCAGAGCTGGTGCCCTGAATTTGGACTTCTGGCCTCCTATACTATGATAAAATAAATTCTGTTTGTTAAAGCCACCCACTTAAGGTATTTCTGTTACAGCAGCACTAAATAACTAAGATACTCTCACATACATATTTTTTACTTTCTCATACTTGGCTTATAAATGACTATTTATGACCACTTCTGACCTTTCTGTCACTTCTTCTTAAGTCTCCATTCTTCTGGTTTAGTTCCCAGTGTTAAATAACTTGGTTTTTTAGTTCTCCAGTTCTAGATTCGCAAGAATGGATTTAGCTCAGTTCATCTTTTTAATCCAGGACATAGAAATGACATATAATTGGAAAGCCCACAGATGAACAATATTGGGTTATTGTGCCCACTCCTTAGTTCATTAACTATGATGGTGGCAGAGTCATGTGTTATAAAACATGACCCCTACCTCTCAATAGGCTTGGAGGGCAAGGTGGATTCTCTTAAAAGTGTACCCAGCTAGGCAGCTTACATTTTTAGGACATATCCTGAATAGAATTTTGAATTCTCAACTACCTATTCTGCCAGGCCTAAGAAATTTAAAACAATATTTTAAAAGAGAAACTTTTGTCTTAAACGTTGTTGCTTATTAAGAAAAATGCATATTGTAGAAACTCTGGAACAGTGCTTCAAATCTTTTCACATATCAGCACCCACAGCAAATGACATTTGGAGACGCACTGAAATAAGTGGAGGAGGATGCTCCAGGCCAAGGACAAATGCTCCAGGTCCTCTCATTCCTAATCTCACCCCTTTTTGCAGGCCCTGAATGGCATCCTCACATCCCAGAGGGGTCATTATCTCAGCACACTGCAGTCCTACCTCTTGTATTCTGCACGCTGATTGGGAAGCTGTGCTTTAGAACAGTGTTTCTCAACCTTTTTTTCATTATCTTCCCCTAATAGGCCTTTTATAGCCCTGATGGCGCCGTGGTTAAAAGCTCAGCTGTTAACCAAAAGGTTGGCAGTTCAGATCCACCAGGTGCTTGTTGGAAACCCAGTGGGGCAGTTCTCCTCTGTCCTATAGGTTCACGATGAGTTGGAATCGACATTAGCGCAACGGGTTTGGTTTTATTGGTTTAAGAGACCTTTTTAGACATTTTTTTCCTAATCATTTCCACCCATGAAATTTAAAACAACAGATATGCTGTATATCTGTTTATGTATTATGACCCTTTGAAGGGCCACAAACCATTGTAATATCTAAAAAAGGTTTTTTTGCACCACCCTGCAAACAAATTTTCACTCCACTGGGAATAACACAGTCTTGTTAATGCATGTTTTAGAGAGCATGGAACTGTTAACGTTTTGGTGTGTATCCTCTGTACATGCATGTACACAGATAGGCTTATATAATTGTGTTTAAAATAGGAGATTATATTATAGCATGTTTTTTGTAATTAATGTATCATGAATGCAAAAATCTATATCGTTAAATATCTTCTACTCTATCGTTTTTTATTGGCTACAGAGACTATTGCATTATATGGATGAACCATAATTTAACCAGTCCCCTATTGTTGGACATATAGATTGTTGCTAATCTTCATAGAAATGCAAATTAAGATACCTCTCCCTGTGAGTTTCATTTTACACTCACTAGATTTTTTAGATTGGCAAAGATTAAGGAGTCTGGATAATACCAAATATTAATGCAAATACAGATTACAGGTCAGTGAGAACTCTTACACACTTGCTCGGGAAAGTTTGGCACTATTTTGTAATGTTAAGCTTTCATAGACTCTATGTCTTGACAATTCCGTTAGATATATACCCTAAATAAACTCATGTGCATGTGCCTTGGATCTAAAATACAGGTAAGATATTCATGCAGTACCGTCTGTGATAGTAAAAATTGGAAATAACCAAAATATCAACAGGAGAATGAATAAATTGTGATATACTCACACAATGGAATATTATATAGCAGTCAAAGTAGATGAACTAAGCTATGTGAAAATAATGTGGGTAAAGCTTGGAAATAATATTGAGTGAGAAAAGCAAATCAAAGGAGACTAATTAGTATGATGTCATTTTTTTGGTACAACTCAAAAAGACGCAAACATAGACAATGCTTTTTACATTACATTTGTGATGAAGCTATTTTTAAAAGCAAGGAATAAATTCAAGAAAGTAGTTACCTTTAGGGAGAGGGATAAGGAAGGTGCACTCAAGTAGACAAGTTTCGTTGATAATATTCTGGTTGGTTAATTGTGAGTATACAGTTTGTTATTTGCTTCATAATGTGTGCTGCATTTTTTTTTTTTCTGTGTGTCAAATATTAGGTGGTTTTTTTTAAAAAAAGTCTTTTGGCATAGATAGGTTTAGGAATAATTACAGTGGACTCCAGCATACATAATCAGCTGGCGGGAACTGCTGTGCAGAGTTGTACTAAAAGAGTAGTGCTCAAACTTTTTAGTCCCAAGATCCCTTTATATTTAAAAAAATTATCGTGAACCCCATAGAACTCGTATTGATGTGAGTTATATCTATTGGTATTTATTATATTAGAAATTAAAGTTGAAATTTAAAAAATAGTAATTCATTTAAAAATACCAGGAATAAACCCATGACAAGTTAACGTAAATTATGTATTTTTAAAATGAAAGCCAACTATTTCCAAACCAAAAAAATTTACTGAGGAAGGCATTGTTTTACATTTTTGCCAATGTCTGGGTTAATAGAAAACTGCTGGGTTTTCATATCTGCTTCACACATCTCATGAACCTACAGGGTGATGACATCATCACATGTCATGTAATCTCTAGGTTATCTCACTGTATACTCTTGAGAGATTGAGAGTGAAAGTCAAATAACATCTTAATATTATTATAAAATACTTTTAACATCTGAGTTTCCCAGATCACACTTTCAGAACTGCTGTAGTAGAGAGCAGGCTACTAGCCATGAGTGTTCAGAATGTTTGTGGGTATCAATTGCTATTATTTGAAGAGGTAATTGGGGAATTCCAATTAAGTCAGATTCCATTAAGAGCACTTCTACGTATTTAAATCACACCCTCAGTTAACAATTGTACTTTGCAAGTTTGCTTCAAGAAAGAAATGTAGCCAGTAAAGTCTCTTCTGTCCTTCCTCCCCACAGGCAACTGCTGTTATGAATTGAATACATATTCCTCTAACCTGATTTTTGTATTTTTACATATATTTTTGAGCAACATGTTTTATGTGTGCTTGAAATTTTATGTAAACAGTATCACAGTGTACATATCATTCTGTTTTTTCACTTCATCTTATATTTTTAGAATTATGCATTGATACATGTAGAGACCTAGTTCATTTGTATTTATATAATATTTCATATATGAATATACCATATTTTATTTCCCAAGTCCCTTATTGATGGACATTTACATTTGTTTTCAGTTTTTCTGTATTACAAATAATGTTGCAATAATCACTTTTTGTACATGTCTCCTTGTGCATATGTACTAGAATTTCTACAAGGTATATTTCTAGGGTCTTAAATAGGCAGTGTATAAGAGTTCCCATTTTGCCACATTTCCACCAACACTGACATAATTAGATTTTTAAAAAATGTTTGCCAGTCTAATTGCGTGTTAGTTTGTGGGTTGTGTATTTAAGAAATTCTTCTCCACTCCAAGTTCATAAATATATTCTCCAATATTTTTTTGTAATGAAGTTTACTAGTTTTGTTTCTTTTTATGTCAGGTGAGAGGTAGCAAATGAATTTTACACTTTCTTTAGTAAAAGCTAGATTTTTCCAACTACTTTGAATAGCCTTTTTCCCTACTAATTTGTAATTTGTCGTCAATTAAAAAAAATAAATAAGTGGCTACCTTTGAGTTAAGCCTGTAACCGTGAAATAGAGCAATTCTGTGTCAGGACTGAATTGAAAATTTGGCTTCATCTTTGTGAGGTTGGTTTGAGCAGCAGCCAACACAGCTCTAGTACAGCTCCTTCAGGTTCTTGGTACAGTCCTCTGTTGTGATCTTTTGTTTCCTTTATGATATTGTGTATATTTTAATGTTTTATGTATAGTCTGTGTATTTTTAAAAGAGACCTTTGTGCAAGGCAATACCAAACCCAAAAAACCTATTGCCATTGAGTCAGTGGCAATTCAGAGTGACCCTATAGGACAGAGTAGAACTGCTCCCTAGGGTTTCCAAGGTTGAACTCTTTATGGATATAGTCTGCTACATCTCTCTCTTCTGGAGTGGCTGGAGGGTTCGAACCACTAACCTTTCGATTAGCAGCCAAGCGCTTAACCACTGAACTACCAGAGCTCCTTGCAAGGCAACAAGGGATACAAATATTAAGTTTTTTAACTTAAATTTTCTATTTCTTTCCTTTGCCTTTTCTCTTAAGTGTGTGTGACATTTTTTCTTTCAGAATCCTTGAAAAATGGCTCTGCTGCAAATGGTGGGAATAAAGTTTATTCTTTTCAAAATAGAAAACACTCTGAAAAGCTGGCTAAACTAGGTATGTTGCTTTTCTGATTTCTATAATCCATATTCTCCTTCTCTAAGAAGGTGTATTTAACCAGCCACTTCCGGAAAGATGTATTAACTAAGAAGATATATTTAATCGTTGTCGTTAATGGTGATTAAATACAATTGGTCTAACCAATATTTTGGGCTAGAAATAGACCTTGAAGGATTGGAAGGCTTTATAAAATCAGAGAAGTGAATTGTACATGTAAAAATGATTGAAGTGGCAAATGTTTTGTTTTATACATTTTGCCACATTAAAAATAGAGAACCAAAGACTCAACCATAGGCATTCCTATAGGTAGATGTTGGAGAAGATGAGAATAGTGAAGAAGAGATGGAGTAAGCACCAACAGGAACCAGAATAATGCCAGAGGACCCAGAGAGAGGAATAATTTCAAGGGAAGATTGGAAAACCCTGGTGGATGATAGAGAGGATTAAGGAGAGTAAGGAAAAAGAAGAAGCCATTAATTTTTAGAGACTATTGAGGGAGTCTTGGGTCACTTTCAAGGTTGGAGTATAAAAATGGGAGCTAATGGGAAAAATCATGAAAAAATAGGCAACTGTTCAATGTTATATTTTATGCATCATTCATCCATATTACAGAGTTGTTGATATAAAGTATACCATACTTTATAGATTTAGGAGATTTTAAAGTACACTTTTAACTATGCACAGTTTTCACTTGATTTTAGATGATACTTTCTGGCCCTTCTTTCTCACCTCTTAGCAAAGACGTGCTCTGAGTATATATGATAAAGAAGTAGAAGGGAGTATAGGCTTGGCAATGGAGAAGAGTGGACCAGAGCACAATAATTAAAGGAAGCAGCAGGGTCAAAATTAGTTCTTGATTTGTATTTTTTTTTTGAGAGACCTGTGGCTAATTGAAGTTTTGAAGATATTGGGAAGACTGAATAAAGGTGAAAGCAGTAGTACTCTTTTTTTTTTCTTAAACAATATTTTCGGTGGCAACACATACAACCAAACACATCCATTCACAATTTCTTCATGAACAGTTCAGTAACATTGGTTACATACTTCACATTATATCACCATTTTGTCCCTACCCATATTGTTTTATCATTGTCAATTTAGGCTCTCTACCCTTTTACCCTTAAAGTGCTTTAGATTAAATGTTGTCGGTTAATACTCGTATAGGTAATTTTTTTATAACAGTATGTGCAAGGCAAACATTTTTTATTAGTTGGGCTAAACTTGTTAAACTTAATGATGGTTTCATGGGATAGTTTCCATTCAAGGTTTAAAAATTATTTCCAGGCGTTCAGTTAAGGGGTTCCCCCCCAGCCTCAGTGGATCCAGTAAGCCTGGTTTCCATATGAGTTTGAAGTTCTCTTCCACAGAATGCAGTAGTACTTTTAATATGGTTAGGTTTATTTATCTTTCTGATAAAAGTAGCAGGTAGTCTTTTTTTTTTTTTAAGCATTTATGTAAGTGAAATAAGGCTATTTCCCTCTTTATCTGGTGTTGTCCATGAAATGTTTTTTTAATATGTCTGTTTACAGCTTCAGAACTAGCAAAAACACCAAGAAAAAGCATTTCGTGTAATTTGAAGGATGATCCTGAAGTAACAATAAACATTCCTCAAAGTAGCAAGGGTAAGACTTTACCTCAGTTCTTTGAAGAGAGTTTTCACAGTTGCTTCAAGTTATAGAATGTTATTTATTTTACTTGTCTAATTTTTACATATTTTAGTAAATTCATTCAACAAAATGCAGTTAATACCCTAATTTGCATGCCTTAGTATATAATACTTACATTCAGCAGTCAGTAAAAAGGGAAAATAACCTGTGCCAAATGAAGTTGTGCGAATTGACAGGGCCAACTACAAACACTCTTAAAGTCGCATTGTCATTTGCTTGAGTTAGGCAAATGTTCATGAAAGATTTGCTTTGGCAAATACCATTTGAATAAGGCTTTGGGGATTTGGAAGTCTTATATTTTGTGAAGAGTTGTTGGGCAGCTATTTTTGAATATTCTATTCCAATTAAATTAAACATTACACTTTTAAATAATCAGCAATGAAAAAGGCTTCTTTTTTTTTTTAATTATAGTAATAGTACAGAATTACAAGAAATAGCTGCCACTAATGGGAATAATCATGAAATTAATAGTGAAAATTCAGCCTCTAGTGAAGATGCAGTTAATTGAGAATTTAATGATATATGGCCGCTTCTATGTAGAAGCTGCAACTTTACTTTTAATAAAACTAAACCATGCTGAAAAGTGAAGGACTTGTAGTAAGTCATGGCTTTTTGTTTCATTCTTTAGGCCATTCTCCTTCAGACAAAGTTCAGCTGAAGGTAAGCAGTTGACTAAAAACAAACAAAAACATAAGTATTTCAAAGTAAGACATTATAAAAAATACCCATTTCATCTCTTAATTTATATAGTGCTTTATAATTTACAGGTAATTGTCAAATTAAATACGTACCTTATAGATGAAGAATTTGAGGCTCAGAAAGGTGAAGTGACTTGCCCGAGTTCACCCAACTAGGAAGGAGAAAAGCTGGAAAATGAAGCCAGGTCTACTGGACCCAACTGTCGTGCTTTTTCTGCTATGTCAGAATACCCCTGGGTATTTTCAACTTAGTAGAGCTGGCCTGGAAATTTTATGGGTTTTATTTTGTTTTGCTTTTATATGTACTGTTCTGTTGTTTCTTGGGGATTGATTCATTAATCTATCATTTTATAATTTACAGTTGAAAACTAAGTTGGCTGTAAAATAGGCAAATTCATCCAGGGTTGCTGAAAGTAATTGACAATATCCCCCTCTTTTGTATTTTTGTGGTTTTTGTTTCTATCATGCCTTGTCAAATGGACCTGCCTGGGTGTGGGCAAGCCCATATGAACATGGAAGAATCCCAGGCATTGGTGTTTCAGGGCACTGGGTATGTGAGTGGTGAGTGTGTCCAGAGCTGGGTGGCTATAGGTTTAAACACATCTGGATACGAGTGTTGAGTATAGATATTCAAGGCTGGTGCAGACATGTTATGTCTGTACAGACACATTTGTTTAGGCAAGTCTGAGTGTGGGATAGGAGCCCTGGTGGCACGATGGGTAAGTGTTTCGCTGCTAACTGAAAGGTCAGTAGTTCAAACCCACCAGGCGCTCTGTGGGAGAAAGATGTGGCAGTCTGCTTCTGTAAAGATTTACAACCTTGGAAACCCTATGGGGCAGTTCTCCTCTGTCCTGTAGGGTCACTGTGAGTTGAAATCGACTCGATGGCAATGGGTTTCAGTAGAGGTGTGGGATTAGAAGTGGCAGAGCCTCCTTTGTCTTTAAGGATGCTTTTTTCCCTGTGTTTTATTTTGTATACTATATTGCTTTAAAAGAATAAAACTCATTTTCATAATCCAATCAAGAAATTGGATATATTAAAGCATTCTTTTTCAAGTTATACATCAGAATCATTAGTGGATGTTGCTAACTCCTCAAAAGACCTCCAGAAAACCTGTTGATCAAACAAAGCTAAGTTTATTAGACCTACTGCAATAACTACATGACAAAGTCTTAGGGTAGTGTCATCGAAGAGGGAGTTCAGGGGAGGATAGGTATAGGATTTTGGGATCTGGGCTCCAGTGGTTTAAAGAGTGTCTTTTAAAATGAGAAACTGATTGGGCAAAGTTCACAACACAGTATTTTAGGATTGGTGGACAGAGTGAGGAAAGAGTCTTGAGCTGAGTCTTGATAAACTTATTTGATAAGCTCTTTGCCCTGGTGAGTAATCTGTTGACCTGATGTGAGAATGGTTTGCCCAAATGAGCAAACTGTTCAGCAAAACTAGTTTGCAGAAGTTTCCTGAAGCAAACACTGAAGTTATTTATTTGTATATAGCCTTATCTTCTTGAGGAAGACTTTTCTGAAACAAATTGTTACTTTGACACAGCTGCTCTCAGTTCTCAAACCTGATAATTAAGCTGTGTGGGTGCAGGTTGTCTCAGTTTAGTAGGACGTGACCTGCATTTTAAAAAATGAAGTAGAACAGAAATTTTCTTATTTCGTAAGTATTGTTTCATCATAATTTGTCACAGTTATATTGCACATGTGTACTGGGTCAAGATACCAAAATATTAAAAAATTTTTGGAGAATTTTGATCTAAAACGTTAAACATTTCCAAATCAAATTTTATTGACATTTGTAACTAATACCAACAGTTCATCACGAGACAGTAGACTTAAGTTTCTGTCATATTTTCATGAGGCAAAACAAAACAGAACACAGGATACGTTTTATATATAATTAACCCATTGCCATCGAGACGAGCCCAACTCATAGCGACCCTATAGGGACAGAGTAGAACTGCCCCATATGGTTTCCAAGGAGCACCTGGTGGATTCAAACCGCCAACCTTTTGGTTAGCAGCCATAGCTCTTAATTACTACTCCACCAGGGTTATAATTAATACTGTTAAAAAGTAACATGTATGGTAGTGGGCATCTTAAGGTGCTGGAAATTTAATGGTATTAAAGTATTCTGTAAGGAAGAGAAAAACATGAAGACATACTTTTTACTTTATATGTCTGTAAAATATTTTAATATTAAAATTATGGAAATAAAAAGTATAAATACCTGTTTCATCCTTACAGAATATAATACTTTAACACCAATAAATTTCTGATACACGTGGGAGTGCCCATTTCCATGCATGCTCATCAACTCTGGATATTATTACCTTTTTTTTTTTTAATATTCTGCTAATCTGAGTGTGAAAAGTGGTTCACAAGGCTGATGTACTTATGTTTTTTTTCTTTAACTACATACTTTACAAGTGCCCTAGAATATTTTTTTTTTTTTAGAATATAGTTTCCAAAATCACTCTAGGAATTCTTTGGAGTTTGTTTTTGTTACTCTGTTATTTTTTCCCAACAAATTCATTTGTCTTTATATTCCTAAAATCTTAAATTAGAGGCTCCTCATTTAAAGCAAAATATTTTTCTTTTCTAGCCTTTTTCAGACCAGTCATTAATTTTCCATGTCATTATGATTATTTGACTATTTAACTATAGTGCTTTTTTTTTTTTAAACAGAACAGTGACAAAAGTGAATTTCTGTCAACAAAATCTAGTGGTCTAAGGAAAAGATTAATAGGTATGTATTTCTTTTTACACTAAGTTTTTATAAAAGGTAACATCTAAATAAGGGGCAATAGTGTTTAAGTGTTCAGCTTCTAGAGTTAGGGTGTTTAGTTTTATTTTTTTTCCTACCCCTTACTAGGGGCTCTCTATGCCTCAATTTTATTATTTGTGAGGTGGCGATAATGGTACTAGCTTCACAGTTGTTATGAGAATTAAAGAATGTCAGAATGCTTATTGTAGTGGACCTTGATATGTGCTTAACAAGCGTTAGCTGTGTTAGCTATCATTATTTTTTATTATTGTAATTATTATTATGGCTACTTACTGCTATTTCTTTTCATGAGACAAAGGATACACTGATTTCATCAATTAAACTAGATTCCTTAAGGGTAGTGACTGTATCTTTTTAACTTAACACTCAGCACTTTGTCTTTCACATTATAGTCAATGGGTATTGAAGTCTGTTAAAACATCTCTCCTTTTGGTTTGTTTTGAGACAGTTTGGAGGCAGTTCTTTTGATTTATTTAGAAATTTTATAATAAAATAATATTAAATATTCATATTTGTACTGAATGCTGTACAAAACCAAGTAAACACACACAGGTTCTGCTTTCAGGGTAATTAAAATGGTTTGAGATTTGTAAATATTTAGCTTTGGAGGAAATAAATAATTGACCTTTATGTTTCTGAATATCAACCGCTTTCTTGGGGTTTTGGCCCCTGGCAATAATATCAGCTAACATTGTGAAATCCAGTCAAACTCCAGGGCATCATGTTTAGCCCTTGCCTTTCAAGGCATGGGTTTTATAGAGCTGTTAATCTTGCATTTTTAATCAGCGTAAAGATGGTAATCCTAAATTATTAGATATCTGAAACCATAAAAGATAATATTTGCAATGTCTATTATTATTTTACATCTGATAAGAATGTAAAAACCCTTTTTGAGACAAGGAGAATTTCCTTTCTCTTCCTAATCATCACCAAGCATATGTATGTATATGCAGGATATATATGTAAATAAGAGGGAAACATTTCCTGGTGCCTCCTGCCACTTCCATGGACAGCAGCCAGTGCAGATCTGAATCTGCTGAGCTATTTATGCCTATAAAATCAAGGCTTTTAAAAAGAAAAGTTTTTTTAGTTAGTATCTATACTTGTTATATACTGATTCTAGGTAACTCCTGAAATATATCTGTTATTCAAAATAAATACACTGATTTGGTGAAAGTTATTTCACTCATATTTTCCAAGTTAACTTTTAAAAATAGTTTTATACTTTGTCTTAGTTATACTTATTTTGATTAGTGTAAAACTAGCTTTATTATTTCTGGGTGGTGGTGGAGGTGGTTGTGGTTATTTAAAAATTATACCGTTTATATCTGGAAGCAGAATTCCCCTCAATTCTCATGGGTCAACCAAAGGGTTATATATAGCAGTCTTAGTTATAAGAGAGGCTGGGAGAGCAAATATCTGGCAAAAGGAAAAGACAATTGCCATGATTCATCCCCTGAGGTGGGACACATTGCCACATTTTATAGAATTGGAGTTCTTTTAACAGGGAAGAGGGAAGGACAATGGAATTAGGTATCAGCTGACAGTTTCTGCCACAATTTCTATTGTGTGTCAGGCATTGTCAGGTGTTTTACAAACATTTCAGTGTAATGTTCACATGGTTTATTAAGTTAGGCACTATTAGCCATATTTGACAAATGAGGAATTGATCCTCAGATTTTTTGTAACTAGCTCTAGTGAAATCATGAGCAAATAATGACAAAACCAGAATTCAAACTCTGTTAGGTCAAAGCCCACATTACTCCACTATCTTTCTCTTGTCAAATATTCCCAAGTGTTTTTTTCTCCTCTACAGTTCCAAGTTCTCATTCTGACAGTGAAAGTGAGTATTCTGCTTCCAACTCAGAGGATGATGAAAGAGTTGCACAGGAATATGAAGAGGACAGTAATGAAGTCGTATTGAGCCAAAAGATCCAAGCCCAGAACAGAGTAGTTTCAGCTCCTGTTTGCAAAGTAACACCTTCTAAGAAGATGAAGAGAAATAAAACAGTAAGTCAGGACGGAGACTTTTAACCTTAAATAAAAAATAGTGTAATACTTCAAAGATAGGATACTCTGAGATAAGAGAGCCAAATGTGGGGAAGTCCAGTATTATTTCCCCCCCGCCTTCTTCACTTTCCTCTATTTTCGTAGCCCTGTACATTTTCTTAAATATTGCAATGAATCTCTATCATATAAGCCTATAATATAGAATCTCCTCAAGAATAGGAACTGTATCTTTTTTCTTACATTTTCAATTTACTATACAAATTAACAGTTCAATACAGGAATTTCAAAAACAGACCAAAAAAAAAACCCAAACCCAGTGCCGTCGAGTTGATTCCGACTCATAGCAATTGGAAACCCTGGTGGTGTAGTGGTTAAGTGCTATGGGTGCTAACCAAAAGGTTGGCAGTTCAAATCCACCAGGCGCTCCTTGGAAACTCTATGGGGCAGGTCTCCTCTGTCCTATAGGGTTGCTATGAGTCGCTGTGAGTCAAAAACAGAAGTCATTTATAATCCAGTCTTTCTAAATATCTCATTTTCATTTATAATGTTTTCTCCCAGTCTTCAAATAAGTGCATATATTTATACTTTAGAATAGAAATCTTAGTGAAAAAAGTTTTATGTTCTTTTTGTACTTAAAAATTTTCCATGTTTTTACATAACCTTCGTTTTAATACCAAAATATCATTAATCAAGTTTCTATTTTGAAATATTTATGTTGTTTTTTATTTTCACTGCTGTAGGTAATGAATCAATACCTATGTTGTTATTATTCTTCCCCTCTCTTGACTTATTTTCATAGAATAAAGCCCAGGACTGAGATGAGGGTAGAAAAGTGCATGGCATGTGTTTCCTAGTTTGCTGCTGCTTTGAGTTGTACCAGTTCACAGTGACATCAACAGCATGAGTGTATCATTTTTAATATAAACTTACTAGGGTTAGCATCGTTATTTTTTTTTAACTTTAGCTCCTATTTAGGAGCTCCTTAGGCCTCTTAATATATTACCAAGATTAGCTTTCTGTAGCCACTTTTGCCTTTTTTTCTCCCCAAGGAAAATGTAAGGTATTTCATGTTTTAAGTGAGTATTCTACTTATAGCCTCTTCTATATCTTACTTTGTCAATTGAGTATGTCTTCCCCTCCTCAGTGGTAATACATTTGTTTGTAAAGCTAAAAAAAAAAAAAAAAGACCAAAGTGATTGATTTGCTTAGGAGCCTAGTAACTTAAAGTTTTACTTTTTCCAATAGTTCTATTCATACAGTTAAACTGCTTCAAAAAGTTAAAAGCTACACACTGAAAACTCTCCCTCCCTCACCTGTGCCCACTGCCCCCACCTCCCACAGTACGTGAACACTGTTGTTTTATAATGTATCCTTTTAAAGGTTTTTTTTGCATATATAAACAAGTATATATATTCTTACTTAATCTCCCTTTTATACAAAAGATGATGTACTATACACACAGTTCTGCATTTTGCTTTTCGATCTAACAGTACATTTTGAAGATCTTTCTGTATTAGCCTTTTTTTTTTTTTTTTTAATTTAAATCCCTGCGTAGTGTCTATATACATATGGATATACCATAATTTATTTAACCAGTCCTTATGGATGGACAGAAGGAGCCCTGGTGGCACAGTAGTTAAGTACTCAGCTGCTAACCAAAGGTTGATGGTTTGAACCCACCAGCTGCTCTGTGGGAGAAAGATGTGGCAATCTGCTTTCATAAAGATTATAGCCTTGGAAACCCTACGGGTTTCTACTGTTTCTAGCAGTTCTCCTCTGTCCTGTAGGGTCTCTGTGAGTCAGAATCAACTCCACGGCAATGGGTTTGATATGGATGGATGGACATCAGTGTGTCGTAGCTAGTCTTGCTGTTATACACTGTGCAGTACTGCAGTTAATAACCCTTGTACATAGTCATTTCTTACATGTGTTTTATTTATCTGCAGGATAAGTTGCTTGGTCAGAGAATAAATACCTTAGTAATTTTGATAAATATTACTAAATTATCCTCCATAGTTATTGTTTTAATTTATACTGTATGAAAATACTTGTTTACTTGCTGCCTTGCCAAGTAAATGTGTTACCAAACTTATCCCAGTATTGTTATAATTTGCACTTTGCTTAGTTGAGTAAAACTGAGCATCTGTTTATATGTTGAAGAGCCGTTTGTATTTCCTTTTCTGTGAACTGCTTATTCACATGCTTTGTCCATTTTTCTGTTAGGTTGTTGGTCTTTTCCTAATCAGTTTGTAGGAGTTCTTTATATATTACCAAGATAAGCTTTTATAGCAACTTCTGCCTTCCTTTTTTCCCCCAAGGAAAATGTAAGGTATTTCACATAAGAAAAAATTCAGTTAATAAACTAACATAGGAAAATGTTCAACACTGTAGACAACAGAGAGATGTGCACAAAGATGTTCATAGCAACATTATGCATAATACAAAATTGAAAACAACTTAATTGTCCATCCATAGGGAAATGGTTAAGTAAGTTATAGCATATATACTCAGTAGACTGGTATATAAACATTAAAAGTGATAATTATACAGTGGCATGAAAAATTCATGAATTGCCAAGTGAAAAAATTGATACAAAATTATGTATGCCATTATAACCAAAAGTCACTTAAATAAAAGGACTAGAGCAAGACAGTAATCATGAATAAATTTTTTTCTTTTGTTTTCATTGTAATTTGTTACAATACCTATACAGAAATACTTTTTTATTTAATTGATAGAAACCAGTTACATTAGGAAGATAAAAATTTAGGAAGACTTGTAAAACTTAGGAATTTGGGTAGTGTATTTGGTCTTTGTAATGTTTTTGATTGCTAAACTATGATGGCCCAAATTGCTTTTGGTTTATAGGCTATTACAGAAACTGTAGTACACCTCTCTGGGACAGAGTTTGACAGTGCTATGGGATATCACATGGGTCACGTGCTGGATTGTCTTGGATTTATAGTAAGGGAACATACAAATCAGGTCTGAGTGTAATTATCAGGGATACATAGTGTGTTATAGTCCTCTTATAGGGAGGGAAAGCTCTGACTTATATTTCTGTGTTGGAGAAATGATGCAGAGCAACAGATTTGGGGCTACTCTAAGGGACACAATGAACATATATACGAATGCACCATGAAAGCCCCTTGGTCTGTATAGAGCAAGCTCCTCTTTTCCACATCTGAGCTCCCCCTTGAAAGTAAAGTTGGAGCAGCCCCTAATGCAAGGGACATCAGACATGTCTATCTAGAAAACTATATAGAATGCTGGATCCTGTAGCAAGAATAAAAACTTGTCAAGTCAACTCCAACTCATGATGACCCCATGTTTGTCACACTAGAACTACACTCTGTAGGGTTATCAATGGATGGTTTTTCAGAAGTAGATCTACCAGACCTTTCTTCTTAGGTGCTTCTGGGTGGACTCAAAACTCCAACCTTTCGGTTAGCAGCTGAGCACATTAACTGTTTGCACCACCCAGGGATTTGTAATATTATAACTAGGGCAGCTAATGAAACTGAACATGTTCAGGTTGCATGTAAATTTTTCTATTCCTACCTGTAGTACAAACCCTTTCTATGTAACCTGGTTCGCACTTTGCACTTGAAAATCTAGAATGAATACAAGAGAATTTTCCTTGAGCCTCTAGTTAATCAAATGAAAGTTTAAATTTAGAGACAAGGCACCAATGATTAAAAAGTATGGTATTGATACATGACTATACAGACAGACCAGAATAGAATGTCCAAAAATAGACACAGATATATTGAGGAATTTAGTTTATGCTAAAAGTGGCATCTCAATTCAGTTGTATAAAAGTAGACTTTTGATTAGACAATTGGAGGCAGAACGTCTCAGTTATATCTTTTTATATAGTTTTGGTTTTATAACATTGGGGATATGTTTAAGTCGGTGTATGTAATAAATGATGTGGCCATAGACCCATGTTGACTTGTTTGGAAGAACACTGAGAAAAGGCTTTTTATCCTAGTACTCTGTGTAAAGGTTCAGAGCAGATGTAGGAAGCCTACTTCTTGAGTATCTTCCTGTCCCTTCCCTCCCACCCTGGAGATTAGTTCTGTCCAGAGATAGAAAGTAGAACAAGTAGTGGGCCATTTTACTGGAATAGTAGGCAGGTCTTTTTTTTACCTTGCTGTTGATTTCTTCCCCATTTTTCACAGTTCTTTAACTGTACTAATAGTAAACAATTTGCTAGGACTGTTTGAGAAGCAAACATGAGTCCTGATACATAAAAATCTTTTTTTTTTTTTTTAACTCAAGTGGAGATTATAAATTGGCACTTAGGAATCATTTTTAGGAGCAGATTACTTCAATTTAGTCATTTCTTTAACCTTTATGAACCTAAGAGTTACTCAGTTCTATTATTGGAATTAAATATGCTTGGTCCTTAACGTTAAAAAGAAAATACCATCTATCAAAGAATTTCATATGTTCTATTTTACACTGTTTTTACTGTCTAGTTTTGGTATAAAACAGGTGTCTAAAACTACTAAGAACTGACTTTGCTCTCTCCACTTTCAGAATGACTTAGTAGAAGAGTATTTTGAAGCTCATAGCAGTTCAAAAGTTTTAACCTCTGATAGAACACTCCAGAAACTAAAGAGAGCAAAACTGGATCAGGTATGTTGCAAGGAGTGTAACTTGTAAACCTTTCTTATTGCAAGCTGAAAAATACACTACATGAGCAACGGATTTGAAGAGTAAGGCTACACAAGCAGAATTCTTGTACTGATCAAGTGAATACCAATTAATGTGAAAAAATTATTGCACATTTATTTTGTTGTATAAGTGGTAGATAATTCACTGGACTAGAGTTCTCTTTGGCATAGAAAACTATATTTTTTTCTCTTATTTTATCATTTCTCCAAGGTCTATAATAAGGGCCATAGTTTCATTGATATCTATCTACTGTTAATCTCAGTTATTCATTTAACTCATTTATTCATTAATTCTCACACTGGTCATAAAGACTGTGGCCTGATATCCTCTGAATTACAAAAAAAAAAAAAAAAACTTTACAAAACAGCAGAGAGTATTCTGCTAAATGATGTTATGGGAAACCTGCCCATTATGGTAAGACAATGAGGTTACTATATACTGTGGTTCCATGTGCTCATTTTACTAAAAATACCCCACAATTGTACTAGTTGGGATTTTGACTGATACCTCCCTAAGAGAGGAAATCTTTCTATAGGAGGTGGAGTTGATAATCTGAGTAAAGAAGAGATTATTATTAGCTCAGAGAGTACCAAGATTTTTTTACTCAGAACTTGTGTTATTTTCTAAGGTGCCCAAGACTTTTGAGATAGGAATTTTAGTTTGGGACTAGCTATAGAAAAGAGAGAGGAGGCTATAGGTAAGTCTTTATGACCTGATAACATGGTACTGTGTTTTTTGTTACCTGGTTCATAGGTATTAAGACTCAGATCAGAGACTAGCTAGCTGAAAATGCAAGTCAAGAAGCCAGCTTATTCCAAGGAAGAGATGATGCTAACATCTGCTTAGTGCATATATTTTTGTAGAAGTAAAATGGGAAAAGGATAAATGAATGTAGGGTCAAAGTAGGAGTTCAGGGACCTGGAGGCAAAAAGACCTCCAGGAGGATGAAAGAAACACTTCATGACAATGAGAGAGGTGAAGGCCTTCCAGTGATTGTGGAAATAGTTAACAAATACAATCTCATTGACGTGTGGCAATAAGCATTTATTTGTCATGTTTGCTTTCATCAGTGGACTAGCCAAGGCATGTTCTCATGGCAATGGCAGAGTCAAGAGAGCAAGTGGAAAAACACAAGGCCTCTTAAAGCCCAGCCTCAGAACTGGCACATTATCACTACCACCTTCATTCTAGTAGCCACAGTGAATCATGTGGCTGAAAACAAAGTCAAGAGGCGTGAAACTATACTCCACCCCTTTAGTGGGAGGGACTGCAAAGTCATGTGGCAAAGGGTATGATTACAGGGAAGGGGGAAGAATTAGAGCCAGTAGTGCAATTCTTCACAGACGCTAAGTTTGAATTGAGAGTGCATAGATTTTTTTAGATAATAAAACGTTCCAGCATTCACACTTTGAGTATTCTGGATAATCCTGTGTAAATGACTACAGGCAGTCCCTGGGTTACAAACGAGATCTGTTCCCAAGTCTGACTTTAAGTTGAATTTGTAGGTAAGTCAGAACAGGTACATACGGTTCTTATTTGGTGTCAGTCAAATGTTTATCTTAGTACATAGTATATATTTTACTTTTCTGTGCATATAAAACATATAAACACTTCCAAGCTGCAGTGTTTTCATGAGCGTCACAAGGTAGTGCATGCATTCGTTATTACGAACCATTGTATGAATTTGGCTTAAGTTTTATATATAACAAGCTTTATGGCAGTCTGTTCTTAAGTACTAGTTGTCTGTAAGTTGGACGTTCATAACCTGGGGACTGCCTGTACTGGAAGGGATATTAGAGCTTTTTCTACCCTTTTAGGGCAAAGGAGCCCTGGTAGTACAGTGGTTAAGCTCTTGGCTGCTAACTGAGAGGTCAGCCATTCAAACCTACCCAGCAGCTTCTGGAAAGAAAAGACCTGGGAATCTACTACCATAAAGACTACAGCCTAGGAAACCCTATGGATCAGTTCTAGTCTGTCCTAGAGGGTCGTCGCTATGAGTTGGAATCGACTCAGCAGCACACAACAACATAATAAATTCCGAAAGGAATGACAAAGATTTTTAAAACTACCTATTTAGAAGTTTTACTGAGAGCTAGTCCTATTTTCTTTAA
Organism: Loxodonta africana; assembly: GCF_030014295.1. NCBI lineage: Eukaryota > Metazoa > Chordata > Mammalia > Proboscidea > Elephantidae > Loxodonta > Loxodonta africana. Next base: position 45,200,434 of record NC_087347.1, read on the forward strand.
GCATGTGGATAAGTGAAAACTATACAGGTCAGAAAGCCTAGAATGTTGATTGCAAGCCTAGCTTTCAGAATTAAAAGACTATGTTACTTTAAAGGTAGAATCTTGGTAATTGCAGGGTAAAAACTTTGCCGTACTTACAAAAGATAAAAAAAAATTGTCAAAATAGCTTTTGGAAGAGAATCAGTGGTATGTTTATTTTACTAGCGATAACGGTAAATTATAAAGAAACTTTAATGTTTTCTCAAGAATTAATATTGTACTGTTACTCTATGCTTTTACAGTTTTTCAAATCCATAGGTTTTTTAAAGTCTATCTGGATTTGTGGTCAAAGCTGGGAGGCAGGGTTAATCATTTCCTATGGTAATGATCTTTTTAGCAATTAAAGCCTTATATTTGGAATTTATAATCATGTAAATAGTTCTAGACAAAGCATAGCAAATTCTTCATTGTTACTACATATTTATACTATTAACAAGATGACAAAAAGAATGTTTAAAGAAAAACTTAGGAAAACAAATAGGTAAATCATATGTGAAGTGGTGTGTGTATTCAGTTAATGTCCTGCACACGTCACCACCCAGATCAAAGCATGTTTCTACTAATGACTTCTAACTTCTGCCTCTAGGGAGAGATTTTCCATTTGGATTGACTTGATGTATTTGTTTTGAGAGTGATTTTTTCCCCTCTTTCCTTTCTTTTTAAGCAAACTTTGCGTAACTTACTGAGCAAAGTTTCTCCTTCCTTTTCTGCTGAACTTAGACAACTAAATCAGCAACATGAGCAGTTATTTCATAAGTGGATGTTGCAGTTACAGTAAGTATTACAGTCATTGCAAACCCTTGTAAAACAAAGGGCGATATATTTATATAAATCTTAATGTTAAGAGGAAAACAATGTAATATTTTTCTTTTTACAATAAATGATATATATTAAAAATAGCTATTTTTCTAATTTTATGAGTCAAGTAGAAATTTCACATAATTGTATGACTCTTCTCAGAATTCTACAATTCTAAGAAATTTGTGCTTTCTAAGTGTATCAGACTTGGTAGCCCAGTGGTAAAATAAATAACCTTTTTATAAGTTATTACTCATAAAAATATTTAAACTCTAATATGTCAAGATTAATAAATATATCAATTAAATTTTAGTCGGTTTTCCACGAGTTTCTGAAATGAAAGAATATATATATCTTTTAGTAGATGTATATATTCTGTATACATATACCAAAGACCTTCACAATTTTGAGTTCTGTTCTATAAACATTATTTTACCATTTTTGAAATTATTTCCTAGACCGTTTTTTTTCCAATTTTACCAGTTTTCAAATGCCTCAGGTTAGATTTTAAATTTCTGTTAGAGTGATTAAAATCAAAACGTAGCAGTTTTATTAATATAAAAAAAACAAAGTGCTTAAGATGTACACCAATATGAATACACACACATACTCAATTACAGTGTCACTGGGGCGAATAAAAAGGCCGGTCCACCAAACAATAAAAATGCAGAAATTGCAAGAATTGCCCACAGTCTATCCTGGTTTTCTTTTGCCAATAATAGGTCCAAGAGTTGTTCTGGGAAGGGAATGGCTACCTTCCCTGCAGGCATCTCAGCTTCTCTCAATAACTGTTTATGATTTTATACATTATAAATTTATAAAGCAGCTCTTCACTCTAATCTTATCCTTTCTCCTAGATGTCAATTCTGAGATAACTTGATTTGCTTTGCTATCCAGCCTAGATCTCATAGCCAGCTACCTAGTAGAATTCCTAACCTCTTGAATTCCCTTCCTTCTTTCTTTCTGCTACTTTTGCCTTACTAGTTGCCTGCTTTTAAGGGTTATCTCTTTTCTGTTCTTCTATTTCTAGGCTGTCCTGCATTACTAGAGAGCGTCACATAAATGCTGTTTGCTGATTGACTTCCATGACAATCATGAAGTTGCACTTTAGACTGACCCCTAGTGCTTGGTGTTCTGGGTGGTCTCATTGACTGTCTTGGCCTCCACTGCTTTTTGTATGCTGAATGACTCCCCTAACTGTATCTCCAACCCAGACCTCACTCCTCAGAAGCAGACATGGATTTCTGAATATATATTGGAGGTTTCCACTTAGATACCCTATAAATAATTCAACGTACATAAAATATAACTTACCCTAAACCCATTATTCCCACCTAACCCTGCTACCCACCACAGTGAATACCATCCAATTTACATAGTTGCCTATGCCAAAAAGCAAAGTTTTTCTTAAAAATTTCTTTTCTCTCAACATCTGCATCTAATCAGTGTCTATATCCTATTGATTTGACCTCCTAAAAAGCTTTTGATACCTTACATTTTTCTCCATGACACCTAACTCAAGTCATCATCATCTTTTGCCTGGATTACTGAAATAACTTCCTGATTGTCTCTAGTTTTGCTCCTCCATCCTATCTGTTCCCCATACATACCCAGTGCGATCTTTCTAAAATGATCACGTTATTTTTCTACTTAAACCTTCCAGTTAATGCCTTAGTTATTTTTAAATGTTCACTGTCTTTAGAGTAAAGTCTAATTAACATCTTAGTGTGATTTAATAAGACCTTTGTGATCTGGCCCCCCTTTACCTTTTCATTTTACACCATCAATTTAAACTCTGCTTCAGCCTGTAAAACTTTTCACTTCCTTGCACTGGCCATGTTCCCCCTTGCCTTCAGGCATCTGTCACTTGAAAAATAATGGGAGCTAAAGAGAAAGCTATTGAAGGAGTTGGAATGATAAGCTTGGTGTACAGATAATAAAATTGTGCCTTTACCATGTATAAGTTTGGAATCAATATAGTTATTTATCTACCCCAATTCTTCCTATTCTTTGTAAGCTTAAATTAAGGAAACTGATTGATTATAAAAATGGTAAAGGAGATACTGAACTTTAATTTCATGAATGGTCTCTTTCCTGACAGCCTGGGATTCAACATTGTGCTTTATGGTTTGGGATCTAAGAGAGATTTACTAGAAAGGTTTCGAACCACCATGCTGCAAGATTCTGTTCATGTTGTCATCAATGGCTTTTTTCCTGGAATCAGTGTGAAATCAGTAAGTGTTGCCAAAATGTTAAAAGGAATAAAATTATATCCCATGCCAATCCATACCTCTCCCCCTCAGCCCCAATTAATAAGGATGCTACTTATCATTCTGGAACATGCACTTTAGAGGACTTTTGTTTTTAGCCTTCTTACTAATAGCATTGCATAGTGCTTAAGATCATGTGGTTAGACTCAGAGAGTTCTAGCTTCAAATCCCCATCTTTACCTTTCCTATTTTGTTACTATACGTATTACACTTCAGGGAAGTGTTAGCTTTGTTAACTATGCCAAAGATCAATGGTTCTTCTCTGAAAAATAAAATTATGGAGGGCTTCAACTCTGTTATACTTCTATGTCATTTTGGTAATCTAACATGATAAAAATTTAAGTAATAGTTTATAGTTTTATATTTATCATAGATCATTTTTACTCCAAAAGCTCATGTCTTTTAATCATTTGAAAATTAATTTACAGCTTTTGAGTGCTGGATATTAACTAATATAGTATTCCTTTTTAAAAGTGTCCTTGGTGTTTTTGTACTGTTTGCTTTGAAAGATCTATAGTTTTCTAATGTTTCTTATACTGCTGGGTTTTGTTTTTGTGCCCTCTTATGTTCTTTACGTCTTTGCTATTCTTTCTTTTTTTTCTTCTTAGCTGTAATTTATGGAAAAATAATTTAACAACTCTGAAACTATTGCCCTAAGATAATCTTTACTCATCTGTCGGGTTGTTATACTTGGGAGGCTTGCGTGTTGCTGTGATGCTGGAAGTTATACCATAGATATTTCAAATAGCAGGGTCACCCATAGTGGACAGGTTTCAGAAGAGCTTCCAGACTAAGACAGACTAGGAAGAAGGACCTGGCGGTCTACTTCTGAAAAAAATGGCCAGTGAAAACCTTATGAAAAGCAGCGGAACATTGTCTGATATAGTGCCAGAACATGAGCCCCTCAGGTTAGAAGGCACTGAAAATACAACTGGGGAAGAGCTGCCTCCTCAAAGTGGAGTTGACCTTAATGCTGTAGATGGAGTAAAGCTTTTGGGAACTTCATTTGCTGATGTGGCACAACTCAAAATGAGAAGAAACACCGGCAACTATCCGTTAGTAATCAGAACGTGGAATGTACGAAGTATGAAACTAGGAAAATTGGAAGTCTTCCAAAGTGAAATGGAACACATAAAGATCAATATCCTAGCCATTATTGAGCTGAAATGGACTGGTATTGGCCATTTTCAGTTGGACCATCATGTTTTCTACTGTACCAGGAATGACAAATTGAGGAGGAATGACATCACATTTGTCGTTAAAAAGAACATTTTAAGATCTATCCTGAAGTACAGTGTTGTCAGTGATAGGATAATATCTATATGGCTACAAGGAAGACCAGTTAATACGACTATTATTCAAATTTATGCACCAACCTCTAAGGCCAAAGATGAAGAAATTGAAGATTTTTTTATTAACTTCTGCAGTTTGAGATTGATCAAACATGCAATCAAGATGCATTGATAATTATTGGTGATTGGAATTCAAAAGTTGGAAACAAAGGATCGGTAGTTGGAAAATATGTCCTTGTGATAGAAACGATACTGGAGATCACATGATAGAATTGTGGAGATCAGCAGCTTATTCATTGCAAATACCTTTTTTCAACAATATAAATGATGACTATATACCTGGACCTCACCAGACGGAATAAACAGTTATCAATTTGATAACTCTGTGGAAACAGGAATCTCTTTCTGTGCAAAGAGACAATGAAGAAACTCAATATCATCAGTCAGAACAAGGCCAGTAGGCTGACTGTGAAACAGACCATCATTTGCTCCTATGCAAGTTCAAGTTGAAGCTGAAAAAAATAACAAGTCCACAAGAGCCAAAATACAACCTTGAATACATCCCACTTGAATTTAGAGATCATTTCAAGAATAGATTTGACTCATTGAATGCTAATGACCGAAGCCCAAATGAGTTGTGGGATGACATCTAGGGTATTATACATGAAGAAAGCAAAAGATCATTAAAAAGACAGGAAAGAAAGAAAAGACCAGAGGAGACTCTGAAACTTGCTCTTTAATGTAGAGCAGCTAATGCGAAAGGCAGAAATGATGAGGTAAAAGAGCTGAATAGAAGATTTCAAAGGGTTGCACAAGAAGACAAAGAGTTAGACCTGGAGTTAGAAAACCAAAAAGAAAGAACACACTTGCCATTTCTCAAGGTGAGAGAACTGAAGAAAGAATTCAAGCCTCAAGTTCCAGTATTGAAGGATTCTATAGGTAAAATGTTGAACAATGTAGGATGCATCTAAAGAAGGTGGAAGGAATACAGAGTAACTGTACCAAAAAGAATTGGTTGATGTTCAGCCATTTCAGGAGGTAGCATGTGATCAAGAACCGATGGTATTGAAGGAAGAAGCCTAAACTGCACTGAAGGCACTGGCAAAAAACAAATCTCCAGGAATCAGCAGAATACCAACTGAGATGTTTCAAAAAATAGATGTCACACTGAAGGTGCTCACTTGTCTATGCAAAGAAGTTTGAAAGACAGCTACCTGGCCAAAGAGTCCATATTTGTGTCCATTCCAAAGAAAGCTGATCCAACAGAATGCAGAAATTATTGAGTCATATCATTAATATCACGCAAGTAAAATTTTGCTGAAGGCAGTTTGAAAATGGCTACAGCATTACATTGACAGGGAGCTGCCAGAAGTTAAGCTGGATTCACAAGATGATGTAGAACAAGGGAATATCACTGCTGATGTGAGATGGATCTTGGCTGAAAGCAGAAAATACCAGAAGGATGTTTACCTGTGTTTTATTGACTATGCAAAGGCATTCGACTGTGTGGTTTCATAACAAATTTGGATAACATTGCTAAGAATGGGAATGCCAGACCACTTAATTGTGCCCACGAGGAAGCAGTGCATAGACCAAGAAGCAATCGTTCGAAAAGAAGGGGATGCTGTGTAGTTTAAAATCAGGAAAGGCATGCATCAGGGTTGTATCCTTTCACCATACTTAGTCTGTATACTGAGCAGGTAATCCTAGTTGCTGGACTATATGAAGAAGAATGCAGCATCAGGATTGGAGGAAGACGCATTAGCCTTCGATATACAAATGACACAACCTTGCTTACTGCAGTCAAAGAGGACTTGAAGCACTTATTGATGAAGATCAAAGACTGCAGCCTTCAGTATGGATTACACCTTAACATAAAGAAAGCAAAAATCCTCACAACTGGGCCAAGAAGCAACATCATGATAAGTGGAGAAAATATTGACGTTTTCACGGATTTCATTGCACTTGGATCGCAGTCAGTGCCTATGGAAGCAGCAGTCAAGAATTCAAACAACATATTGCATTGGGCAAATCTGCTGCAAAAGACCTCTTTAAAGTGTTACAAAGCAAAGATGTCACTTTGATGACTAAGGTGCTTTGGACATGTTATCAAGAGGGAGCAGTCCCTGGAGAAGGACATAATGCTTGGTAAAGTAGAGGGTCAGCAAGGGTGAAGGAGAGGAAGACCCTCAACGAGATGGATTAACACGGTGGCTGCAATGATAGACTCAAACATAGCAACAATTTTAAGAATGGAGCAGAACCAGGCAATATTTTGTTCTGTTGTACATAAGGTTGCTGACTCTATGGCACCTAACAACAACAAGATAATCCTTAAACTTTAAAGCAAAAATATCCCCTGAAGTTTTTTTAAAGACAAATAGTTTAGCTTAATCAATAAAGGATGTCTGCCTTGAGCATTATGCTCATTTAAGATCTGTCTATACGGGATCACTGGGTTTTCATATGGTATCAGACTGACAACAGCAACTTCGAAAGATTAGATAGGAACCTTAGGGAGAAGCGAGAATACTTTAATGGGAGAGGAACAACTCAGAAAAGGAGGATGAGAATGGTTGCACAACTCAAAAATGTAATCAGTGTCACTGAAATGTACATGTAGAAACCTGAAGTGGTATATTTTTTGCTGTGTATGTTTTCAACAACAAATAATTAGTAATAATAATAATTTAGATGTATTTCAGTTCCAGTAAAATTTTTAAAAATTTTTTAAAACTTGGACCAAAAAAACCAAACCCATTACCGGCTTATAGTGACCCCATAGGACAGATTAGAGCTGCCCCCATGGGGTTTCCAAGGAGCTGCTGGTGGATTCAAATTGCCAACCTTTTGGGTAACAGCTGAGCTCTTAACTACTTATACCACCAGGGCTTCTAAAACTTGGACAGGAAATTTAAATTCATTTGTAATTTATAAAAAAGGATTGATTTGCTATATGTGTTATCTATCCTGTATGACAGAAAAAGTTGTAATTGACATTGTACCTCTTGTACTTTTATAATACAGGTCCTGAATTCTATAACAGAAGAGGTCCTTGATCATGTGGGTACTTTCCGCAGTGTACTGGATCAGCTAGACTGGATACTAAACAAATTTAAAGAAGGTAACATGAAGTGGATGCTAAATAGTTGAGGGTGAAGTAGACACTTCTACTTATTCTTGTATTTGTCTACACAGAAATGAGGATTATTTTAATAACTGCACTTATCTTGGTGTAGTACTGATTTAGATTTCTCTAAAATAATGTCTTGTCTTTTTCTATGAAATGTTTCTGTGAACTTAGCTAAAAGAAGAGAGTTTTCCTTCAACCTTAGGTTTGTATAGCCTAATGCCTCTTATTTCAGGATAATTTGAAGATTTTGGGCAGTGTGGCATATCTCCAATTAATTGGTATATCTTTGGTATTTTTATATTGTTTAATTATTTATAAAACATTCTTATTTCTCTATTCTGAGTAAATGAAACTACATTGGGATGATGTCACAAACTCAAAATCTGTGGAATGGGAAAAAGACATGTCTTTGCTACACTTTTAGTGTGAATGTTTTAGTTATGGTAGCAATCAGAAAATTGGAATAAAATTATTCAGTTTCTACCAGTTAATTTTCATTTGGTCATTGTTTATGAATCAAAAGGAATAATTGATAATACTTAGCTGATTTTTTAGATAATTTTGTTTAGTCCTAACTCCATTTCTATAACACTTTTATTAATCTCATCAATATACTGTGCATTCTTAAGTTTTCTCTTTCCCTCACTTCCTAGCTGAACAATTTTTCTGTGCTAAATTTCGTCCTTTTAGGCTTCTCATGCCCATTTTATCTACAGTACTTTACAGACATGGACAAATACATTCTTATTCTAATGATACACATTTGAAAACAGACACAGTTGATGCTCAGTATTTGTGGATGTGCCCACTTGCTAAAATTAATTTGTATCCCCAAAGCCAACACTCGTGGCACTTTTACAGCCATTTGCAGACGTACGCAGAGCGGCAAGAATTTGAGTCACCTGGTCCACACGTACCCATCTGAGATGGAACAAGGTGACGTTCTGCCTTCTTGTTTCTGCTGTTATACAGTAAACAAATGTCCGTTCTGCCATCTTTTAACGCCTCGCCTTTCACACTTTTTGTTGGTGATTTCACTGTTGAAAATGACCCCCAAGCATAGTGCTGAAGTGCTGGCTGGCGGTCTTAAGCACAAGAAGGCTGTGATATGCCTTATGGAGAAAGTACATATATTAGGTAAACAAATCTGTTTGTTTTCAATTCTTCCAACTTTATTAGTTAATTAAAAGTCAATTGTTACCGTATTTTGCCCCTAGAATAATTTTGGGTTATTTTTCTGGACCCTCTTTAGTTCTCAGCATCTATTTTAATATGTAATGTTAATATATTCTCCCACATGTAGAATAATAAAAGCATCCTTTGTATCTCTTTACCACAGATCTTTGTGGTACAGCTCTATACTGTTTACATGCTCATTAAAGTAGGTGCCTAAGTCATTGAAAATACATTTTTTTTTTTATACTTTTGACTATGGTTTATCTTCTAGAATTCAAGGAACCTGCATTTGCAAAATGTGTCATCTCAGAATCTTTGTTACTATATTCTTTCTCTTGTCCCTCTAACCCCAGTAGGAGAGACATTTACTCTCTTCAAAAGGGCTGTCCATAATCATAGATGCCAAGAGTTCCATTTCTTACCAACCTCTAAGAGACTTTCTAATACCTTTGCCTTTTAAACATGCATAGATCTTTTTTCATCTTAAGAAAAAAATTCACCTGATTGTGATGCCCCTCCAGACTCTTTTATTTCCTGTTTCCATATAATTTCAGAGTTTTTGAAGTCATGTCATACTTTTTTTTTTTAACCCATTTCTTAATTTCTTGTTTCTGTGCTACCTGAACCATATGCTGTAATTTCTTTCTTACCAAACCCGTTGACCTTGGCTCATTCTTTGTTTATTCTGATCCCTGCTGTATTTGTATTTGTATTTGATGGTGCTGGCAGCTCCATCCTCTAAATTATTCCTTCATTAACTTTTGTGATGTTTTGCTTCCCTGACCTTCCTGATCCCTTGAGTACTTTCCTAATTCTCTTTTGTCTCCCTTGGCTTTTGCAATAATCAGGTTTTTTTTTTTTTTTTTAATATAACCTCTTAATGCTTAATAAAAGCTCTTTAATCAATAGGCTATTTTTGGCTTTTTTGTGCGTGTGCGTGTGTTCCCTCCCAGCCCCCTGCATTCCCACATGCAATGCAGCATGCATAGATTGACCTCCAATCTGTTATATGCATCTTACCTAAAAGTTCTCTTTTTTCCTATGCCTTATTAAAAACTGTTCCCCCACCCAGCGGCACCATGGAAGAAACAGGCCTGGAATCTGCTTCTGTAAAGATTACAGCGAAGAGAACCGTATGAAACAATTCTACTTTGTAACACACAGAATCAAGTCAAAAATCAGCAACAAAAACAAAATCAACAGCAAAAAACTGTGTTCTCTTCAGGGTCTGATTCATGTACTAACCATTCGAGTTAAGTCTCTAACCACTTCAGTCTCTACTGATTTCCTGTATTTTTTTTTTTTTTTTAAGACTTTAATAATAAATCTTTGCCTTTTGTATGAGCGTTTGGCATATCTTCCCAAATAAATGAATACATACCCTAAGCAGTATTTGGAGCACTGGTGGCGCAGTGGTTAAGAGCTACAGCTGCTAACCAAAAAAAGGTCAGGAGTTTGAATCTACCAGCCACTCCTTGGACACCCTATGGGGCAGTTCTGCTGTGTCCTGTAGAGTCACTATGAGTCAGAATCAACTCGACGGCAATGGGTTTTTAAGCAGTATTTATGGTGCTTTGATACATTCTTTAATACTTAGGCATTGTGTGTAGTAGAGACTTCACAAATACTCACTGAAAATAATAATCGAATTCCCTTTCTTTTTAGATTCTTCTTTAGAACTCTTCCTGCTCATCCACAATTTGGATAGCCAAATGTTGAGAGGAGACAAGAGTCAGCAAATTATTGGGCAGTTGTCATCTTTGCGTAACATATATCTTATAGCTTCTATTGATCACCTCAATGCTCCCCTCAGTAAGTTAAATATTACTATTTTTCTTTCTTGAGATATCCATCTTATAAAATTAATTTTCTTAATGTCACAATTCAGAAAATTTTTACTATTTTGTAGTATACTTTTCCTCTGATACATGTTTAAAGACACAACTTGCCAAAAAGATAGGTATCCTTAGTCTGATTTAGAGTGTAATTCTTAGAAATAAAATGTCAAATACTAAAAAGGGTGCTGGGACACATAAAATTACATGGGGTGGGAGAGAAAACCAAATTGTTATTTTGGTCTGTTTCTGTTCTTTGTGGTATTGCAATATTTATTTTATGAATTCATAGAGTTTATATTTAGCATGTAAATAAATATTCAGATGTTGATTGACAATGAAATTAGATTATTGGTTACTGATTTGGATGGGGAAATAGCAAAATTTTAAATCTCAGGATTCATTTTTTATTTAATGCTTTCTCATTCTTTCCTGAAATCTAGTAACATGACTGTGAAAATAATTTGTATTTCCTTATTTTTTTGGTCATGTGTCTAGTGTGGGATCATGCAAAGCAGAGTCTTTATAACTGGCTCTGGTATGAAACTACTACATATAGTCCATATACTGAAGAAACTTCCTATGAGAATTCTCTTCTGGTTAAACAGTCTGGATCATTACCACTTAGTTCCCTAATTCATGTCATACGAAGCCTTACTCCTAATGCAAGGTAAGAATGAAAACCATATTTTCTTTTTTAAAAAGTCCATACATTTAGAGGTATGCATTTCTAGGTTTTAATGGCAATACCAAGGTCCCAACATAGTTTGGAGAATTAAGGGAAATAGTAGTAGTAATAGTTACCAATACTAGATTATGCAGTAGGCAGACTACTCTGTAGTAGTCTACCAAGTTGCCCTGTAGCAAAGCAGGAGTTACCAACATTTTTTTTCTTAATCGATTTTAGTGGATTCTCCTTGAATTTTATGAGTTTCTTTTTTTGTTGTTGTTGTCATTGTTGGTATTTATAATACATATTAAATGTTATGATTTAGGCAATGAGTTCTTCACATGAAGCAGCTCATTTGCTCTTTTTTTTTTAAATAATTTATTATATTTTGTTTTTGAGAATGTATACACAGCAGAACATAAACTAATTCAGCAATTTCTGCATGTACAATTCAGTGACATTGATTACCTTCTTCAAGTTGTACAACTATTTTCACCCTCCTTTTCCAAGCCGTTCCTCCCCCTTTAACATAAACTCACTGTCCCCTTAATTTCCTGTCTGATCTTTCGAGCTGTTGTTGTCATTTTGATCCCATATAAATATACCTTAGAAGATCACAATGTTCAAGACAGACAGTTTTTACTAGTTAAGCTAAACTATTGTTTGGTTTTAAGAAGAGTTCAGGGAATATTTTTGGTTTAAGATTTAAAGGCTATCTCAGGGCGATAGTTTCAGGGGTTTATCTAGGCTCCAGAAAGTCTGGATTCCATGAGAATTTAAAATTCTGTTCTGTATTTTCTGCTTTTGATTATAGATTCTTCTATAGAATCCTTAATCAAAATGTTCAGTAATGGTAGCCAGGCACCATCTAGTTCTTCTGGTCTCATGGCAAAGGAGGCAGTTATTCATGAAGGCAATTAGCCACACATTCAATTTGCTCCTCCTATTCCTGCCTCTCCTCTGTTGCTCTAGGCTAATAGATACCAATTGTTGTACCTTTCATTTGATCTTCATAACCACTTTAAGCTAAATGGTAAATGGCACAGAGATTTTGATCCAAATCTGAAATTGATTCATTTTTCATTTTTGAATAGTATTTCATTATGTACTCATACTGTATCCATTCTACTCTTGATGGACTTTTGGATTGTTTCTTGTTTAGAACTATGATGAACGAGATTGTTAGGAACATTGTTGTAAACATTTTGTGGTGACCATGTGTACAAGTTTATCTAAAGTATATTACTGAGATTGAAATTATTGCATCATACGATCATATCTGCACCTTTTCTAGATAATATTTCCAAGATGATTATACATATATACAAGGACAAGAAAATGCCTGTTGTGCTTTCATACTTGGTATTGTCAGATTTTTTAAACTTGTCAATCTGGTGGCTGTAAGAGCATTTTATTATGGCTTTAATTTACTCTTCACTAATTACAAAATAAGCCCTTCTTTGTGTGTTTTTTGGCTGTAAAGACTTCTTTCGTCAGGTTCCGTTTTTACACTTTCTACATATTTTTCTGTTGAATTGCTTGCTGGTTTTAATCAGTCTACAAAAGTATCATTCATTATTATGTTGGTTTCCTAGGGCTGCTGTAGCAAAATACCACAAATCGATTGGCTTATCAGGACAGAAATTTATTTTCTCAGAGCTCTGGAGGCTGAGAGTTGGAAACCTGAGCGACAGCTGTGTTGATTCCTTCTGAGGCTTTGAGGGAAAGTCTGTTCCATGCCTCTCTCATAGCTGCTGGTAGCTCCAGTCATTCCTTGGATTACAACTGCAGCGTTGCATGAGTACTTCCTCTGCCTCTCTGTCTCTGTGCATCATCTTGGCATTTATAAGGACATTAGTCATATATGATTAGGACCCACCCTACTCAAGTATGACCTCATGTTAACCTAACTAATACCTTCCCGAAAGACTATTTCCAAACAAGGCCATGTTCACAGGTATTGGAGGTTAGGACTTCAACGTATCTTTTTAGGGGACAAAATCCAATCTGTAACATCTATCTGTTGTTACATAACAAATTACTCTAAAACTTCATGGCTTAAAAATATATTTGTTAAAAAAAAAAAAAAACACGTCTGTTAACTGTTAGTTTCTGTGGGTCTGGTCTGTGTGAAGCTCAGATGAATCCTCTGGCTCAGGTTCTCCCATAAGTCTACAGTCATCTTAAGGCCCAACTATAAAGAATCGACTTCCTAGTTCATTCATTGCATTGTTCACAGAATTCATTTCCTTGCAGGTTGTTCAACAAAAGCCTCAGTTCCTCATGAGGTATTGATGAGGTTTCCCTCATTTCCTTACCTTGTGGGCCTCTTCATAGAACATAATGGCAGCTTGCTTTATTAAAGCAAGCAGGCAAGGGGCAAGAGATACCATGCTAGCAAGACGTAATCTATTTGTTAGAAGCAAATTACTAAATCCAGTATATACTCAAGGGAGAGGATTACATAAGAAGTAGGATCACAGGGAGCCATGTCAGAAGCTGCCTATTTTGGACACTATTCTTTTGTCAGTTAATGTGTTGTATATAACTTTTCTTACCCTCTGGCTGTCTTTTCATTTTCTTTATTATGCCTTTTAATGAGAAGTTTTAAGTTTTAATGTAGTCCATTTCATCAGTGTTTTCTTTGGTAAGTGCTTTATGTAACTTGTTTAAGAAAGCCTTAACTACTCCAGGTCATGAAGATATTCACCTATATTACCTAAAAATATAAAATGTCTTTCACATTTAGGTTTTAATCCACCATTTATTGAAACTCCCTTCCTTATCCCACCCCCAGCCCTATTTGTTATGGACTCCAGGTTTCCCTTTAATGTGTGGGTCTGTTTCTCAGCCCTCTGTTCTATTCCACTGGTTTATTTGACTCTACCTACTCTATACCAGGAAACCCTGGTGACATGTGGTTAAGTGCAATGGCTGCTAACCAAAAGGTCAGCAGTTCGTATCTACCAGGTGTTCCTTGGAAATTCTATGGGGCAGTTCTACTCTGTCCTATAGGGTCACTGTGAGCTGCAACTGACTCGATGGTTTAACTCTATACCTACTCTGATTCTCATTGTCTTCAATACTATGGTTTAATAATAAGTCTCAGTGTCTAGTAGAGCAAGTCTCACACCTTGATTTCTTTCTAGAGCCTTGGCTAATCTTGGCCCTTGGCATTTCCATGAAAACAGTCATCGTGTCAAGCTCCATCACCCAAAAAAAAAAACTGCTGGGATTTTTGTTGGGGTTGCAGTAGAGTTATAAATCAAATTAGAAAGATTTGATGTCTTTACAATATTGCGTTTTCTAATACATTCATGTACATCTCTTACATAATGAAGCTTTCGCATGTTTCTCCCCATAGAGGTCTTACACGTAATTTGTTAGTCTTATTCTTGGATGTTTCGTATATTTGATGCTATTGTGAACGGTAATTTTTCTTCTAACTTCGTTGCTGGTATATTGAAATACAATTCATTTTTATATATTGATTTAAATGAAGATTTTTTTAAAGTAATACTCGAGCTAGTAAGAATGTGCTTATATGGGCCCTCAAATGCTGCAGTGGGTATGCAAATTAATAGAAGTATTTCTGGAAGACAGTTTTGTAATATGTATCCAGAGTTTTATTGATAAGAGATTTTGTGTCTCAAGACCATTCTTATTATCAAGTCTCATTTTATAGAATTTTGGATGTAAAAGATAATAATAGGCCAAGCTGAATAGGAACATCTCTTAGAAAAGGCTTTTTAAAATATATTCCTGATTTCAAAAGTTCCTACCTTTTTACCCAGTATTTTTTCAAAACTGAATAATGTGCAAATTCCTCTCAAAGGACCACCCCCCTCAAAAATTGATTCAAGTAATGTTGCTGTAATAGATGCCAACATAAAACTGGGTATTTTTCTTTTAGGCTGATTTGTACACTGGAAGATGAGATTAGCATTTCAGTGATATTGAAATATGCATTAAATAGGTATCTAATCAAAATTTTTGATGGATTGGCAACAGAAAAAAATCTTTATTCTAGTTTTCATATTACACCTACTGCCAATAGACTATTGCAAATTGCTGTGTATATAAAGGTGAGGGTTGGGGGGGGTCCATGCAATGTAACTACTCACAACATTAAATATGATACTCAGTGCTCTAATGCAAATATCTTTTAGCTTTGCTTAGCCAAAATATCTGTGTGCTAGCCTCTAACACCTTTTTTTCCTAATTTAAACTACTTTTAAATTGTTCATTCTGCAAACTGCAGTATCATACAGCCTTTATATGGTATGGATATGATTAATCAAAAATCTTAACTAAAATTCAGCTCAAGAGTCGTGGCAATACTTAGTTATAAGGTGGTCATTCAGATGATCCAAAATTTTTAATTGTTTTCTAGATTATCATAAAAATGTAAATGTTTAATATTGTTTTGGCACACCCAGAGATTCCTGGGAGTTTTAGTTTGTGTAACCCTGCCACCAGCCCTGTAATTCCACTTACGGTAAACTCTCCCAAGGAAATAACTGAAAATATGAAAAGATATGTACAGTTTTATTTAATGCAGTTATTTTTAATAATCTAAAATTGTAAATAATGGTTGGGTTTAAAATTGGAAATAATGTAAACATCCAAAACCAGTAGGGAAATGGTAAGTTTGTGATAAATGGAAGAGTTTTTTAAAGACATGGAAAAATCAGTGAAAAAGCAAGATACACAGTGGTGTATACAGTATATAAATTTTGAGTTTATGTATTTTGGCTTTGCCTCATTCCATAAAGATTTGAGATAACAGCATACACAATATGATTTCAGCATCAAATATTATCTTAGGGTTATGGATTGGTATTTTCCTCTTTAGCCTTTTTTAATACGTTCCAAGTTTTCTACAGAGGACTAACCTATAATCAAGAAAAAAAAAATAATACTCCTAGATTTTCCTTAAAAGGAACTTTTTTTAAAGCTTCTCTTTAAGTAGGCGAGATATAATGCTCCTTGAAGAAAGGAATATAATATAGATATTACCTGTGTGTATTTTACAACTGGCTGTTATCTTTTAATGTTAACATTCTGGATTTGAATTCCTGTTTGTTTTTTTTTTTTTCCTTAGGGGGATTTTCAGGCTACTAATAAAGTATCAGCTGGATAACCAGGATAACCCTTCTTACATTGGTATCCAATATTTACGATATTAAATTGTGTGACTTTTGCTTCACTCCATAAATTCCTTTTTCTGGAAAGTAATGATAGCACTGCAGTTTTTCACAGCAGTGAATAAGTGGTTTACAATTGTAATTTCACTGCTGAACAGGCTGTTTGCTAATGTGAACTAAAAAACAAACCCAGCTTACTTTTTAAATTTCATATGCTAATTATGGATGTGTATCTACCAATCACATATTTTTCATATGCTGGGCATCTTAGGAGATTTTCTTCCCTTTGGGTAAAAATAATGTTTGAATTTAACCAAACATTTTAATAATTGTTCAGCTCTAATGACTTACTAGTTCTGTCTTGAAAAGTCAACTTTATCCATGCTGTTTAAAACTGCCCACAGTGTTAGTTATACTTGGTCACAGTTGACTACTTTGAACCAATTGGTTCTCTTTAAAAAACAAGCCACAGTGTGTAACACCCAAGTGTTCTCTAGTCTTGCTTTTCCTAGAGATACATACTTTTTTTAATCAATGACACTTATTGACTGCTTTGACATACTATGCTAACAGCAATTTTTCTGTGTTCTTTGATATGGTTTCCATGTATGGGGTCATGTCTTAAATGCTGACTTATGGTCAGATCTCTCTTTGAACTCTCTAGGACTTTCTTTTCAAGACTTCTACCAGCAATGTCGGGAGGCATTCCTCGTCAACAGTGATCTGACACTTCGGGCCCAGTTAACTGAATTTAGGGACCACAAGCTTATAAGAACAAAGAAGGTGAGACTCTGATATTGTGGCATTATATGCCAGGAATAGTGTTATCTCATTTATTTAAAGATAAGTATGCCTTTGACTCAGAACTGAGTATGAAACAGAGATTCCATAATGGGGCACAAGGATCCACTTAGGCAGTGTACCATTTGAGTTCTTTAGAAAGTGATGTGGTAGAAGTACTCTGCTTCAAAGGGAGCAGATAACACCTTATGAGTTCTAGTCAAGAGTAATAGGCCATTAGAGATATACTATGAGTCAGTGAATTCTATTCTCTCCTTCCTCTCTTCTCTCCACTCGTTAATTTGGTCTATATTTATTGAGCACTAACTGTATACATCAGATATTGCACTAAGTATTAAGATACAATAGTAAGCAGAAACCTAACTCCTTTTCTTATGTAGCTTATATTCTGTGGGGGAGACAGACATTAGTCAAATAATCACACACGTAAAATACATTGTGTTAAGTTCTGTAATCAGAAGGTACATGTAAGAGCATGTAATAGGTGGATTTGACTTAATTACGGATATCAGAAGAGACCGCTGAGTTGAGATCTAAAAGGAAGAGTAGGCGGTAACTAGTCAAAGAGGTAAGGTAAGAATATTCCAGGCAAGGAACAGCATGCAGAGATCCCGGGGCAGAGAGGAGCATGGTACCTTCAGGAAACAAAAAGAAGGCCAAATGGCACAGGATGCAGCTCAAGAGGTAATGATTTAAGGGGTAGACCATCCAGGTCTTTCAGGCCAAAGTCTTTTAATCTTTATTCTAAAAGTAATGGAAAATCATTAAAAGATTGCTCTGGGAGGCGGGGCCGAGATGGTGGAATAGATGCTTCCGGCGAGCCCTCTTACAATGAAGACCCAAAAAAAGAAGTAAAATAAGTATACTTATGACAAGCTAGGAGCCCTGAACATCAAAGGCAAAGGTAGAAAACAAACTGAGCAGCAGGGGGAGGAAGAGATGGTTCAGAAGCTGAGAGGAGTTACCAGACCTGAATTGCTGGGAGCCCTCAGGCAGCATTCCCAGGAACGGCTGCAGTGGGCTGATACTAGTGTTCAGCCGCAGTTTCCTCAGGGAGAAGCAAACAGCCACACAGCCTACTTGCACCTCTGGAACCAGAGAATGGTGCTCTTGGCAAAAGCCAAGTACTTGCATGTATTTTACCGTGTCCCCCACCCCCAAGCCAGCTTCAGCGGCTGTTGATTTCCCTGGGCCTGGGATAGGCCCTGTTGAGCGCCTAGAGCCATCCTCCGAGCCTTAGAAAAGGAATAAATTTGCAACTGGGGAAAAAGATGATTTGCGAGCTCCACTAACCGGGGGAGCTCAGGACAGAAGCGGCTCCTGTCCAGGCATAAACAGTCCATGGACTTTGAGTACCATTCCCCACTGCATGGACCTGTGTGGGCCTATTTCAAGAGAATAGGCCCTTGTTGGTAGACTACAACTCTTTTAGCTGTGTGGTGGAGAGGTGGGTGTTTGATGTTTGACACCGTTTTGCCTATTGAACAGGGTCCTCACCTACCCACATCAGGGACCTAAGGCCTCACCTACCCACTCAGGTCACCCAAACACCCATGACAGAGGTCCAAGGATAACTGGTACCTCCCAGTCCTTACAACCAAAAACATCTGTCTGCAGAACCCACCCACCTGTACACTCTAGGGAAAAGGGACACACTTCCCTTGGAGACACTTGGGGGACGATTCTCAGCCCCCTGCCTTGTTCACAGCGTGACCCCCTGCTGCAACCAAATACCAGTACCTATACCAATCACCCTTGCCCCTCTAAAACTGTAGGACAGAGCCTGTACTACACACTTGATGATCAGCTGCCTGGATACCTGAGGTGAATGCAGACAAGAAAAGTGAATGGACTTCTAGACTGATATACCTGATAACAGCTCTAGCCATCTGGGGACAGGATGTCAGAGTTCCAAAGGTGAAAATAATCAAGCTAGCTCACTCTGGCAATCCATGTGGGCATATCAAAACAAAACAAAGCAAGAACCTATGGTATACTAAGCAGACATAAAATAAACTAATACAATAACTTATAGATGGCTTGGAGACAACAGTCAATATCAAGTCACATAAAGAAACATCATGATCACCTCAACAAGCTCTCAAAACAAACAAACAAGGGATCTTCTAGATGAAAGTGCCTTCCTGGAATTACCGGATGCAGAATACAAAAGATTAATATAAAGGACCCTTCAAGACATCAGGAAGGAAATCAGGCAGAACAAGCCAAGGAACACACAGGGAAAGAAATTGAAGAAATTAAAAAGGTCATTCAGGAACATAATGAAAAATTTAATAAGCTGGAAAAATCCATAGACAGCAATCAGAAATTCAGAAGATTAAAATCACAGAATTAGATAACTCAATAGAAAGAGGAGCAGAATTGAGCAAGTGGAAGGCAGAATTTGTGAACTTCAAGATAAAGCACTTGGCACCAATATATTTGAAGAAAAATAAATCAAAATAAAAGATTGCTCTGACTGTGATTTAGAGTATATTGGGGCAGAATGGGATCAGGATGCACAGAGACCACCTAGGAAGGCATTATTGCAGTAGTCTGGGTGAGATGATGGTTGCTTGGACTAGAGTGAAGAGAGAAAAATGGTTGGATTCAAGATACAGTTAGGAGGCAAAACTGACAAGACTTGAGGTTAGATATAGGAGCCAGGAGAAAGGAAAGTGTCAAGAGTGATTTGTAGTTTCTGGCTTGCATAACCAGAGAGATGGGAGGATCCCTGGATGAGAAATTAGAGAGAAATTAGAAGAGCAACATTTGGGAGAGGGAGAACAGGTCATGAATTCAGTTTTGGGCTTACTTGTTTGAGTTTCCTTCAGGATTTCCAAAGAGAGATGTCAACTAGGCAGTTGGAAACAGGGATGAGAACCCATAGGAAAAATCTGGGCTGGAGACACAAGATCATGATTTGTTTGTATTTAGGTTGTAACTGAAACTAGGCATGGGTGAGACTACCTAGAGAGAAGGTATAAGGAGTGAGATTAGAGGACTAGGGACTAAGCCTCTAAGAAGCCTGACATTTAACAGGAAGAAAACCAGGATATGATGGTACAGAAGCCAAGAGAGAAACATGTTTTTAGGAAAGGGAATGGTCAGCCATGTCAGATGTTGCTGAGAGGTCAAAAAGATGAGGGCTGAAAATATTCATTAGGTTTAGGGATATGGAATCCCTTAATGTTCTGAGGAAAAACTTTTGGTGATGTGATAATAGGGGCAAAACCAGGTTGGTTGAATGAGAAGTGAGGAAATGGAGACAGCCATTATAGACAACTCTTTGAGGAAGTTTGGTGGGGGGGTTGAAGAGTTAAAGTAATAATTGGAGAGGAATAAAGGAGTCTAGTCAGAGATTTAAAATGGGAGACATTTGAACATATTTAAAAGGCAATAAGAAGAACCCATTTGAAAGGGGGAAAAAAAGAACAGATAAATCAATAGTGTAAGGTTTTGGAGATGGCAGGAGGGTGAAGAAATACCTAAAGCACATTGAAGACAATAATACCCAGTATGAGTTGGAATCGACTTGATGGCGACAGGTTTTTTTTTTTTGTTTTTTGCGGGGGGGGGATCCACCCTCTAGTTAGTCTAAAGTGTTAGTTTTATTTTCAGGAAACCCTGGTGGTGTAGTGGTTAAGTGCTACAGGTGCTAACCAAGAGGTTGGCAGTTCGAATCCACCAGGCGCTCCTTGGAAACTATCGGGCAGTTCTACTCTGTCCTATAGGGTTGCTATGAGTTGGAATCGACTTTACACCATTGGGTTTTTTTTTTTTTTTTTAGTTTTCTACTATTAAGTGGATCAACATAAACTCACTGTACATGCCTCCATGGCCTTTTGCCTTATTTTTAATACTTCTATATTACATCAAATACTACATTAAAGAAATCAAGTCCATTTTTTGTTTAGTCTTCAATAGAAATGTTCAAATCTCTCTCTTCTGGATGACTAACATCTATGGTGTTCTTTTATCTTATAGGGAACTGATGGAGTGGAGTATTTATTAATTCCTGTTGACAATGGAACATTGACTGATTTCCTGGAAAAGGAAGAAGAGGAGTCTTGAAGGCTACCCTTTACTCTTGAACCTTCTGTGGAAGGGTTGTTGTACTCCAGCTGCCACTCCTTTAGTCAAAGGTGTTGTGTTTACATCCAGCATTATTTTTCCAGTGCACAAGATTAAATTTGGGGGGGAGGGGAATTTCATCAGTTAGAACTTTTGACTAGCCTGTCTGGTGTACCATCTTTAGTACTGTGCAGCTGTCCTCAAGTTGGGGAAATGTGCCTTTCATTCATTACCTCTCTGGAGACTTCTTGTTGGAATGAACAGTGTGCTCAGGGACTATTTGGAACTGGATGTTTTTGAATTTTTTTATACTAGAAATGATATTATTCCTAATTTTTTGAGGGCCTTTTGACACTCTCGAGCTGACTGACTGCAAGCTTGCTTGCTGCCGAGTGTGGAAATAAGAAGGCACGGGCATCATCTGTTCTATTTGCTGTTCCGTGTGTCTGACTGATGAGTACAGTGGAGAAGACAGATCATCTCTTACTGCTTCTGAAATGACTAACAAAAGATGTGGACTGGGAAGAAGCAGGCAATCCAGCTCTCTCCTTTTGGACTAGGCTGCATACTGTGGTGGGGAGGGGACAGGAGGGGAGCAGTGACACCATTCAGTTGGGAGAGTGGGAAAAACATAAGGAGTTTATGGGGTATGTACCCAACCTAGGAAGCACATGAACAATAGATCAAGACACTCAGAACAGTTAAAGTCTGTGCAGTCACCTTCAGGGTACAAGTGAGATGCCAGGCTAGAAAAACAAAATCCTTAATTTAGTAATTGTTTCCGAGACAAGAGAAAGTAAAACATTTCAGTATTCTTGTATATTGACATAGTTTTCTTTTCTTGAATAACATGCAGGTGAGTAGCATATTGATGGCTGGCTTTAAAGATTTCACTATCAAGTAGATCTAAAAATATCACTGCTAAGGTATTTCAGTTTTTTCTTAAAGTGATAATTTCAAGCCTTGTAGAGATTTATATGAGCCTATTTTCTTAGGAAAGAAAAAAGGGTAACCTTGGCCACTGTTGCCAGCTTAGAGTCTACATACTCCCTGAAATATTTCATACCTGGAAATGAAATTGTTAAAATATCACTATAATAAAGTATGTACTGCAACGGCATTTCTCACTCATTTCTTAACTTGTAAACCCCTTTGATGGAACTATTTCCCAAAACACTTGGAATTTTTTTATCATTTCTTTATGGTGTGACAAGGTAACTTTATACTAAATCCATACATTAAAGGTTATAGCCTTAAGTATAACCACTAACCAGAACAATTTATACATGAACTTTTTTTTTTTTTAATAGTACCAAAGGATATTCAATGAAAAGTGAGATTCCCTCCCATTCACCGATCCCAGTCTCCCTTAGGCAACCATTGATAACAGTGTCTCAAGTTGTCTTCCAGAGGGATTCTATGTATATGCAAAGATATTTGTCATACAGCTCTCCTTTTAATAACACAAGTGGAAGCGTATAATACTGGTTTGCACCTTGCTTGTTTTACTTGAAATGTTTAGTTTATAACTGCTACAGTATAAAAAATACAGAAAACCTTTAATGGCCTGAATCTGCAGTTTTTGCATTTGCTCCTAAATATCCAGTGATTTATTTTTATAATTTTTGTGTCCACTATTTGCAAGCAGTGTGTGTCAACAGTATTTATTAATAAATAAAAAGCCAATTTGGGTAGAAGTCTTTTTTTTTTTTTTTACAGTATGGATTTTCCAACTAAAAATATCTGGAAGTGTTTTCTAAGAAATTTTAGAGTGTACCTTACAGGTCTGGTGGAAATCTTGGTAGAATTATAATATGCTCCTCATTAACTTGCTTTAAGTAACTTTCTTAAGCTCTGTCAGTTATGTTTTGACTGCTAAGTCTCTAATTTCTTGTGCCATGTTACCTGCTTCTGATAAGATTGAACATACCTTTGGAAACCATGAAAAATCTTCTGTTTTTAATAAAGTGATACACTTCCAAAAAGAGGGTGAGGGCAGTATGTAGACCAGACATTTACTTTTTACAAACTTGGTACAATGCCAGGCTAAGCAATACACCAGGAACTGGACTTTCTTAAAATTATGTTTGTTATTGAATATGTGAACATTTTAATTCATATGAAAATACTGGGTTTAGGGATGGTTAATAGATGTTGCTTTACTTTAAAAAAAAAAAAATTCCTAATAGAATTTTTAGAAGTTTCCCTTTTTTTCTAGCTAATTTAAACATGGAACCAGTAGCATTACTCAGGGTGTATTTCCTGCTTCTAGGAGGTGGGATGATTCTTCCAGCTTAGTCCTGAACAGCCATCAGATGACAGTGAGTCATGGCAGTGTGCCTTATCACATAGTATGTGGCTCTTAAAAGCCAGGGATGAGTAAGTTATTATGTAAATGACTTTGTTCTTGGGAGTTTTTTATAATTATTTCTCCCTTAGAAAAATCTCCCACATTGTGATTTTTAAAATTGCTGTTAAACAATTTTAATTAACGTTGGGCACTTACTACATAGAAGGCTCTGTGTTAGACAGGAATTGAAGGACATGAAGGTGAAATACAAAAATTTCAATTTTTTTTGACATTTTAATAACATTAAATACATTGACTAGCATTAAAAACATTAAGGTACAGCATCTTTAATGTGCTGAACAAGATAAATTTGAAATGACTTACTCGTGCTACAGAAAACATAACTTTAAACACGTCAGTATAACATTAAGCTCATTATCAATTTATTAGAGTAATTTGGTATCTATCACTTTGGCCCTAGTCTTCCCAAGTATTTAGTTCATCATCTTTACTACACAAAGTGTGGTCCTCAAAACGGCATTATCAGGCATTTCTTAAGGTCCTGCCCCAGGTCTACTGATTCAGTCTGCATTTTAACTAAATCCTAGATGTCTACATGCACATTAAAATTTGAAACGCAAGGATACACAACTAAGCAATCAACACCCTAAAATAATGTTGCTGTTAAGTGCCATGGAATCGGTTCCAACTTAGAGTAATCCTAACATTACCCGGTCCTGTGCCGTCCTCAACGGTCGTTGCTATATTTGAGCCCACTGTTGCAGCCACGATGTCAGTCCATCTCATTGAGGGTCTTCCTCTTTTCTGCTGACCCTCTACTTTACCAAGGATAATGTCCTTCTCCAGGGACTGGTCCCTCACCATCTTCGCTTCTAAGGAGCATACTGCCTGTAATACTTCCAAGACAGATTTATTGGTTCTTCTGGCAGTCCATGGTATATTCAATATTCTTTGCCAACACCATAGTTCAAAGGCATCAATTCTTCCATTTTCTTATTCATTGTTCAGCTTTCACAGGCATTATGAGGTAACTGAATATACCATGGCTTGGGTCAGGCGCATCTTACTCCTCACAGTGACATCTTTGCTTTTTAATAACAACTACGTTTTAGATTAAAGGAGCCCTAATTGCACTGTGGTTAAGCACTTGGCTGCTAACCGAAAAGTCTGCGGTTTAAATCCACCAGCCGCTCTGCGGGAGAAAGATGTGGAAGTCTGCTTCCATAACGATTACAGCTGTGGAAAACCTATAGGGTTGTTCTGCCCTGTTCCATAGGGTTGCTATAAGTCAGAATTGACTCATTTTTTGTTCTTGTTTTTGGTACATTTCAGACAAAGGTAGTGTCTTAGACTGGGTTCTCTAGAAAAGCAAAACCAGTAAAGCGTATAAATTTAATATATAGAGAGATTTACATCAAGGAAAATGGCTCACGTGATTGTAGATGCTGGAATGTTCCAAGTCTGTGGATCAGCATAGAGGCTTATCTTGATTCATGTAGCTGCAGGGGCTGGTGAACCCAAGATTGGCAGGGCTCCCGTTCACAGGCTGTGAAGATTGACAATCCCGAGATCGGCAGATAAGCTGATAGCTCAAGTCCCAAGTACCGGAGGTCAGATGAACAGGAGGCAGCCGCAGGATCCAGAGCAAGCAAAAAGCCAGAACATATGCTTATATTTGGATGCAGGCCACACCTCCAAGGAAAGTCACCTTCAACTGACTGGCTACTCACAGCAGATTACATCACCGGAGTGATCACATAAAAACACTGAGAATCATGGCCCAGTCAAGTTGACATACAATCTTAACCATCACAGGCAGCAATTCTAAAAACCTGACAAGATATAATCTGATGCTTTGTTTTACAAAAGTATAAAGGATATTTTGGGATTATTTTTATTTAGAAATACAAGCACGCTAAGAAAGAAAAGTTTTATAAAAATGTCATCCTTTTTTAAACCTATTTGGCAGTATGTTTGAGCATAAATTCTTTGATCCATTAATTTCTGTCCAAAGAAATTAATCCATAACCTTCAAACCCATGAGATACTCACTGCCATCATGAATCACTATCAGATGAAATTACATCATACCATATTCTCTAATGAGAAAAAAGATTGAGGACCCCTAGCCCCAGGCTATTTTCTTCAGCATCAACTCCGACCATGCTTTCCTTTCCTGACAGGGATTTCCATTCTGACAATACTGAGTAATTTCTTCGGCTTTTTCCATGCGTTATGCTGTTTCTCTCCTCTGCATTTTTTCAACCTGTCCTTCTGGACTGAATTCTATCGCCTTTTCCCAGAAAACCTTCCCTATCTACCTTATGTATATCCCTAGCACATTTATTTTACTCAAGACTGTGTATGGTTATTATCCAAATTTCTGTTCTATCCTCCCCACATTTCTTTGGGCCTGGGCCTAGAACATAGTAAGCAAATGATGAATGACTGAACCAGACAGTGTTAGACAGTCTGTCCATTGTCTCATTCTCTCCACTTGGACACTTTTGACTATCCTGCCCCTTGAAGCTTTCTCATTCTTGGATTTTGACACTTTGCTGATTATCCTCCAACTTCCTAATTGAGGGAATCTCATAATGCTGAGGACTTGTCGGGACTGGAAGGACAGCCTGAGGTCCTCTCTGCTTGTTTCCCCTGGCATGCAACCACTGCCTCACAAGCTGGGGAAGAGGTATCGGGGCCACACTGTTCTGTGCCCAAGATAGAGCCTTCCTTCCATGAGTGGGGGCTGGGCAGAAGGGAGCCTCTACCTCTTGACCACACTTGTCCAGAGGCAGCTTCAGCAATAGGCAGTTGGGAGGATAACAAGTACCAAAGTCCTGCTCCTCCCAGGAAGAAGCCCTCTAGCTGGATGCGGCAGGGAGAGGGAGCCCTACATTCTCACTACAGCAGGTGGGAGAGGAGAGGAGTCTCCCCACTGAGCAGGAAGGGAGAGGTCTTGGTTCAGATACCACACTCTTCCCTTTCTTACTTAATTTTCATAGTTTTTTCTTCAATAGATGTTTGTTCATTTGCTGTTCACCCTTAGGACCATTTCCAAAGGCTTTACATGTTTGGGTTTTTTTTTTTTTTTTTATAATTTTAACCAGTTTCACTGGGGAGTGGGTCAACAAAGCACCTCATACTGTCATGCCAAAGTTGATCTTGCTGTGTGTGCATATATGTGTAATGTATATACATAATTTAAATACCAATAAAGCTCATCCTGATTCTGAAATTTGGGGAGATTTGTGATATAGCAATAGGAACACATAAATAGACCTTACCACCCCAAAGAGGCTACTATCTAGCAATAAATGTTTGGATCTCAATTGTTAGGGTATATTTTTAAACTAACCCAAGGTAGAGATAGCTAGATTTATTTTTATTTTTAAACTAACCCAAGGTAGAGATAGCTAGATTGACATATCCTACCTGTAATTAAGTAAGGAGAGTATCACTTGAGCTATTTTCTAAGAATGTTAAACAGATTTTAGGCACTCTTTCCTAGAGTTTACCATGCATATTTGTTCTTTAATGTAATAGTTACATTATAGGTTTCACTTTATGAGCTACAGAACATTTGGTGAATGAGATTAACACGCCAGAAAAAAAAAAATGCAGACTCTAAGACACTCTGGAAAGATAACCAACTCCACTGGGTCATGCTACACAGTTTCGGGAGTCAGTCTGTAGCTCGTGTGAACCTGTTGTCCCTGTATGCATTATACCACATGTAGAGGGTCCTTGTCTGTCTCTGACAGGATAATATTAATCTTATTCTCCAAGTGAACACCCAGCATATCTCGAAGGTCAGAAAGAAAGCCTCGTTCAGTGTTGCTGTGCTCACAAAGGATGACATTTATTCCTTGGGAAGCAGCGTCCAGAACATCATGATGGGACATCTCACCTGCCAACAAAGGAAAGACCAAATACTTACACATGAGATACAGAGTCTATGGAATGCTGAACCATAACAGAAATACCAAATTTGCATTCTGCATGAAGCAAACGTGGTATAGCAGAACTAGTTTACATACAAATCTAGAAAGCTGTATATAATTTCTCTTACATGTTCCTCAATTGAAAGACAGATAGCATGTGAGTGCAAGCAAGCACACCCTACTAAGAATCCCAGCTTCTTTCTCTTAGGCAGACCTGAGACAAGTATTCATAGAAACTGGCATGTCTAGCAGTATCTAATACTGCAAGAGCCAAACCTGTAACAGCACAGTGTTCAAGGTGTTTTTACAATAAAAATAAATGACCATTGCTAAGTAAAACAGGGCATTCAGAAAGTTCCTTTTTTATGTAAATAATATATATAACAAATTACTCCAAAGAAATATCCTAATCAGATTTCCCAGAAGAGTCCTTTTAGCTTTGTGAACACCAATACTGTCAGCTTCAACTCTAGTGTAATTCATAAGGATGAAATGAGCTTAAGGTACTTCTAGATTAGAAACAGGAATTATTTTCCTTCGACTTAGTTCCTAGAAATTTTGAAGTTATTGAAAGAGGACCTCATCTTTTGGGAAAAGATTTTGGAAAAATTCAGATGTTTTGAATTTTTAAAAACACCATTTGTGAATTTGATGACTTCCAAATTTAAGAGCAAAAATGTACAATTCATAAAAAGCATAATTTTAAAATATATTTAGACATGAAAGCATAAAAAACTTAAGAAAAAGGTTCTTAGGAAAAAAGTAGGTTTTTTCCCCAGAAACTTTCAATCACCTGCACTCTCCCCCCCAGTATATATCATTCCACTATAGGAAATAATTTTTATTTAAGCACCTTTTAAAACATTTTAGTCTGTAATAGCAAAGGTATAGTAAAAGGAGGAAAGACATTAGGGTGGCCTGGTTAGAAGCCATGCTTCAGGAAGGACAAATCTAGATGCCTGGGCTACTGTATTAGATGGACTGGCTGGAGAAGGTATTAAAGTGGGGAATCTGTGAAGGCATTGCAGTAATACCTGAAGGCAAAGGAAAAAGCTCAGGAGGACAGCTGAGGGAGAGGAAAAGCAAATGGGAGAGCGCAAGACACGCGGAAGAGAATTAGTACATTTGCAAGGTACAAGCACCCCATCTACTGGTCTTTATAGTGACCCACCAAAATCAAACCAAACCAAACCAAACCCATTGCCTTGGAGTCAATTCTGACTCAAAGCGACTCTATAGGACAGAGTAGAACTGCCCCGTAGGGTTTCCAAGGAGCTGCTGGTGGATCTGAACTGCCAACCTTCTGATTAGCAGCCAAAATATCACTCTTAACCACTACACCACCAGGGTCTCTGGCACATAGGATGGGTGATGAACTTCATTAAAAAAAAAAATGGAGGCCCATATTTGGTAAATGCAATGTATGATCCTGGTTGTATAACCTATAGTTGATGAGTCGATTTTAACTCATAGCAGCCCTACAGGACAGAGTACAACTGCCCCGTAGGGTTTCCAAGGCTATAAATCTTTACGGAAGCAGACTGCCACATCTTTCTCATGCGAAGCGGACAGTGAGTTCGAACCACAGACCTTTTGGTTAGCAGCCAAGTGTTTAACCACTGTGCCAGCAGGGCTCCTCCCTGGATTGTGTATGGGTCAGAAAAAGAAATGCTATAAAAATGTAAATGTGAGCTACATGTTAATCTTGTAACAATGGTAAGTTTCCTGCATTTGGTAATTGTTCCAGGACATCTAAGAGAATGTTCTTGTTCCTACGAGGTAAATGCTGAAGTATTTAGGTGATGGAGCCCTGGTGGCACAGTGGTTAAGCACTGGGCTGCTAACTGAAAGGTCAGTGGTTCAAACCCATCAGCCACTCAAATCCACCAGCTGCTCCACAGGAGATAGATATGGCAGTCCGCTTCTGTAAAGATTACAGCCTTGGAAACCCTATGGGGCAGTTTTACTCTGTCCTATAGAGTTGCTATGAGTTGGAATTGACATGATGGCAACGGGTTTGGTTTCAGGTTTATTTAGGGGTGAAGGGTCATCATGTCTGCAATTTACTCCAAAATGGTTTGGAACAAATTTATATAAATACACACACATGCACAAGATGTCCATAAGAAAGAACATGTATAGATGTGGCAAAATATAACCATTAGTAACCGAGGGGAAGGGCATACAGGAGCTCACTGTACTATTATTTGCAACTTTTGTATAAGGCTGAAATTTCTTCAAAATAAAATGTTAAAATTAATTTTAAAATAATCACATATGATGGTCTAAGATTCAGTGAAATTCCCCATATACTCGAAGTTTCCATCTGGTGCTGGTTTGAAGGCTTGTAAAAATCTTTCAAAAACAGAAAACAGGTCACAGCCATGTACATTTTCAATTTATTGCTTGAGAGGCTTCCCCCATATTTCTGGATGTTACAATGCTTTCAAGGCAGCAGCCTTTCTAAGATGGTCTGGTGGATGACAGTATGCAAGTGGGAGGAGGAGAGGCATAGAAGAGCCAAGGGAGTGGCCAAAGAGGTGAAAACCCTAGAACTTGGTCCTAGAAGGACAGTTAACCCTTTAACTCTCTCCTAACACCAAGGAGGAACAGAGGTGGAAACAGCATCAGGTGTACAAAGTGTGGACCCTTTCAAATGCCTCCAAATGCTTTGGAGGAATAAAAGGCCATGTTTGGCCACATCCCTGAGTAGTAACTAGGTCAAGTAATTCTTTCAATAAAAATTCAACCAGTACCTATTAGGTCTTATCCTTGAGGACAGAGTATAAAGCTTAGGGAGCCAAGCAAACAAATAATTACTGTCCAATGGAAATGCATGCTGGAGGTTAAGGACAGTGATAGGGATCCAAAACGAAGGCATGACCACTAGGGGCTGGATGGGGACAAAACCAACCAAACCCACTGTCGTCAAGTCGATTCTGACTCATAGAGACCCTGTAGGACAGCAGAACTGCCCCACAGGGTTTCCAAGGCTATAAATCTTTAGGGAAGCAGATTGCCACATCTTTCTCCCACAGAGTGGGTGGTAGGTTCGAACCTCCGACCTTTGTTTGGTTAGCAGCCAAGCACTTTAACCCGAGCCACCAAGGCTCCTTTAGGATGGGAACAGTGTCAGAAAAAGCTTCTCAGAGGAGGTGAACTTTGAGACAATCACTAGAAGTACAAAGAAAGGGGCAAGGAAAAGGCATTCTAGACTGCGTGAAAGAAGATGAAACGTTCAGGCTTCATCAGGACAGATGAAGGAAATCACTGAAGGTTTTTTTAGTCAGGATACGCCATTAAGTTTGTACAGCTGGAAGTGAATTTTAGGGGAGTGTGTTGATGATAACCAAGATTAGACGTTTGATGCAGTACTTCAAATGCCTGGATAGAAGGTAAGGGAAAGGTTCTAGAAAGATTTGGAAACTAGAAGTGATAAGAATTGATGACTGACTGAAACAGGGCTGAGTAAGAAAGAGGAATCCATTTCTAACTGATATGAAATCTGAGAGAAGTCAGGTTTAGGAAGAAGGTGGTTGTGTGCCATTGAGTTGATTCTAACTCACAGCAACGATATAAGACAGAGCAGAACTGCCCCATAGGGTTACCTAAGCTATAATCTTTACAGGAGCAGATCACCAGGTCTTTTCTCCTACAGAGCAACTGGTGTGGGTTTGAACCACTGACCTTTCAGTTAGCAGCCAAGGGCTTAATCATTATACCACCAGGGCTCCTTAGGAAGAAGGCAGGTTAAATAAATGGTGAACATCAGTTTTAGAGACAATCTAATAATAAATTGTTAAATGATTTCATCCTTCCACAAAGAATACTGTATGTCCCCCAATTCCAGTACAGTTGCTTTTTAGTTCAGGTTCAATAAACATTTATTATTATATACCATCTATGTGCCTGATGCTGTCCTAAGTTCTGCTATTTTTGAATTTGTAAAAAATAAACCAAGGTGGGAAAAGGGTCTAGAAAAAAGGGGTAGCAGAGATACAAAGGCTGTCCTACCTGTGAGATAAAGGTCGGCCTCTGCACCCTGCAGAACACTGCTCCCAGAACCAGCACACAGGGCCACAACTCTGACTTGGGACTCTTCAAGGTAAAGGGAAAAAGAGACCAACATGTTACAATTTCCCTTCATTTTAATATTATAATTTGTACCGAGAATCCTGAATGAAATGCAGATTTCACTCCTGGTCTCATTTTACCAGTATATAAATTTTGCTAACTTTTAGGAATCTTAGGTATTGCATAACTATCCCAAGGCAGGGATAGTTGTTATCCCTCTGGACATGGCTGCACAAACCCACGCAGGACAACCACTGAATGGTACTAATGCCCCAGCTCTAGGATTCATGGCAGTGCTGCTAGGCAAAGTAACTTAACCTGGGTCTCCAGACAACAGTGAGAGATAGGCAGGTACTCTATTCTCAGATGAGGAATCTGAGGAATGAAAAGGGCTCTTTAGAAAGAGAAATGCTTGAAATTGATTTGTCACGTATTTCTTAATCTAGTATTTATCTTCAAAGAGCATCCTTTGAAAAGTGAAATAACAAACATTCAAGCCCAAATCCAACAAGTACGTAGCACTTAGGTTTCTAGAGTGGACACTTTATTACTGCTTTCTAGTTTGGCAGCATGGTATGTCAAAAAAAGGCTCTGGAGTTAGATCAGAAGTCAGATCCCACCTCTGCCATCCATTTTCTTTGGAAACTAATTCCCATGAGTCATTTGATGTGACTGTGGACTTCCGGTGTAGCTGACTTCTCCGAACCCTCAATTTTTTT
Organism: Loxodonta africana; assembly: GCF_030014295.1. Taxonomy (NCBI): domain Eukaryota; kingdom Metazoa; phylum Chordata; class Mammalia; order Proboscidea; family Elephantidae; genus Loxodonta; species Loxodonta africana. Next base: position 45,232,717 of record NC_087347.1, read on the forward strand.
CTCTATAAAGTAAGAATACCACCTCTCACGTAGCTAACAACAGGTGGCATTTACTGTACTTATGCGCACCAATCACTGTGCTAAGTGTGTCACATGCATTATACTACTACCCCTATGAGGTTTTAGTATTAACGCAATTTTACAGAGGAGGTGACTGAGACACAGAAGGGTTAAATAATGTGTCTAAAGTCATACAGCAAATAGGACAAGTACGAAGACAGGTCATCTAACTTCAGAGCCCACAGTCATAACTACTAGGCTCCACTGCCTTTGCAGTGGGCACTCATATACTTCAGACGCTCAGGACAGTGCAAGGCTCCCTGGAGGGGTCCAACAAGTGTTCTGTTCACTCTTTGTTCCCAGAAGTACTGGGAAAGGCCAGAGAAAAGAGAGTGGCTATGAGAGTCAAACTACAGTGGACCAGACCATTTACTAGCACTTCACTATACAATATTACCAGTATTGTCAAGTTCAAGATTTGTGTTGTAATTGTAGCAGTCATTATTTTCAGCTCTCTTCTTGGCACATGGTAGGACTGCACTTCACACCCTCCCTGGGTCCTGCTGGGTAATTCACTAATTCTGGATGATGAGTTGAACAGAAGTAATATGTATCACTTCTAGAGTTTTGAATTGATGGTTTAAGATCCTCCATAACTCCTTCTCCCTCTGCAACCGTGACCAATTTTTAATGAGCAGCCAGACTTCCCCTGCTGACGTGAGGTGAACATGCAGTGTGACTGAGAAGTTAGTCTTGTGGTTTAAGCCATGAAGATGTATACCACAGCATAACCCAGCCCAACCCAATCGATGAAAGTAACCAATTATCTCCCATGAGCAGCTAGCATGTTTTCTATCATTTACATGAATACAACTAAGAGTTTCACCTTTGCCCAGTGTTATCAGTGGATATGCTAGCAAAATAAAAGGCATATATTTACCTAGGGTCCTCCCTACCCCAAGACTAAGGCGAACATGAGATAGTTTTAGGTGTCTCTTGATTCGTTCAACCATGGTTGCCAAGGAGACAGATTCATCCAGTGTACATAGCCGTCCCATTCCAGTATGTAGAAGCAGAGGCTGCAGAGAAACTGAAGTTAGAAACACCGTTGTAGCTCAAACATGAAATGCTGATCAATAAAATACACATGCTAAAACTTGGGGATGCAAACCTGGCGAAAAATTTCTGACTTTTCAGAGCACAGAGCCTCCTGGGAAGGCAGGCATTTAAATAATCAAAATCAAAGCGCTTTAATACAAAGTTAAGTACAATTGTTATGGGAGCACAAAGGAATGACAAAAGCTAAATGAGCTGGGGGACTGGAGGGTGGAGGGGAGCTGCCTGGAGGAACTGGCATGAAAGCTTTCACAAGCACTGGGGCATTGAACCAGAGAGGAAGCCACAAATGAATGAAGTGCAGTGTGGGAGGGTAGGGTGAGAACGTGGAAAACGTTCTAGACAGAACATGTACACAGGGGCCGGATATGTCCCAGAGCATACTTTGAGGGCCGGTCGAAAGGCAGACAGCATGGCTGGCGTGCAGAGCATGCGATGGGGAAGAAGAGCTAGAGACCTGGGCTGCGGCCAGATCACTAAGGGCTTTGTATGCTATGCCCAAAAGCCTGTAGGTAGCCAGTTATGAGACTACTGATATTCCAAGTGAAGGAAGGTGAAAGTTTCAACTAAAGTGGTGGTAGAGCTAATAGAGAAGATACACATTTTAATAGACTTTGGGACAGAATGAGCTTCAATTTACGGTGCAGGAGAAGCATTATGGAAACTTGAAAATTAAGGTAGATGATGATGCCACCAATGAAATAAAAAATAACAAGAGATTTAAAGGGGGAAGAAGGGAGGCTAAAAAATAAAGTCAGTTTTTTTTAATATATTGGATTTGAGACACCTAGCTCCATATCTTGAAGTGGAAAATGTCCAGGAGGCTGTTGGAAATGTTGGCAACGGGTCTGTCTGTCTGTGCACATGACGAAGCATTTGCAGCCAGAAAGTGAAGATCATCATATGTACAGCTGTCAAGTTAAAGGCGCAAATGCAAAGTCCAAACAGAGGGTCTAAGACAAGAAAAGGCCAAGTCTGCAACCCTGAAGAAACATCTACTCATGGAACATCTCCCTCCTTCAAGGTTTCCTAAGGCATATTATGGTCTCTTTCTGCCTCTTTAGGGGATAGTTAATGGCTTGTTGATCTAACAATTTACATGTGTATTTACTGAACAAAAATGTACAGTCATATAAAATCAAATATAAGAATTTTTATTACCTTCTCTAGTGACAGAATTTCAGTCTTCTGATAAAGTTGTCTGTTTTGGGAGAGAAAAGCCACCACCTGCAGCAGAGCCTTCTGAGTACAATTCAGACTGATCCGTGTTTGTTCTTCATCATCAGACCTAGGGGGAACATTCCGCCTTGGTTTATGACAAATACCAAAAAAAAGTATTCTAAATAATCCACAGTTAACAACCTGCTATAACAGGATATTAGATTTATATGAAGCTAGGGAGTAAGTCCCCCCACGTGTCTGTCAGTTTGTCGTACTGTGGGCGCTTGTGTGTTGCTGTGATGCTGGAAGCTATGCCACCAGTATTCAGATACCAGCAGGGTCACCCATGGAGGACAGGTTTCAGCTGAGCTTCCAGACTAAGACAGACTAGGAAGAAGGACCCGACAGTCTACTTCTGGAAAGCATTAGCCAGTGTAAACCTCATGAATAGCAGCGGAACATGGTCTGATATAGTGCTGAAAGATGAACCCCCTAGGTTGGAAGGCACTCAAAAGGTGACTGGGGAAGAAGAGCTGCCTCCTCAAAGTGGAGTCGACCTTAATGACGTGGATGGAGTAAAGCTTTCGGGACCTTCATTTGCTGATGTGGCATGACTCAAAATGAGAAGAAACGGCTGCAAACATCCATTAATAATCAGAACCTGGGATGTACAAAATATGAATCTAGGAAAATTGGAAATGGTCAAAAATGAACTGGAGCGCATAAACATTGATATCCTAGGCATTAGTAAGCTGAAAATGGACTAGTATTGGCCATTTTGAATCGAACAATAATATAGTCTACTATGCTGAGAATGATAACTCGAAGAGGATTGGTGTTGCATTCATCGTCAAAAAGAACGTTTCAAGATCTACACTGAAGTACAACGCTGTCAGTGATAGGATAATATCCATTTTTTTTTTACAAGGAAGACCAGTTAATATGACTATTATTCAAATTTACGCACCAACCACTAGGGCCAAAGATGAAGAAATAGAAGATTTTTATCAGCTGCTACAGTCTGAAATTGATCGAACATGCAATCAAGATGCATTGGTAATTACTGGTGAATGGAATACTAAAGTTGGAAATAAAGAAGAAGGATCAGTAGTTGGAAAACACGGCCTTGGTGACAGAAACAATGCCGGAGATCAAATGATAGAATTTCACAAGACCAACGACTTCTTCATTGCAAGTATCTTCTTTCGCCAACATAAACGGCAACTATACACACGGACCTCGCCAGATGGAACACACAGAAATCAAATAGACTACACCTGTGGAAAGAGACGATGGAAAAGCTCAATATCATCAGTCAGAAGAAGGCCAGGGGCCGACTGTGGAACAGACCATCAATTGCTCATATGCAAGTCCAAGCTGAAACTGAGAAAATCAGAGCAAGTCCATGAGAGCCAAAATATGCCCTTAAGTATATCCCACCTGAATTTAGAGACCATCTGAAGAACAGATTTGACGCATTGAACGCTAGTGACCGCAGACCAGACGAGATGTGGAATGACATCAAGGACATCATCCATGAAGAAAGCAAGAGGTAACTGAAAAGACAGGACAGAAAGAAAAGACCAAGATGGATGTCAGAAGAGACTCTGAAACTTGCTCTTGAGCGTCGAGCACCTAGAGCAAAAGGAAGAACTGATGAAGTAAAAGAACTGAACAGAAGATTTCAAAGGGCCTCTCGAGAAGACAAAGTAAAGTATTACAATGACATGTGCAAAGAGCTGGAAATGGAAACCCAAAAGGGAAGAACACGCTTGGAGTTTCTCAAGCTGAAAGAATTGAAGAAAAAATTCAAGCCTCGAGTTGCAACAGTGAAGGATTCCATGGGGAAAACATTAAATGACACAGGAAGCATCAAAATAAGATGGAAGGAATACACAGAGTCATTATACCCAAAAGAAGAATTAGTCGATATTCAACCATTTCAAGAGGTGGCATATGATCAGGAACCGCTGGTACTGAAGGAAGAAGTCCAAGCTGCTCTGAAGGCATTGGAGAAAAACAAGGCTCCAAGAACTGATGGAGTATCAGTTGAGATGTTTCAACAAACAGATGCAATGCTGGAGGTGTTCACTCGTCTATGCCAAGAAATATGGAAGACAGCTTCCTGGCCAACTGACTGGAAGAGATCCATATTTATGCCTATTCCCAACAGTGATCCAACCGAATGTGGAAATTATAGAACAATATCATTAATATCACATGCAAGCAAAATTTTGCTGAAGATCATTCAAAAACAGCTGCAGCAGTATATCGACAGGGAACTGCCAGAAATTCAGGCTGGTTTCAGAAGAATGTGGAACCAGGGATATCATTGCTGATGTCAGATGGATCCTGGCTGAAAGCAGAGAATACCACAAGGATGTTTACCTGTGTTTTATTGACTATGCAAAGGCATTCGACTGTGTGGATCATAACAAACTATGGATAACACTGCGAAGAATGGGAATTCCAGAACACTTAATTGTGCTCATGAGGAACCTGTACATAGGTCAAGAGGCAGTTGTTCGGACAGAACAAGGGGATATTGATTGGTTTAAAGTCAAAAAAGGTGTGCGCCAGCATTGTATTCTTTCACCATACCTATTTAATCTGTATGCTGAACAAATAATATGAGAAGCTGGACTATATGAAGGAGAACGGGGGCATCAGGACTGGAGGAAGACTCATTAACAACCTGTGTTATGCAGATGACACAACCTTGCTTGCTGAAAGTGAAGAGGACTTGAAGCACTTACTAATGAAGATCAAAGACCACAGCCTTCAGTATGGATTACACCTCAACATAAAACAAAAATCCTCACAACTGGACCAATGAGCAACATCATGATAAATGGAGAAAAGATTGAAGTTGTCAAGGATTTCGTTTTACTTGGATCCACAATCAACAGCCATGGAAGAAGCAGTCAAGAAATCAAAAGTTGTACTGCATTGGGCAAATCTGCTGCAAAGGACCTCTTCAAAGTGTTGAAGAGCAAAGACGTCACCCTGAAGACTAAGGTGCGCCTGACCCAAGCCATGGTATTTTCAATCGCATTATGAAAGCTGGACAACGAATAAGCAAGACTGAAGAAGAGGCGACGCCTTTGACTTGTGGTGTTTCGAAGAATATTGAACATACCATGGATTGCCAAAAGAACGAACAAATCTGTCTTGGAAGAAGTGCGGCCAGAATGCTCCTTAGAGGCAAGGATGGCGAAAGTGTGTCTTATATACTTTGGACATGTTGTCAGGAGGGACCAATTCCTGGAGAAGGACATCATGCTTGGCAGAGTACAGGGTCAGCAGAAAAGAGGAAGACCCTCAACAAGGTGGATTGACACAGTGGCTGCAACAATGAGCTCAAGCATAACAACGATTGTAGGGATGGCGCAGGACCAGGCAGTGTTTCGTTCTGTTGTGCATAGGGTCGCTATGAGTCGGAACTGACTCGACAGCACCTAACAACAACAACAACAAGGGAGTTAGCAAAACTCATTCAGTCACAAACCCATCTATTTTCTAGAATACTGGTTCTTGAACTTTAGGGTACATCAGAATCACCTGGAGGACTTACTGAAACATAGGTTGCTGGACTCAACCCCCAGAGTTTCTGATTCAGTAGGTTTGTGTGAGGCTCAAGAAGATTCTAACAAGTTCCCATGAGATGCTAATGTAGCTGATCCAGAGGCCTCATTTTAGAACCACTGTTCTAGAAGTGTTCTTCGTCCTGTGTATCAGAAACCTTGGTAGTTTCTTAAAATCACAGATGCTTCCTTCCACAGATGTAGTGAAACAGAACTGCTACCAATTAGGGATAGGGCAAACCAAACTTCTTTAAAGCCCTAGAGAAGTTAATTCTCAAACATTATTGAATACAAAAATCTCCTGGGCAGCTTTTTAAAATGAAGATTCTCAGGCAAACTCCATTCTAATTACATAGAACTAAAATGACGCCCAAAATATGCATTTCTAATAAGCACCCTGTCTTAGTCATCTAGTGCTGCTGTAAAAGAAACACCACGAGTGGGTGGCTTTAACAAAGAGAACTTCATTCTCTCTCAGTGTAGTAGGCTAGAAATCCAAATTCAGGTCATCAGTTCCAGGGGAAGGCTTTCTCTTTGTGTTGGCTCTGGAGGAAAGTCTTTGTCATCAGTCTTCCCCTGGACTAGGAGCTTCTCCACACAGGAACCCCAGGTCCAAAGGATGCACTCTGCTCCCGGTGCTTCTTTCT